>NC_092588.1:25085147-25392500 GCF_047663525.1 Anas platyrhynchos | reverse complement strand
CCAAAAAATATAAAAGGGAACAATAAATTTCTCATCTCTACAGCAAAACCAAAACAGAATGCAACATGCTCTGTGAATGTAACTGGGACTGTTCAGAGACCACAGACATTCAGAGGAGGTAGTTACTGACAGGTGAGCACCAGAATAAATTCCTGACTTCAAAGAAGATTCTGCTTCTCTGGTTCCTGTTACGCACATTAATGTGCTGCATTTTATTAATTGGCTTTTGAAAGAGATTTTATCTTTAATTTCTAATAATAGACACATAAGCATAAGTTCTTTTTACGATATCATGTTTGTACTGGTGAATGGAACCAGAAGAAAAAGATTAGTATTTTACTTGTACGGCAGTGTCACAATCTTACTGTGTATGAATGATGAGCAGCACATTAAAAAAGGGCTGGTTGTAGGAATTTTTGACATCTCTTTTCTTTACATAATGTAAATTTGAAAAAAAAAAAAAGTAGCTTTTAGCAATCACAAGAAATTATTATGTTTATAATCAAAAGTCTCAAGACTTAGTTGGTAAAAGCTTCTGATATCTAGAAACTAAAAACATAAAACAAACAACAGTGATTATACAATTAGGAAAATGACAGCTCCTGTGAATAGCCAAACTACATACTCAAATGCAGTTCTGTCCGCTAAGCTATGGAAAGAAGCCTTTAAAAGTTATTCATTTTCCTGACTCTCTTAAAAAGAAAAACTGTAACACACATCTGTGACCTAGCAACAATATGGTTTGAAATACTTTCCAGATCACTGAACTGTGCAATACCTTTAAAAATGGGATGACAAAAGGTCGCAGTGGGAAGTTAGTAGCTTCTTGCAGTTTGGAATGAAATTCTTCAATTGTCAAAGTAGAATTCTGTTGAGAAAAAAAAATCTTTCTTGGTGACAAAATAATGAAAACACTTAGCAAGAGAAACAGTAACCAAAACACTTGAAAATTGCTTAATAACTTGTTCTTGATATTGATAAGAGGATAAAGAAAAACATGCCACATTATTAAATTATTACCTTATTAAAATATTCAGAGGAAACCACCAGTATCTCAGACATTCAGTGCCTGTTGCTTAGAGTAGTTTAAGTTCTCAGGTGCTAAGCATGGAAACGTTTTCAGATGTCAAACACCAGTTAAAGCTGCTTTTCTCAACAATTTTTTTTCTTTTATTGATGCCTCTTGAATTTTTGTTCACAGTGCACAGGTGGTAATTAATGTGCACATACACAAAAACCTCATATTTTTTTTAAAGACACCTTCCTTGTTGTTTGAGGAGGAAAACTGCACTTTGCGTCTTATTAAGATAATTGTTTATTACGCCCCACTCATTGCATTGGTAGGTTGTGTAGGGAAGCCATTACTTTGTGGCTGAGGGCATGGGCATGAAGACCACACCTTGCACTGGTTTAACCAAGAGAATAATGATAGATGAACATTCCCAAGGAAGAGATCATGGTTTGCTCCTTGGAGCTCAGATCAATTTTAGCAAGACAGAAATCCAACGCTAATGAACAATGGGCAAGAACTTTTGATTTTAAAATCAAAGGCCAGTAGATGCACCCAAAGGTGTCCTTAGTTCCTTTACTAGTTCACATTTCCATAGAGAACCATGTGACAAGCAAAAACACATTAAATAAGTATTCTGGATGTGAAAGCAAACACAGAACAGGACATGCTGAAGTTCCACTGCCTACATTATCCACCCTTTTAACACAGACCGAAGTGAATGTGTCTCACTGCTTTCAGGTAGTGTTTTGTGAAGATATAAGTGGAGACCACCTGAGCCCTAGTACTAAACAGTGCTGGCAGTCTTTGCTCCAAATGAAGGCAATGGCAACTGCAGCTGCTCAGAACAGATGTAAATTAGAGCACTGCAACAGTATTTTCCTGGTATATGTAATTATTACTGAAGGAGATACATGAGAGACAACAATGTCTGGCAGCGAAAGGACTTTAATGGGAATAAAAAGAATTCTGGGCCAGATTCCCAACAGTTTGCCAATAAAACAGCAGCCCAACCTGACGGTTGTAGATAAGAAAAACCTGAAATTACCATTCAGACATATAATCACATAAAGATAATCTTATAAATAATGTGACTTAAGTAGCATCAATACACTGTCAGGTCCCTCATCACTGGATTCAATGAATACTGAGAAAAGGTTTTCCACTGCGTAACCACAGTCCAAGCGTGTATTCAACTCTTTCTTTTAACCAGTATTCTGCTGCTATATATATAGGGGCACTCTCTTTTCCCCAGTGAACTAAATTAGGCAAGCCAAAGCAGATTTAACTGTATTATATAATTCAAGCTGTGTCTATATCAGGAGTGCTGCCAGTATAGAGCAAAAACCCTTTTACATCATTATGGCATAATATTATACTGTTCTAGTCTGTACCCAGTTGAGAAAAGCTGCCACTTGTAGCCAAATAGTCAAGACATTTATGCTAGCTCTGGGGGCAAGAGCTGGCTCTTGTTATATACAAGTATGGTATATGCATATGTGACCCACACTTGCACATAATAGACATGTCAAGCATAAAGGACAGAAAGGGAGAGAAAAAGATAACAGTTATTATATCGTTTTTTGCTTACCACAAGTCCTAGCACAAGGGTACGCACTCTCTCCCCAATCTCTGGTGAAATGTCATTGCCAAACTGCTGTAAGGTTGTAAGAAATCTCTTCAGTTTGCTGAGTTGCCTAGCTCCACAAGCTGGTGGTAACTGCTGGTTAGCCAGAGAAGAGGAAGAGGAAGAGGATGGCCCATTGCTAAAGCCATTAGGAGGAGATGGAGCTCCATTTAATGCTGTTGGTGAATGGCTAGTGCCATTGGTTACTGAAAGAGAAAGAGACAGAAGATAAAATAGGAGAGGGAGGCAGAGGGGGAGAAAGAGGACAGGGGGGAAAATCCATCAGCTTATATTTTCTGTGCTTGACCTTAAAATTAATTAAGTTGCACAATCAAAGACAATTAGCTTTTTGACAGAATGACATTGCAGTTTATATCTATATTATAGTATCTGCTACTGAACAGTGTATGGACTGGAAGTAACAGTAGCTGCCTGTCACACAGCCCCCCAGAGTGTTCCTGGACCTTAGAAGCATTATTTGATTATCAGCCTTTTGTCAGAGGATCTTAAAAAGAAAGAAATAGAGGAGGGGGAAAAAAAATACACAGAAAAGAGCACAAGCGCATATATGATTGAGAACAACAACAAAAAAAATTGCTCTTTGGGGTAGAAAAAATGTGCAGACATATTTCACGAAGCCTCAGTTTATCTCTGAATATTTTTACTCGTGTTTTGTACACACAACTGACAGCTGTGTTTATAAAACAGGACTTTCACGTTTTAACCTTACACCACCCAATGAGAAGGTTATTTTTTCCGATACAGATTTCTTAGCTGCTAACATATGGAGCACACTAAGTTGTTTGTGCAGGTACAAATGGTGCCACGCTTGCTGTGGCCTGAAGCCTTGAAGCTAGAGCACAAAGCTGGGCTTCAGGAGAAGACTTCTCAGAGACCAGAAGGAAATCACTCAGCTTTTCATTTGCCAACTCTATCTCTAAAAAGGATAGGAAGGCATTTCCCTCCTGTTGTAAGGTTGCTGTGAGAATAACTATCTGAAGCACTAAGAGTTTGAAATTTATGGCAACAAGATTCATGCAGACATACTGAAGACAACAACAGAGTTTTTGGCAGCTATTTTAGTTCAATTCTTATTCACACTCCAGAAGAGAGCACAGAATCAAACCAAGGACATCTTTTTCCACCCAGGTTACTTGAAACAGTAAGAGTCAAACACTCTGTTGAAATTTCTTGAGTCTGACTAGCCAAACTGACAGTGAGTGGCAAGAAAATGGATGGCTCCCTACAAATGAGAAGGCAACAGTGCACTTCTAAGTGTAGGCACGCAGTGCAGAACTGTACCCAGCAGCAGCTTCTCTCAGCTGGCCATTGCCCTGTGCAAATTTGCTGGTTTCTGTTCAGGGAGCCACTCAACCCACCTTTTTGTTTTACCACTCATTCGTGCAATTTGCCGCTCTCCTCCAAAACACTAAGACCTGAATTTAGATCACTGTATCTCAAAAAACATCAAAAATCAGGAAGTACCTACAGTTAAAAATGTGTAGTGCTAATAGCTTCCCCTGCTTCCTATTTAAAAGCATGACAAGCTAGCAACTTGAACTTTCCACGTTTGTTAATGACTAAACATCCCTTTTTTATTTGTCATTTCCTCCAACAGTCATTTTTAGATAGCAACTTCTTTTTGAGGGTGGACACCTATTACAAGATTTAAATGATCATCATAACCCTCATTTAAAGGAGTTCTTGTCCTCGTGACTGCAGTGCACTTCTGGAGGTAGTAGAGAAAATGGCCACCTGAATGGCTACCTAGTTTCTGCTGTTTTTTATCGTAGATGTTGGTTGCCTACTCTAGTTGCATGGGCTAGGTAAAACAAGAAATAGAAAATGCAGAAATAGAAAAAAGCTGGTCTCTGTAAGTTAAGCGACAAGCCATGCTCTCCATGCACTGCAGTAGAGGGAGATACCTGAGTAAACAAATACATGGTGATTGCAAGGAACTTGTATAGACAGAAGTTATCATACCATGAGCTTAGTAAATGAGGAGTGGGAAGAGTATGTCCTGCTCTAGCCTGACAAAACCCAGCAACTCAGTCACTGTTCCTGGGCTGTTCTAGGCAGAGGGTGATGGGGCTATGATCAAGAAAGCTGAGAACAGCCAAGTCCATTCCCTAGGACAGATGATGAGGAGAAAGGCAGGCAAAATTTCTCCCTACTAATGATTTTATCACTTTCTTTACAATGTCTGAATTTGCCAACTGTCAAAGGCATCTATGTTGTTATGAAACATAACCATGTTATTAATAAAATAGAATTTAGCATTTACAATTTCAACAAATATATCTTAAGAGTTTTTAATAGTCTAAAACAAAGCAAACAACAAGCATACTCTTGACCAGAAAACAAGTATGCTCTTCTTAGCCTACAGGCATTCTCACTGTAGTAGTAATAAGTGCAACAGACATTCAAACAGAAGTGACTGTTTACTATATACAAGCTGGAACTGCTAAGGCCAAACTCCAAAAGCTGACAGGGTAAAAGGCATTTAAAATTAGATCTTTTAATCTTTTTGACTTTAAAATTAGAATTTTAGTCTTCATTTAAATAGGGGAAAAAAAAAAGAGAGAAAAATGAGCAGCTATGGTTCACACGCCTTCCAATAATATGCAGAAATCTAATGAGTACACTGAGAATTGTAGAAAAGACTAAAGAAGAACATTGTCTATTCCTTTTATCATCGCCCAAGATCATCCTGAACCATGCTAAGTACATTAGACAGAAAAGCCTAATCTGCAAGAGCCCCATCCTGCAAAAACCTAGAAACAGTTTAACTTTAGAGCAGAGCAGTTCCTAGGATGATTCAGGTGCTGGAGCTAAGCAAAACAAGCAGATCTTGCAGGATCAGGGTCACTGGGTTAAAGCTAAGTTTATGCAAAGAGCTGGCACAAATGCTCCTCACTGTTTAAGTTCAATGTAAATCCTCAGGACAGGGTTCACTGGGATAAGTGGTACAAAGGCTTCCAGCTGGCCTCCTGCATAGAGGTGAATTTTAAGTAAGGCATTTAACAAGCATTTAACAGGCAGCAAGGGGCTAAAAAATGTAGGCAAGACAAATAGAAGATGCTGCCTTCATTCTGTTTAGGCATATGTATTCTACTGTTCTAAAACTGTTTTATTTAAAATGTGAAATGTAAACACATTCTCATGTTTATACTATTACAAGGCATATAAAAGAGACCAAAAAATTTGCAGCTAAATCTTGGTAAGAGAAATGTGGATCATTTTGTGACTGTGAAAAGAATAGTCCAGACAACATGCCAGATTTAAATCTCAGTTACACTGATACGAATGCAGAATAATTCCACCAAGACTGGTAGAGTTTCCTGTGTGTTTACATCAGCAAACTGAGACAGAGATCCAGCCGTGAGTGATTTAGAGAAGTGGTCACAGGCTAGAAATCTCAAGACAAAACAATAAAAAGGACCTTTTTTTTTTTTTAATCCATACTAATTAGAAATTTTGTAGCACTTAAATCCAAATTCTTCATTCAATTGCTAGTGGGATGAAGTATTTTCTTTATGAATAAACCCCACTTTAAATATATAAACAAACCACAAAGCCCTAAACAATAACTACCAAAGTTTATATTCAAAAGTGAACAGAATCCTTTAAACAAAACAAAAGAATGGCATACATACAAGACAAGAAGGAAGTTTCCCTTACTTCTCACAGGACTGTTCTAAGCATAAATGACATAGAAAATTAGTTCTCGCTGTTCTTTGACACTGCAGCCAAGCTATCAACAAAATTACCACAACCCTGAGCTGAACGTCTTAATAAATTAAGGATACATTAATCTGTTGTGATCTTAGTTGTGCTTAGTTACATATTGCAGTATAATCAAATGCTGCTGCAGCTCTGTCATACAAGTTTCCCTTCAAAACTTGGGTTGTTTACATACAGAAAGAAAGAATATGGAAGAAAAGGAAGAAAATAAGTTTAATTACACGTTGTGGGCGTGAATGAACTGGTTCTTGGAGCTCCTTGGGTAGTGGGAGGAGGTGGCATTGTTGGAGGCGTCAGCCTGGATTGTGTCTTCACATCCACAGGTGAGTCTGGCATTGTGGAATGCTTCTCAGTGCGATCTGTAACACACCACATGAACACACTATTTTATTTCCCCAAGCACATCCGCTCCAAAAAAAAGTTTAAAAGCTAACACAGGAAGTGAGCCATTGCAGCATCTGCTGCAAAAGATTACACCTGATTATCTACTCCAGTGTGCTCTTTCAGAATTACATCATCTGAACCTTACTTAAGAAGGTGTAACACAGATGGTAAGACCTCATTTGTAGTGGTGCTGCATTATCTTTTGTTTTTATTTCCAGCATGTGCAGATGCTACCTCCCAAGCTCTCCTGGAGCTGCAATAATGCCACCTCCCTTCAACGTTAGCCAGGAGGAAAAAAAAAATTGACAAAGAGACAGGAAGGTAATAAATCCCCTTATGACAACTCTTGCAGAACTTAAACCTGAAGCTCTTTAGTACAGGTAAGATATTGGGAAGGATACTGGTCGAAGCCAGCTCTTGTCATGTATCTTCTTTATAACACCTGCCACCCTCTCCATCACTCATCTTTGTAGATAAGGAAAGATACTTATGTTAAATACTGTGCGCCTCCTGGGTGACTTTACCACCCTGCCCTTGGATATTCTCACATTCACAAGAAAAATAAACACATGTCAAAATGGTAAGTCAATCTCCACACATTCATATTGATTAAAAAAAAAAAAAAAAAACATCAAATTTCTATGTTTGCACCTCTACACAGTATGAACTTTAATGTTCGAAACCTGTAAGATACTAAAAATAACAACAACAAATGCAAAAACAGGCAAAAAAACTAACAGTTGTCTTGCAAGTAAAGATCTAAAGATGCCAGATACTTGATGCAGAAGCTACAGGAATAGTTTCTTTATCCAAACATTTTTCTGGACACCTCTATGTTAACATTGATGTAAATAAATGATTAAATATTAATAATGAAAAGCATTTAAACTGTTATGTTTCATTTATCATGAATGGGCAAAATGACATTTATCAACTGAAAGCAAAATTAAGACTTCCTTGCTCACACCAGCAGTTTAGTGAGCCATCTTGAGTAAAGGTGAAGTTTAGCTTTTAATAGGCATGAGTTAAAGTCTGACATCCCTTCTTCCAGGGTCAGGATTATTTGTTTTATGCACTGTCCTATACAAGTCTTCATGAGCTCCATTAAACCATCTTGCAAAACAAATAAATGTCACTGCTAGTGAATTAGTAGATTAATCTGTGATTTCAATTCAAGACAATAGTGAAGTCAGTAATGTTCTATAAACTTTGGGAAGGTATTCTTTGTTCTAACGTTATACAAACTTCACAAAAAAACAAAAACAAACAAACAAAAAAACCACATATATCTAAAGTTTTCCCTGCAAGACACCAGGAGAAATGAAATGCTGTGCACATGTTTTATGAAGGAATGTTGTGTTTTGAAGAGCCTCAAAGCACTTAATTATTAGAGCATTTAGTTATCGGGAGAACGAGAAGGAAAAAAAAAGTAAAAGTTAACAACACATGATAGATACAAATCTTCAGTTGCTTGAAACCAAGGAAGTATGATACAGACATGCAGCATGTGAAGTGCTACACACTTTTGGGAATGATGAACAGTTAAACACCCCTAAAATGCTATGAGGGGAATACAGATACAGTAGTAAAGGACCTGCAGTTTTGATCTAAGGTTAGTAAACCTCAGTAGTGTAGGGAACAGTATCCAAAATGCTGGCTTAAATATTAAGGCTTCTACACAGGCAGGTGAGGTTTGATTCACAAATCAAGCAACAGTAAATTATTACATGCTGGAAAACAAAAGTTTTAAAAAACACTCTATACAAAATTTCCTTTCCATATCGCTATACTCAAGCAGTTAAATCTATATCTTCAACAAGACATTCATTTAATATAAAGAACTATGAAAACTAGTCTTGAAATGTTAATTGCTTCCTTAATAGCTGAATTCATCTCGCACTCACCTCAACCAACCTCAGCAACAAGGGAATAAATAGCTTTCAGCTCATGTTGCAACAGAGGGAAAGAGGCACAGCAGTGAGCCCGAGCCCTCCTAAATAAAGGAAAATATTTCTGCCATGCCAAGAAAGGAGAGAGAAAGGGAGGCTTGCCAGAGCTGGTGGGGAGATAACAGTGGGAACTGCTGGTCCATCTGGTTTTCATTCTGCTAACACTCACGCTGAACTGTTAAGGAAGGCAGTCCAGGTACACAGATTTGAAGCATGTGGGAGCACAGACACAGGCAGGGAGGAGATGGAGGTGGGTGGAAGAAAGAGTGAGAGAAATCGAACTCCGCTCGCAGTCTGCTGCTCACACTGAGCAGGCACAGGCTGCATCCTCCAATTCAGCTGCTGATACCTAAAAGTGAGCCTGGTATCGCAACCAACCACGACTCTCCAGCTCCCCAACTTCGCTGCATACCAGAGCTCAGGTCTACTCAGACTGGAGGGGGAAGGCTTTTCCGACAAGCTGGCAATATTTGGTTACTTAAATGGAATGCTGTAGTGGGAAATAGTGTGTGGGCTCAGCCCTCCACTTGCAGATTGTCGTTCAGCTGCTCTCTGACTGGTTTTTATTCCCTCGAACAGTGTCTGCCACCCGACCTGCAGATCGCTGAAATTAGCCACAGACCCCTACATTTTTCATATAAATCTGTTGACATTAGGCTTGATTGTTCCTAATTACCTTTCTGTGGTTGGAGGAGGGGAACAAACTCTACAGGCCACTGACTTTTGATTAGCCCCTCTTCTCCCCTTTGCAAAGCCCTAACACACACACTGCTACTGTATGATGGTAGACAGATTTATCTCTGGTTGTCTGTAGCACCACCTTCTATAAGGAGATACAAGGCTGCTTCCAAGTACACCTCCAAACACTTCCAATCAAGGTACTAGCTTATCTTTACGGTGCAGAGGGAGAGGGGGAGGTCTTCTGAAGAACTACAATACAAAATGCAAAGCTCTTCCACGTGCTCTGAAGTCACCACTCTAAGGCACAGCCCAGGAAAACAGCTTGCTCCTTTGGAGTCTTTCACTTCCCACCCTTCCGCCCTCTTCAGTAGCAGAGCTCCTGCAGGAGCCTTTATGCTGGTATTTATCTGCTACCTACCTTCACAGCAGAGTCATAGAATCACAGAAGGGTTTGGGTTGGAAGGGACCTTAAAGCCCACCCAGTTCCAGCCCCCTGCCGTGGGCAGGGACACCTCCCACCAGACCAGGCTGCCCAGGGCCTCCTCCAGTGCACCCTTGAATACTTCCAGGTATGGGGCATCCACAGCTTCTCCGGGCAGCCTGTGCCAGTACCTCACCACCCTCTGAGTGAAGGATTTCCTCCTAACCTCTAATTTACATCTCCCCTCTTTAGAGTTCTGAGCTTCTCAGGGCACTATGGGGCCAGGAGGATGTGTACATTGCTGCTCTTCTACTCCACCACCCAGTTTGGAGGCCTCACCAGCTTCATTTGGAGCGGTGACAGAGCATAAAGCAGAACTGTGGCTGACAAAACATTCCCAGCCCCTACGACCTGAGCTTGTGAATCTGGTAATGTCTGATACATAGCCTAGAACCCTAGTTTCATTACAGATCATTACAATTTTAATTTTAAAAAAATATATATACATATATACTCTAATTGTTTAAAAATAGGAGTATACATGTATACCTTGAGCTTTGCTTGAAATGTGGACAAATTTGAAAGAGAACCATCTCTTAAAATGACTTAATTTCTTGATTTCCAAACATGTTTACGCTTTTGTGACAAAGTGAACTCCCCATTTGCAAAGCTGCTTTTGCCGTTTCTAAAGTTTGCTGGTTTTGGGGGGGTGTGTTGCTTTTCTTTTTTTACTTTTTCTTTGTTGTTGTTGCTCTTGGAATCTGGCATTTCAAATAATCCTGAATTAGCAGGGACATGACAGAAAGTTTCATACATGCAGAATCTCATATCGCCCCTTTCAGAGCACAGGCTGCATATATAGAGAGAATAACTTGTTTCAGATGCAAAGACTTCTTCCACAGAAACCCTCTAAGCAGTGACAGAGCTGGACTCCTTAGCGCAGTTCTGATCAAATAGGGCTGAAACCAAAGGTACTCCAAACCAAAGGGAAAAGGAGACATCTGCATTTCATTCTTCACTATTCTCTGCAATCAATTCAGGATGGAGATAGATGGTGAAATAATGGGCTAGTCCTAATCCATATACACAACCCTCTGGTGCAGTGAGAGACTTAGAATAAATTCAGAAAATATGTTTCAAGTATGCAGAGATCAATTGCATTTGCTTTGGATTATATTGGGGAAAAAAAAAAAAAAAAGATTTTGAAATATACATTCTTGAATCTCTTTTACAGCAAAGAGTGAAGAACTGTGATTTTACCACATAAGTATTTTGCTCCGTTTAAAATTAAATAATGTTGTAAAACCAACTTTAAATTATGATATTTCTTTTGCGGATTTCTTGGTTCATGAAACTGTGCTGTTCTTGTCATTCATTCAGGTTTTATGGCAGGAGTTATTTTTATCGCTATTATTTAGCTGTTAGGTGAGCACCGATATTTACCATAAGCCCAGCCAATTTCTGAAGGCAAACGTGGAAGAGACAAAGTAAAATGTGCAAAAGCAGGGCAAAAAGAGATGTGCATGTATTCAAACTGATTTCCTTTACTTCCTGTATCCTAAATGATTTAGTCCATTTTTAAAACAAGGCGGTCTTTCATATATGGCAACATTTCAGCTCGCGTGGCATGCTTCCAAGTCTAACGCATCAAGGAAAGCTGATGTATGGAACAAAATATGGAATATATAAATACTTTACTGATACCATTTCAATAGCCAATTCAATGTCAAGCATTTCTAGGAGTGGTGTGTTTTCAATTTCCTTTTTTAAATGAAAAAAAGTATGGTATAATATGCTGTGGCATTTATTTTACTTTTAGTTAGTGCAAATAGTTCCAGATGTATATTCAGGCATGAAAGATTCTTAAAAGAAGCTCTATATTGATTGTACAGTACTTACTACTTCTGTGCCAACACATTAAAAATAAAAATAAAAAAATGCCAAATTAGAAGAGCCCATTGCCTTTTTTCCTTTAAATTCACAGAAGGTACAAACCCTGCATATGACAGGATTAGAACCTGCCCCTGTCACTCAAATTATGTAAATTGAGACATAAATCTGTGGCATTAAAGACCGAGGATGGTTACCTAGATGACATTGGACTAATTCTGATCATTTTGAGAGTGACAGCATGGAATTTGCAAGCCAATAACTAAAGACTGTGAGTCCAAGTAGCAATGAACCTGACAGACCCATCAGTCCATCAAAGATGAACAATTACATAGCTCTTCCATCCATAATGTTATCACTCTATGGTCAGCAAAGAACCTTCCCTCCTCTAGATTTTCACTTGAAGTCAGTAACTGAGGCACACAGTGTGCCCAGCACGAGAAGGCAATGTTCGTGGCCTCACACCTCACAGTCCTGCCACTGCCTACAGCAGGACAATGAAATGAGGATCGGGGAATAATGCATCAGGTCGTGTTTACTGAGAATTATATTGAAATGTATTGGCCTTGGCTGAAAAGGTCTTGTTTGCTATAAGCATGGTATTAGACAAATATATATGGTATAGCCTACCTATAGCCCATGCACCTGGGAAAACCTGGAAGTCCTACAATGTAGCCATAAAACACAACACTTGGACAACATCACAACAAGTTAAGCACACTTCAGACTTGTTTGAAACTGGATCAACCTTCACTCCATTCATCACTTAGGCTTTTTGACTTTTCTGTAATGAATAAACAAGAACCTTAACACAAAGGATGTTCTTGTGCATACAGCTGCCCTCAAACAGGTATAATATGGATGAAACTTCCTTATCAGCATCACATGCATTCATGGAATCTGCCTAGAGACAAAACATCTCCTGATTTTTCTGGTGGAAAGCTTTTCCTCCCTGCACAATTCCCAAAACAGCAGCATCAGTACGCAGCTCAGACAGTCAGACTCCATCTTCTGTCACAAAACATCACGCCTACAAGCTTTACCCCTAAGGAATGTTGATGTGAACGAGGTGAATGATGGAAGCGAAGTGCACAGGCAAGACTTCAAGAAGACATAACGTTTCACTGCTGCTTTTACACTACTGGTACGAAGCTCATATGATGACCCTTTTGCAAGAGCAGTCTCACAACTTTTGCTACAGTCTTATCTTAGTTATTCTCCACTCAGATAGTTGAACTTTTCATATCACCAGTTATTATTGAAAATAAATTAAAGCTTATGCAGTTTATCCATTTCTTCTCATTTAACATGCAGAACTGAGGAGAAATTCTGCATCCTGGGAGTTCACTAAAGTTATCTCAGGCTAAGTTATCAGAGCTTTCTTCAGATGTGCTTAAAAAAAAAAAAAGCAATGAGAGTAATGCAATCTCCACTCTGTCTGTCAAAACCTGAAAGGAAATTTTGTGATCCTGTGCCATAGTTCAAGCAGCAAGAGTTTATAGATCACAAAAACTAGGTGAATGATGGACTATGCTTTGCATCCTGTTCTTAATCTGTAATGGTAACTTGACTGGCCTTACTGTCATGACAACCAACCCAAAAAAGCAGAAGCACTCTTTTTAGTTTCAGATCTCTAGGGTGGGTTGCCATCCAAAAAAAAAATGTGTGCCAGAGTCATGGCTTAGCAACTGAGGTCAGATAATTGCATGAGTTCAATGTAAGAGTTGAGACAAAAATATTATGCCTTGGCTTTGCTTGGACATATTATTTTCTCCTGAAAGAAACAAACTTGGCTTACCATATAATCTCATTTAAGAAAAAAAAAGTATTTGGTTTTCCTTTCAGTCAACAATCTGACATGTTTTGACAGTTTCAAAACTAACATAAATTCACTTTTAGTTATTTAAGAATTAAAAACTGAATCATATCAGAATTGCACTTTTTTTAAACACCTCTTTTACCCTTCTGCCTTCCCTGGCTTTACCATATAAAATTGCTTGAACATAAAAAGCAATGTAGGGAAGAAGAATACATTCTAAATGTAGATCAACTACCACCATAACAATTTATGAAATACTTTAGTAAGAACAGACAAGCAAAATAAAGGCCAAAGTGTGGCAGCAGCCCTATATTTCCAGTACACCACAGAAAGCCTCCTTGTCATAGCTGAAGGCCTGCTATCCCTCAGCCTGTACTTAAGACAAAAACAATGAAGATTTTTTTTAAATACCACACCAAAAGTCATAAAAATGCTTATAAATATAGGTGTGTATAATTAATGCAATTAATTAGGATTTCCATAATCATTATCAAAATACTATATTTGTAACTCCTGTTTCCTGGATCTGTTCTACTTTATTCTGTTGACAAGCTACCAAACTAGGAACTGTTGTTTCGAGAAATTTTCTTTTAGTTAACAAAAACAATTTTAAAACCAGACCACTGAATGTTGACATCCAAATGAAATGAAGAAGAGGTGTACACCACCTCCTGGCAAGCAAAATGAAGTAAAAAATAATAGTCAGAAAGAACAGTCAGAACAACCATTGGCCAAATCCACTCCCTGGCCTCCCCTACAGGTGTGGAGATGAGAACTCCTCAACAGCAAGCCCTCCTTTCTGCCATTTTAATGCACTTATGCAGTAGTAAAAAACACCAGAGTGTTAAGGCATAGCTGTGCTCATTTTAGAGAACTCCTAGGAGAGTGCTGATACCAGGATTCCATTATATTTAACTAGAACTGAAGTCTCTAATACAATTTCAGAGTAGATAAAGTTATCTAAAATAACTTATTTGGATTCAGGACAACGTTAGGTGTTAACTTATTCTGCCAGCAAAAAAGTTTTTGCAGCTGTACTATTAAAAAACTTCACTTATTTTTATAAAACATGCCAGAAGTCTTTTATGCTCATAGGAATGATACATGGGCATAGGAGGTGACATTTTCCATGGTTAAGCTTCTAAAGGACATAGGGACTACTGAGAAGGTAATGGATATACATCTTTCTTTGCTCTTGAGGAATATGCTGTACACAAGTCAAGATCCTGTTGGGTATCAATAAATGTTGGCCGCTCCAGGACAGACTACTCACCTGGTAAATCAAGCTCTGAAATTCCCATTTTGTCAGACTGCACAGTTTTTCCTATCTGGGAACTTAATTCTTCCCTGTGATATTTCACACAGTGAAGTTTGCTCTATTATGCCACGTGTGTAGGCCTGGAGAATGAGACCTTAGCCATAAGACAGATCAGGTGGCCAAAGTATGAACTCCTTCTCAACAGCAAATACCACTGCAGTTGTAGGAAGGATGCCTAATTTCTGCCATCTAACATCAATAGCTAAATTAGGAAATGAGACTCCATATGTAATCACTGAAAAGAAGGAAGAGTTAGAGCCTCTAATTTAATAACTTCTAAAGCTGCTAAAACAGATGGTTCAAATATTTCCATAGAGATCTAGGACTTTCGCCTCTTGAGAAACAGAGATATTCAAAGTGCTCTACAATGTGGTTGGTGTGCATGGGAGTCACTGCTCCTCATCTAGCTTAATTCTGCCTCCAGGCACACTAACTTCTTGTTTTCTATTCAGCAAGCCAAGACAGGTAAGAATCCATCAGTAAAGAATATATGCTGAAACATATTTCCACCCCCCAAACTACTGGGTACTGCCACTGTTACTCTCTCACTACTTCTGCCTGTGATGGAGAAGTGGAACTATAGGAGAAAAGACTCTCAGTATTATACATTGACAATCTCTACATAGTGCAATTTATTACCTTAATCAGTACTTCGGCATTTGTGAAAATACATGCTCTGGAAGACTATCATTTCACATCATCAAGTGATGCTGTTAAAGACATCTTGTGTTTACATGACTGACTGTCTAGACAGAGTGTGAGAAAATACTCATTATTAGTTACAAGCCAGTTCCTCCTGGATGCTGCATGTCACAACAACTGTGTTTTATTTGGGGCACTGGATCACACCTGAAAGCTGGGGGAGGGGGGGGGGGGGAATGGGAGGGAAGAAAGAGATTCTCATCAACTTCACATGAAATTGAGACTTTCCATCTGATATACTAACGAGGTGATAATACTTTTTGACAAATCAGCTCACAACCAAAACAAAGGTTACCATTAGCAAAAGTATATTTCAAATCAATTGTCTGGCCTAATATATCACAAGCATACTTAAATGTTAATAGGAAGTAATAATATAAGCACGTAAAGCAGAAGGGGAAAGGAGGAAACTTATGTTCATCACACCAACATAAAACCAGCCTAACCCTCCTTCTCCAGCCAGTGAATTCACACAAATGTCCATTGTCATAGAGATCAGGTTAGCTCCCCCAGGAACAGAGGTGCTGGGTTAGCCTTTTAGTCCCCAATCCTTAAAAGAGCGAAGAATATCTTTAGATACAGAAAACAGCTGCAGTTAAACCAATAGAGATGGCTTCACAGAGGACACAATTTTTCTAGATCTTAAACCATCACAGTAGTCTTAGTCTTGTTTTTGAATTTTAAATGACAGCAAAAAAAAAAAAAAATAAAAATAAAAACATTCAGCTAAAGCATGAATTAAAAAAAATCAACGATTACAGAAAACACAGAAAAGACAAGCAAAATATTAAAACAATTTCAGATATCATAGTATTGTTTGACAATTGTAAAAAATACTTTTCACTTCATGCCCAGCAGATTCATATGAAATATATTTGCTTTATTCTACAAACACATAGAAACTAAGGTTTCTACATTTATAGAACCTGTCCACATTTTCATCAAGCCTGCCAAACCCATGATTCCAACCCAGCACTCTAACATTGACCTTCTCAGACTGGTGTGACTTCTATGGTTTACTTCTATAGATGTACTTATATGTGTCTACACTTATACACATATTTAATCAAGTTTTACTTAATGAATTCTGTATATAAAAATACTTACCATGATATTTCTTTTTAAACTCTGCTTTAGAAAAAAAAAAAATGAAAGAAATAATCCTCAATTACACTGAAGGAACTGTTAAACAGTGGGGAAACAGCAGGGCAGAAAGTTGGACACCAGAGAGAAACCACTCAATGCTACAAGTGCAAGAGAAATATTGACAAAGTAAAGAAGTCTGATGCTTTTGAACTCTGAATGTTCAATGTGAATGCACTTAACCCTTGGTAATGTGGTAAGTTTTCTTGTACATGCTATCCTTATGAAAAGCAGATTTAACTCTCTCTGTGCTATGGAAACAGACACGTCTTCACCATACATTTGGCCTTCAATCCTGACAACGGCCCCCTTGGGTCTACTTGGATTTATGTATCTTGCTTCACTGAGAAGCAGATTAACCAGAAGAGGAGCCATATTTATGAGAAAGTAAAGAATAGTCAACAGAGAAAAAAATTATGTAGTCAAGCAGGGGGTGGTTGAGAGGGCAGCACAGCAGTCTGCTTACATGGGGGGAACAGTCTCAGGATTCATCTTCTGCATTCACAGAGGCCATGTAGATGTCATGTAAAACATTGGCTGGAAGCAGGCTCTGGCTAACAGTCACTAGAAATTGTTCCAGGGGACTGCTGACCACCAGAGGGAGCCGATATTGTGCCATGGGCTCACCGTTTTGGTGCTGAAAATTAAAAATAAATGGTATGGTACTCATAAATTAAAAGGAAGATACTTTAAGAAAAGTTCTTTCCACTATCATTTGAAAGTTAACCTCAACCACACAGTACATGGAGGGAAGGTTATGATACTTTGTATGTATACATCAGTATGTACTATTCCATTTCCACTGTACCAAACTTAATGTTAAGCATTTCTCTCCAAATTTTGTCTCTCTCTCTCTCTATATATATATATTTTTTTTTCCAAAAGAGTAACTGAATTAAAAGCAAATTTTAAAGTATAACCCTTGGCAGTACTGGTTGCAACAGAAGAATAGTTTCAGTGCCTCGTATTGTCATATAGCTACTCCAGCTAAAGAGCCAGATGCCTCTTTCCCCCGTTCATTTATATACACATTCATCCCTACACATACATTTAGTCCTGTTTTGAAGATAGCTTTCCGTAGGAAATACTCAAAAAGTGAAATTCAGCAAGTGGCACATCAGACAGCTGGATGCCTACAATATAGCACAGACTATGTCCAAATACCCAGGTTGTACTCACAGAACTACAGCCACGTGACAACACATGGATTTGAAAATACTCCACCAAAACTTAACACCATTTCCTTCTTGAAGCAAAACACACAGAACTGAACAAACACTGAGATTTTCTTCAGTTCTATAGCAAGTCAAAGAAACTAAATTGGAAACAGGGCAGAAATAACAATAAAAAAAAGCCCTACTAGGGCAGTTCACACATTTGTATAAAACATCCTTCTGGCACCAAATATCAGTAAGAAAGCTAAATCCCAATGGCAGAGCCAATTCAAATGCATAGAAAGATACTGACTTCACTGGGATCTCCTGTGAGGACATATTTCTTTATGGTTTCCACTTTGAATAAAAAATGTAAAACACTTCAGTAGTTTTCTGAAAAGCTTTGAACTTCTTTGGATATGTATGAAGAAATAAAAAATCACTGAACTACAACTACTATCCAAGGAAAATTCCAGAATTATGAAAATGGGGAAAGGAAGAGAAAGAGAGAGAGAAAGAGAGAGAGAAAGAGAGAGAGAAAGAGAGAGAGAAAGAGAGAAAATCAGAGTACCTGGATGAAATGCTGAACAGTTAACACAAATACTTGTCCCCAAATGAGTTCCTATCCATTATCTTTTTCATAATTATTGCAACAGAGCAAGTAGCTTCAGTAACTGTGCATACAAATGACCTATTAGAAACTTAACAGGTCATTTCCAGAGGTGATTATGAGCTCTGACTTACAGAGCTACACTGTTTTGCACATAATTCTGTTCAATGCCAAGTCTGCCCAAAATTAAGATAAAATGTGTTTCCACAGGACTAAGTGGAAATAAACTTTGAGAAACCAAGAACGTCGCTACAGAAGGTATGAGGTGGTGAACACTGCTGGATCAGATGTGGTGATTTTTCATAACTGAAATGTTAAAAAAATTTGCTTTGCCTATGCTGTGGCATCAGCAGAATGGAAAGAAGAGCAGGCAGTAATTGTATGTTAGTGCTCTTACAGTGCTATATGCTATAATTAAATGATGATGAGTGTACCAGTGAAAAGTCTAAGGTATCTAATTTTTATTCCTTCTAGAAGGAATAAAAAGCAGAGAAGTTTATCACAATGGATATCTGCTATAGATCACAATATGAACAACAGAAAGTGTGAGTAGACAAAAATACCTCAACAGTTCTCACAAAAGGATGCTCTTCTTCACAAAGGTCCCTATTGGGCCCAAAGTCTGTTTATTAATGGGTAACTGTTCCTGTTTTCACTATAACTGAACACACAATTGTATTAGAAAATATTAGAAAATTATTCAAAACTACTATATAAGGAGAGCAATATGGAACAGGAATACATATGTGAGGCTGCCTCAGTTGCTGAAGTTGTTGAGAAACAGTATGAGATACAAGAAAAGACCCTGGCACTCATATTGTGAAAGGCTTGGACATGTTATAAAGGAGTTAACAGAGCAAGATCAGAATAGGTTCATTTAAAATGTGAAGAGAACAAAGGTAAGAGCAAGCACACCAAGCTATATAAACCATTGGGAACAAAAGAAATACCAGCTTTCATTCACATCAAATAGATAAATGAGAAAACAAAGCTACAAAAATCTTTGATCTTAATTGAAATGAATGAAGATTGTGACAACTAACAAATAGCTACGATATCGGCATAGTCTGGGCTTAAATCTGTCTCAGTGGCTGAGAAGAAAATGGAGGGTGAGGGAAAGGACCAAACTTGGACACAAAAAAACAATGATTCTTGAAATATGCATTTCTAAGTGAAAGAGAAGATGGGATTCTGATATTTATTATTCTTTTCCCATTTTCTCTTCTATCACAAAAAGACAGAAAAAAGCAAGTTCAACAAACACACCAAAATATTATTACATATTATATCAGGCCTGGGATCTCCAGTTTCTTTTTCTTATTGTTAAAAAACAAAACAAAACAAAACAAAAAAACTATCCTCCTCCTCCCCTCATCCCCTACCCCCCTTTTTTTTCCCGTCTTCTCAAATGTAGACTTAAACACATGCTCTGCATCATGTTATGTCATACTGGAACACCTCCTAGTAACACCGAACTTCACTTGTGATTATTTATCTAAAAGTTTTGCTTCCTTTTAAACCCTGTGTATGTTGTTGTATTATATCTACTGATAGCTACTCCCAAGCCTTCAATCTGCCATGTCACAGCAGCTGAAGTAAAAGAGTCCAAGTAGAGTTTACTGATGGTCTGTAATGAGAGTAAAATGATAAATCTCTGTGCTGAAAGCCAGCTGCTTCATTCTTAACTCAGATCCCCCCCTTTCTTTTGCATTCTAGCTAGCGTACAGCTGTAATAAATGTGGCTCTTCTCACAAGCCGTGCAGATGTTAACAGTTCTGTAGGACATCAAGAAACATTTCAAGAATCTTGTAAGTGCTGACTAAACTTGCTTGAATTACCCACACTACCTCCTCCACATTCCTATTCAGTAACATTAGCCTTTCTGAACGTATTAAGAAAAAAAATAATTAGCGTTTAAGCCAAGACATTAATATTTAGGCCTAAATGCACTATCAATAAACAAGGAATGTTCTTAAGCCATCTGACAACAGATATTGAGATAGTGAACCGAAAGAAGTCAATTTATTCTTTGTCAAGATGACTAATGCATTTTTCATTTCTTATCTATGCAAGAGTGGCTAAATGGCTGCCTGAAAATATATATTTATAAAAGCCATGGGTGGATATATTTGAAAGAAATGATCAGAACTATTGGAAGATGTTTTCTTTTCTATTCTTGTAATCAAGTGAATTGACAGTAAATTAAAGTGAAGGTATACAAAGTGCTAACTAGTCCATTTTTACTGCAGTTATATTAGCATGACAGTTGTACACTTCAAAGATTAAGCTAAAGCCTCAAACCACAGTTGATTCTGGGAAGGAGCAAGAGCCCAGCTGTGCAGGTAGGGGACCAGACACCACCTGCACTCATTAAGCAGATCTGGACCAGAGATACTGCCTTCCTATTCTGCGTAGTCTTCTTTTTCCAGGTAGAACTTCACAAATTTGTGAAGTGGTTTAGTAGCACAAAACAGAGGCAAATGGGACTAGTACCCTGTATTACTCCAGAAGCTTGAAAATCCTACATCAAATATCCTTCCCTGTATGTAAACTTCACACTTCCAAAACCTACTGGAAGGAGGACTGCAGAGCATTTCACAGCACTGAGCCATAAAAGGATCACAATCTTTGACAAGTTCAGAAACAAAATGTGCAGTCAAGAGTTTCTACGGTGCATTTTTAGATTGTCTCCAGTCAAGTGTCAATCCTTGCAGTTTCAAAGAGGACAGGGTAGGGAGAAATAAAATGAACATATCTACACATTTCCTGCAAGGAATCAATAAAAAGACCTCAGTACAACAAAGACTTACATGCCTGCTCAGCTTCAGATACTTATTCTATTATGGTAGCACATATCAAATTAAAATCAAATCTTTGAAGAGGCAGGGCCCAAATAATTCACCATGAAATGCAGAATTTTAAGTATTGTTTGGTCTTTAATTTAGCAACAGAGAAAATCTGAATATAAAGCAGAATTGCAATGTGCTATATTTTAAATGCTCCATGACACTGCTTTTAGAGTAATTTCATCAAAATGTCATAAAAAAGTACATTTAAGCCTTTTGAGATGAGAAAAAAGACAATAGACTCGAATCTTAAAGCAAAAGTTAATTTAATATTAACAGAAGCTATGTCATTAGCTAGTCCAAAACCTCCACCTGTCTTTTAACTTCCACCACAAAATAAATTGGGAGGAGACAGCAGGAAGAAACTAATTTAAAAAAAAATAAATAAAGAGAGAGAACAACAACTATATATATATATATATATATATAGGGAGGAGAAAGAAAGCCCACACAAGCAAGAGTCCCTTACTGCTGCTTTTCCTCCAGGAGCGGAAATGCTCAGCTCAGTCATGGCTTAGAAGGCATAAACATCATTGAAATTCAAAGGCAGCTCTGAGAAAGAGGACGCCTCAATTGGTATGCAAGTGGTGTTTTCTCGCCCTGAATACATTATGAACTTGCAGCATGCTAATATGCCATGCTATCATAAGCACCAGATGGAACAGTAGGCAGTATATGTCCCATCAAACCTCAGGAAGATGTATTAATGTTCCTGCTCTTTTTTTCTCCCTGTCCCCTCCCCCTTCCCCACTACAATCCTTCAGCTGTGTCCCCAGACTGGCACATTTCTCAGCATCAGTCACCTGCTCCTACAGCACCGCTCTCCCGGGTTGCCTCATCTTCACCAGGTGGTGCCGAGCATCTTTTCCATCTTTTTTATCGCGCAAGGTAAAGGCCACAAGACACGTCAGGCTGTGCTTACTGAAGGGGACTGAGTATAGAAGATAACATCATGAGATAAATGATAGATGAAGAAAGACGTTGGGTTTAAAGCTAGCACGATTGTTTTAAATTATGTATAAGCAGCGCAGCATATATTTCCCCATCAGTATTACTGGTGAAAGAAGAACTGGGGGGCAGGGGCAGTGGGTGATATTTTCTGTGCAACTCAGTAAAAGAGAGAAACTGGATTAAAGATCTCTGAACTGAACTCCTTCTTTCACCAAGCCTTAAACCTTTTCAGAGAAGACATACGGAATTCAACAGCTATTGATGGGGTAGGGGCCAAGGCTTCATTTTAAATCAATGTATTAAACTGAGTAAATGGCACACAGGCAAATTACTTTACAGGATTTTTATTTATTTATTTATTTTAAACTAGAGAATTATGTTCTTTGACACTTTTTATTCAAAGATTGCTAGGACTTATACATATGATTCTAAAAAAAAGTGTAGTATTTTAGCACTACTTTATGTTATTAATGAATTCAGTCCCAAGCAGGTTTTATCTGACTGAAACGTAATCTAGTATTCTGTATGAAAGTTTATGCACACAAATATAAAACTCTGGTATATAAAATATGTATATATATAAAAAAATCTGGTATCACCTAATTTTTTCCTGTCTGTTCAATAGCATGAAATATGCCACCTATTCAAATATATGGTTTGCAAGAAAATTGGTGTTGTTGTGTTTTTTTTTTTGTTTTGTTTTGTTTTTTTTTACTCCTACTGGGCCCTTCAAGAAATAAAATTAGGTCCTAAAGCCTCAAGAGTCTGAGCATTCAAACCACAAATAAAAA
This sequence comes from Anas platyrhynchos, assembly GCF_047663525.1. Taxonomy (NCBI): domain Eukaryota; kingdom Metazoa; phylum Chordata; class Aves; order Anseriformes; family Anatidae; genus Anas; species Anas platyrhynchos. The sequence goes on along the minus strand of NC_092588.1, from coordinate 25,369,461 downwards.
AAGACAACTGAAAAAAAAAGAAAAGAAAAAAGAAAATCAGCTTTTCACATTTGAAGATTTAATGTTTAAGTGTTTTAAAACATGTTTGTTTTTCAGAAAGAAATCACATCAGTAAACATTTTGCTAATTTCTGATATTTTAGAAACCACCTGCTGATTTACAAACAGCTCTCACTATGCATATAAATCCATTATTTTCCTAACTACATTAGCCTTCTCATGCTTCTCATTAGTCTAATTCTGAAATATGCTGAGTACTTACAACTCACATGAACTTTTCTGGAAATTAATATTGCTTGAAACTGCACAACAACCAGGCACATAAGTACCTGTTGCATATAATAAGATGGATTTTTCCCAGTCTTAAAGGTCTGATTGACAGGAATTATCCCCCACCCATCCGATCCTAAATAAAACAAAAAAAATAAGTACCTTTTTCTTTGTTAATATTTCAAACAAAGCACTTTATGACTGGAATTCACAAGTAACAGACATTATTCTATTGTATATTAAGTCCAGATTAACTCTAATGCAAGGATTCTTTAGGGACAAGATCAGAAATCAGGTGTTTAATTTTTTTCCCTCTTTTCTCTTCCTACTGAATATTGGGGGGCTTGTTTTCTTTCTTAACATGTAGCCTTGAAGGGACATTTGCATTCTGCAAATAAGTCTCTTTAAGTCCATTATCCTGCATTATAAAGTAATTTCTGACACCTAAACCGCACTCAATTTAATTACAACATACTGAAACAGTACAGCTGACTCCCAAAGGAACCTGTTTGGATCAGAAGATGATGATATATGCTAGCTGCTGATCATCTTTCATGATCAGATCTGCAATCAACTGCTTTAAAGAACAGTATCAGAACATCTGCATAATCATATTATTTTGTGGCAAAAAAAACCTCTGAAACCCAGAAATTGCATGCAACTGTGTATGCATATCCCAGCTTTATAAGCAGACATATTTAAAATCCAGCCGTTTACTGTAATGACCAAAGGAGACAAAAGAAGGCTTTGATTTTTATTTAGCAAGCATCAATTTCTGCAGCAGAATCCCCATTGGGTAATTCATCACGGCACGTCTTCTATATCTGGTGTGGCAAGACAGCAAAAACACTTACAGCCTCCAAAAAGGAAAACAGTTGTGACAAAACTATTAAGCATTCCTGGTGATTAAGTAATAGACACTCATTCTTTCAAGACTGCCTTGAACCAATGCCCCAGACAAAACTGTGCAATCATGTTTGTTGGTGTCAGGATGAAATCAAGGCATCATGGTTTTCTGTATTCCTTCAAGAAAAAAACAAGTTATTCAGCAACATCTGCAAAGCTCTTTCTGAAGGAATACAAAAGTTAACTAAAGAAGAGAGTATATCATTTCTCCTGTGGCTCTATGAAGGAATGCCAGTCAACACCTGACACACAGGTACTATTTTTATCTTCAGAGCTTTTACAGACTCTCAAGAGTGGTTTAAAGCAAAATCTTAAAGTAGCATAAGCTAAAAATCCTGGGTTTTCCACTCTGAAGACTGAATACCATTGCTTTCCTCCCTCAGTATGAAAGGAATTGGAAATTACTACTTGAGCAATTGACATGTCAGAGGAAGAAACCAACATGTGAGTCCAACATTCATTGCATGGGACGTGATTCTGTCTGTACAAGGCAGTTTATAGAGGGCAAGGAAAGACAGCACCACAGGCTTCCTCTTGGACAACAGAGAATTTGCTACCCATGCACAACAGACTCTGTTTCCAAACCAAAACTTCCATTGAAGTTTCATGCACAGATTAATCTTCTGCACAGCAGTCTTTCTTATTAAATACAGCAGTCTTTCTTATTAAATATAGAAAACCCAAATACAGATTTGCTTTTACAGCCACGGAGAATACTGTAAAGAGAGATGTAAGTAAATTAACAAAAAAGGAAGAGCATTCTTCAAAATACTTTAAAATTTTAACAAAGAGACAACAAACAGAATATCCAGAAAGGACTTGCTTATCAATTTGCAAGTGGGAAAAAAAGTTGTTCTCAGTTACTAACAGGAATTCAGAAAAGTAAAATAAGCACTACTTACGAGACAGATTCCCTCCAAAATTGCAAAGGACTTCGTTTTTGTGTTTGAAAATGCAATGCAATCTAATAGCAAATTCAGTGTAAAATAATCAAATTTTGACCTTAATAAGGTAATATAAATTATTTCCAAGAACTAATAAGAAAGAGACTTGGAGAAGCTACCACTTTCAGAACCCTGCAGTAAGGAGGTCAGCAGAAGGTTGAACTTAGCCAACATGGACTGAATTTTGAATTCTACAAACTAAGTTTTATCACTGTCCCCCTTCTACCAGTGAAGAAATTAAAAACACTAAGTCCAATATAATATGATGAATAATATATATATTCATAATAATATATAATATAATAATGATGCATAAAATAATATATATAATATGATAATATAATATGATGCATTATAAAGTCTGTTGCAAGCCAATTTATGAGAAGAAAACTGATGACTTTCAAAGCTTTCAACAACAGTGCCATCTGACCTCAGACACCCTTTGTTTTGCAGACATAACAGAAGTTGCTTTAACGTGTATTTTTTGGCTTTATTTACCATATTAGTAACTCTCAAAGTCCTTATGGTTCCCTCACTATTTCTCTGTGTGTACCTTCAGAACTGATACAGTTTGGATTCCTTCTCAAAACGGATGAGGTTACAGCATCCCCATTACTTAAAGATCTTGTTGAACATAGTTTAAGAAGTCAAAAACAATGTACCTTTTACAGTTCCAAGCAAATAAAGTAGCTAATAAAAACATTAACACCCTCCACAGAAACTGACCTCTGTGAAACTTTGGTTAGTAAACTTTCTTCTGACCAGAATACAAATAATTGCATGTGAAGTTAGCAGATATAATTATGCAATCAACAATTATGTGGTGAAATGGACTGGAAAAATAAAATTAAAACAATAAATGTTAATTTGTATTTGCTAACCGCGAATAATGTGTCTGGTGCTCTGTAAGGCACAAGATGCTTTTTAAAAAAAAATCTCTCGAAAATTCAAGGAATGATATGGGGAAGTCATACAGAGGGAAGGAAGTCAAAGGAGATGGTGGTCATTTGGATTATAAAATAGCTACAGGGAAAATTCAAGACTGTGTATACATGCTTCCTGCCATGGTTTAAAAGGGTCACCATAACATACTTCGAATGCACAGTTTAGAAGCAAGAATCAAATTATGGCCGTATTTTAATGTAAGTGTGTACATATTTCCCAAACTGTAATCCTGTATCAGGAAGACTATTCGAGTCAAGTGTGTTTGCATGAGTCACAGAAGAACATATTAATGAGAGACCTGAATGAAGGGAGGAGAAAGGCCCTGCATCCTGCTAAACTGGGAGCATATTCTTTTAGCAGGCTGTAGTTTCAACACAGGAACAGAATAAAACAGTGAATCCTGCATCAGGAAGGGAATCAGGGGTTAAGATGCTACAGGAATCTGCACCTGAGATGCAAATGACTGCTGGGAGAAGTGGACTACAAGCACGTACAGAATAGTCCAATAAAGCATTAGAACTAAAAGCGTACAAAGTTAAATTTTAGAGGTACTTTCAGAATGACTTACAGAAGACAGAATACTGCATTGACCCCTAAAAGAGAAAAGACTTATCAATAGACTGGAAAGGGCAATGGCCTTCAAAAGGTAAAACACATTTCTGCTTCTTGAATCATCATTTCAAACCTTGCTGGAAAGCAGTTAAGAATATGCAAATCCCACTTCCTCACATCTCAAGTCAATAGAGCAAAACCCTTTTTTAATCAAGAATGATAGAGTCCTGACCCTACACCAAATCTGCACGAACTTACAGTACACTCGAAGGGTTACCAAAATACATTTTTCTTCCTTAGTCCTCAGCCTCTCTTCCCAGACATGATCAATACTGATTCCCCTTGCTGCTCTGTTGTCACAGCTCTTTCAGTCTTTGTCAGTTCAGTATTGTCAATATGCAAAACCGCCGCAGAGCTCGTTAGTCTGCTTCTACGTCCATAATGAATGAGAACCATATGAGCAGCACTCGTAATAACTGCATCCACTGCTCATGATATTTCCTTTTGAACTTCAGAAAGATTTCCTACCACCTTTGACTTACGCTTTGTATCCGTTTAAAAGCAGAGTTAAGTTGCAGACACTGGTCCAAAACATATATCCACATTAGTACTGAAATAGCTGGCTAGATAATTTAAATTAATGTAAATGTGTGGGTCCTACTAGGTAGTTATTCCTCATGAAACTTTTACAAGATTGCCAGATCCCCAGAGCAAGAAAATGAAGTTATTTTTAAGAAATAGAAATAAATGCACAACTCATTATGCAACATCATGGAAAAGCTCAAACAAGGCTAGCTTCATGCCATAGGAATTTGGGCAGGAGATTTTTAGAAGCTGGATCAGCTCAGCGTCTCTTTTGACACCGCAGCCCTAAACCAGCTGCAAGAACATTACTACCAGGTGGTGTGCTGCCGCACAGGGACAAGACCAAGAGTTAACTCCCTGGGCAGATCTGCTGACAGAACAGCAGAACTGGCAGTCTCCCGCTGAAGAGACCCCTCTCAAATCCCAAATTTCCAGCAACTTGTTCTCTCAAGCGTTTCTGCAATTAACGCTCACAGTGAGGTTATTGCTCCATGCAACACCAATAACTGGCAATAGAGAAGAAATTGCTAGGAGGGAAAAAATAAAAATTTGGAGAAAAAAAAAAAAAGAAGAAGAAGAAAAAAAAGGCACAGAGAAATAAATCCAGGTCTGCTACATGCAAGCACGGCTCTACGAAATACCTTGGGAAGGCGGTACATCCCTTTCAGCCTGCAGTGTTCCTGACAACTCTTGCTCCTCTAGCAGTGCATAAAGGCAAAGTTTTTTCTGCAAGTTACATATCAGGTAGTGGTGTAGGAGTAGGTTCAATGAATAATTAACTTTAGCTGCCCAGAATTCAATACTGCCAAAATTTCCTCCTAAAACACAACACAAAAAACAATACCAGGGACTGCTCTCCCCTACAGAGGGCTGCAGTACCTCAGACTGGGTATCCAGAACAGCTAATGGCAAACACCCATCAGGAACACCATGGGTTGAAGGGACCTTGGTAAATCAGCAAGACCAAGCCCTTCTGTCAACTTAGATCAAGTTGACAGAGGTTTGTCCAATGGGGTTTTTTAACATCTTCAGTAACAGAAATTCCAGTACCTCTCTGGAGAACCTCTTTTGGTGTTTAACCATCCTTACAGCAAAGCATTTTTTCCTGATATCTGCCTGGGATTTGTCGTGGTCTATTACTTGTGCTATTACTTGGCAATTACCTGTTGCTTCTTATCCTATCACTGCACACCTCTGAACAGAGTTTGGCTCCATCCATCTCTCCACCCTCCCACTAGACAGCTGTAGATATCTAATGGCACAGATGATACAGTTAGTTTAACTAGCAAATGCCTACAGCTCACCAAGAGGGAGATCCTGGAGGCAGTATGCTTTACTCCTGCCCTTCAAGAACCGCAGTAATTTAGAAGCATGAGATTCATAGATGTCCATGTCCTCACCTTAAATAGGGTGGCAAGTAGAGCAGGTTTGTTTAAGGCACAGCTAGGCAAGGTGAAAGAGATGTTCTTTGATTTTATTCAACAGCCCTTTGACTGGAAGCCTCATTCTAGAAGTAAAAGGCATTTAAACAAATCCTCCTTCTGCTTGATCAAGTTCAGGTCTATAATGTTTCCTTGGTTGGACAAAAGCTACCCCCCAGCAGCAGCATATTTGGGGTGGGAATAACTTCTATCTCATCCTGCACAGCACAGAATGCAACATGGTGCAGAGACAGTCGAGCTCATGGAGAGTGGAGCCAGTGAATATACACAGCATGGTACAGCATGGCAAGGGCTTCACCAGCTTCACAGATTACTGTGTGAATGTGGAGTTAGCATGGCATGATACTGAATGAAATCAGCCTTGCCAAGAGGGCCAATATGGCTAGACTGTGTCTGTGTACAAGTGAAAATCTAAGCTCTGCTATACCCTATGGGTTTCCCAATTTAATCTCTACTCGCCCAAGCATCACTTGTTCTGTGCTCCATTTTACACTGCGCACATTTCCGGGAACAAAAAGTAAGCCTGCACTTGTGAAGAGACCAACGTTTCTAAATACGCATTAGGCATCCTCCCAGATTACCTACCAGATCCAACTGTTCAAACAACTCAGATATAGAAATGCCTCCATTCCAGAAAGACACAGGTGTGAACTCAGCACTTGCCTGCTTAGCCCTGTCTGTATCGAGACAGATCTTAGCATGCACAGATGCAGCTCTACATGCTTGGGGAGCTTCAAAGCTGCAATGGCGATGCATCTGGGATTAGGAGAGAGTTGAGAGCGATTCAAAGGCATGCAACTCTGCATATGGAAGCCAGCTACTGCTTCAAGTGCAGAAGTCTTCCTTTGCACTTAGCTTTAGTCTGTGAACTGGTAGTAAAATACCAAGTTTCTATTGATTTTATGTAGAGTTATCTGTGGCATGTACACTTTGATGACAAAAGGATGTAGCAAACCAAACAGAAAACTGGTACAGATATATGTTCTGTTCTTGCAAAGGACCACATATCATGTCTCCGTCTATTCTTAGATGCATTAACTTCTACATTTACTCCAAATCAGCATATCATAACATTTTAAAATGTATTTTACTAATTTTTTTAATTGTCTATACACAGAGAGCTTTGATTTGCAAGCTATGGTGATCATGTTTTAATTGGCAATTATGTATTACGGTATAACCTAAAAGCCTCAAATCAAGCTGTGGTCAGTGCTAAACACTGTACACACATCAAGGAAGGACCAGCAAAGGGTCATCATTTAGAAGCACTAAATCTTCAGAGGGAAATAGCATTTGGGACCCTGCTTAAAAATGCATGTATTAACAGCTCTTTCTGCAGTACGAGCTGCATCCCATAATGCGTTAGTTACTCTCCACGCATACATAGCAAGATGCGGTTCACAGCCCCATGGGTTGAAAATAAGCGCAATGGTGTCACACAGACTTCGGAATTTATTGCTCCCATTAAGGAAGAAGAAACTTTAATACTTTGAAAAGCAGTCATTACAATCTGTCATTACACATCTCCTAAAGCCTATGGTACGTATGTGAGGAACCTAGTGACCCACAGTCCTCTAAAAGAAGGAGCTTTTCGTTCCTATCCAAATCCTGAAGAAGATAAAGTCATTATGTAGGATGACTGGAATAATGATGCAAGGTTAACACTCGGACTTAAGTACTTCCAGACACATTTTCCCTGTTTGGCAGGAAACTTGTTTTGTAAGACACAGAATTGTCCTAATATAACAGCATAGCAACTGCAACTTAAAACAGAACAAGTCAGCTAATGGACTGTGAGGAGACTTTTGCTGTATAACAGCATTTAGACGCATGTATTTAAAAAACAGGTGGATAACCCAAATGTTCAGTTACTAGGACACTAACAGTTATGTCCATGGCAATTTTGTTTCTGTTCTTTAAACAAATCATCACTTGCAAGCACTAATGTTAAAACCAGAAAGCCAGTCTAGTACACAGTGGCTATAAATGCCAAATCAATTTTCAGCAGATAATAAAGTCCATGTTTTACAATCAGCAATGCACTGTTTTACTACCCAAAATGTAAGCTAATAATATATAGCTCTGCTAAATGGAAAATGCAGATATGCTGTTAAGAAATGGGCTGGCTGTGAGATGATGGATCATTTCTGCTGGGACCTTCTTAAAGCTATGTGCAAATGTTTTGAAAATATCACATGATGTGGCCATGTGTTAAAAATTACAGCCAGTTAAGTTCTCTGCTAAGAAAAATATGTGGGCAATTTATGAAATGCACTCCAGGATGGAGATATCTTAAGTAAAACCAGATTTTGAAAACAAACCCATTTTTTTGAAACATGAACTTAAAAAAAAAAAAAGTTGCAGCCACATCTGGAGAGCAGAAGTAAAGAAAGGGTGGTCTGACCTAATACCAGGCCATCTTCTGAAAGAGCAGCATTATTTCTGGGCCACAATGACTGTGATCACTGATTGTCCTTTTAAGGAAACCATGCTGAATACTGCCATGGGCAATAATAAAGCATTTTGTAGGCCAACATCTGTTCTTTGAAAGTACTATAAAATGACTGATAGATTTGTAATGTTTCATAAATAAAGTCCGGAATAAACAGTTCTGGAAAAAAAAAATAAAAAAAAAATAAAAGAAAAAGAAAAAAACACACACACAGTAATCAGACAAACTGGTATATGGGATTAGATGTGAACATTGTTCCCCCAACATCAATTATTTAGAGATAAGCACTTCCTCGAGTTCACTAAACAGAATGACGAAACGGTTAACTTGGTTACTGCCAGCTTCATGTTAACAGGATTATCTTTCTATAGACTTTTCTCAGAGTTGCAGCAGTGCCTTAGCAGAGATCCAAATTGCTTTTACAGTGTTTCATTAGCAAGCCTTTCTGCCCTGGCTTTTTAGTCACAGGGAAGGTGAGTGGCCAATCATAATTATAACAGTACGAACGGTTTGGCTTTGAAGAGCAAATTTACTTTGTGTAGAAATGTTATCACTACACATAAACCAGAACCCATTTTTATTACTTCCTGTTCTTTCTCCAAAATTAGAAGGACTTTGGATATCGCAACTGCTAAAGGGATGCTTCTGAAATCAAGACTTCACACATACACAAAAGGCACTGACATAATATCAGATTACATAAAAATACACATCCTTTTAATCTTCTGTACATAATGTGCTTACTTTTAAAATACAAAATCTGCCCCAGATGGCTAATAATGCCCATTTGAAAAAACCCAACGCCACAATATTAAAGGGCTAAAATATGCTGCGAACAGATTGAGAGGCAGTTCATCCTAGAGGAGAGTAAAAAAGTGCAGATGGGTGTCAAAAATAGCCAAGTGTCAGATCTGTTCAAGTATCTCCATTCTGGCACATGCTCCCAGTCACAGCTGTTAGTGTATTCTCTGTATCCAAGTGCAAGGTTTTCTAACACTCGGAGCTGACATTAAAACACACTTCTTGCTTGCTACTGCTTTAAGAGAATGCTGGAAATTAAACATCTATTTAATGGTAAAGCTTAACGAGTATCGGTAAGGGTATACATACTCAAGTGTGGCGCATGCCATTTTGATTAAAGATGCATGAAATTTTAACCAGCAGGTAGATTAACTAATTTAAATGCCAAAGGCTTAATAGGTTTTCAAAAACCTCCACTCTAGGCATTCCAATACTGTTTGCTAATATCCCCAAATAATACACACAAGGATCAAAACTGACAGGGCTGTGTCATTTCAGTATATTCAAATATCTTAATAAAACACAGATTTAGTAAACCGCACAAGAAGAATAGTTTCATACAAATCCAAGGAAAATGTCAGTGGATCCACATTATGCAGAATGCAGTTTTCCAAATTAATGAATTACCATGCTATTTCTAATGAACACCACATTCCCAGGAATATAATGCATGCAAATCAAATTTTAAGTTTAAAGGGTTAAATTGACCTTTCATAGTCCTCAGTTGTTATCTATGCAAATTAATTTGCCCATATTTCAACCATATAAATCCTCTTAGACTTGTGCTTAAGAGCAAACAGAGCCCACTTTCTTGTTCCAACCAGAGGATCAGCAAACATACCAGCAGTAGGGTATGACCATGTAGAAAAATCCTAAAAGGAAAACATTCCTCAAACAACTGGCAATACCTACATGCAACTGTGGTTGCAGCAAACTGGCAGATACTGTTTCAAAACACCATCTGCGAGGTGTACAGACTCCCTGTGATCAAGCATAGCCTCTTCTGCCTGTCCTACCCAAATAATCCACAAGAACCAGCCAGCTGTAGGATCTCAAGCCCTGTCTTTTTTTATCGAGAGACACAGGCTGTTATAATCAGGCACATGGCTCTGTTCAGTCCTTACCAAAAGAGAAAACAAACAAACAAAACACACCAAATTCAATCCGCTCTGTCGTGGTCAAGCATCTCACAAAACCCTTTAGACAAATCACCCTGCAGAGAAGCAATGTTTTCATTGGCAATAGCACTTATCAATTAGACAAGTGATCTTAAGATCCAAGGATAATATTTTCCTGAGGAAACCAACCTATTAAAATTTCCAGCTCTGCAGCAATTTCTCTAATTCAGCAGATTTTTTTCATTGTTTTATTTTGTATTAACATATTTCGGTGATCTGCCTGGTGACAGTTAAACGCTGCGATTTAGGACAATGCTGCAAGAATTTGTTTTATAAATCTCCTTCACTTCTCCAACATAAACAGCTAAACAGCTTTTGAAAGAGATCGTTTCAGCTGATCGCTGAACACTGCAAATGATCTCCATCAATAAAATGTTTGCAGATTCAAGGTACAGCTGACAGTCATGAAAGCCAGACCAAAGCTGTCTTTCTCTCCGCTAAAATAACACCCAAGCAGAGACCTGCACCCACAGACACGGTGACTTTCTGCTATTTCTATCCCTTTGCATTGAAACATCCAGTCCTGCTGCAAGTAGCATCTTTGGCAGTTTCCTCACACAAATTCCCCTTCCCCAAACACATACACAACAGAATTAGCATCCACAAGCACTCCGTCCCCGTATCAGCTTGCAAATCACCATCTATATTAAAAAAAAAAAAAAATACTATCAAAAAACAATTAGCGTTTCCTCATTTACAAGCGAAAGAACTGTGATAATTTTAACTCACCAGGCATCCTTGGATAAAATATACCACACTGTAAATGGCTCTCTCCTAAAAGCAAGCTTATTTAGGGCTCAGTGCCTCCTGTTCTGGAATGAGCAGGGAGAAGCGAGGAGGGCCATCGGAGCTGGCTGTGGCAGCGTAGCTGGAGGCAGGATGCTGGGCGCGTGCGTTTGCCAGGCAAAGACAGATGGAGAGCTGACACTCTGTATTGCACTTGGAGCAGAAATGTGAATGATGACAGGAGCACATGTGGCCTTGAACCCAGCCCTGTCTCTTCAGGCAGAACAATGACAGGGATGTGTGTGCAAATTATCACAACCCCGGCTCCCCTCAGCTGACTCCTTTTACTCTACCTTTCACACCAAGTTCCAGATGACCGAAGAATAGAAAGTAAAATGCAGAGTGATAAGCTAAACACTGAATTATTCATTTTTCTTTAAAAGTTAACCCTTTCTCTCGCTGAAGGCAATTAGAGAAAAGCATTGCTTCGAATCAGCTCTCCGCCAAAAGTGGAAACAAATTCATTCTTTATTTTAACAGCCATCATTTTGAACTCCATAGGACTACGTTTGTTTATTTAGCTGGAAATTCAAAACCTGAACGGCGATAGACTGGAGGGTCCCCCCTCCCTTCTTCCCCCTCCCCACACTTTTTTCATTATTATGCTATTTTACTATAGTGAACAGAGTATCAAAATCACTCCCTTTCTCAGATGCTCAGTAGTATGTGTAAAATAGAACACACTTAGAAAGCAGACCACTTTTATTTTACTATAGTGCTTTTAACCCCCTGGGATTCCTGCATTGATATGTTCCAAACATTTGCAGCTTACTCTCCTTTACCTTGCATGGTGATCCATGGGGGATGAAAACAAAATCTTCCCTGTAAAGCTTTTTCAAAAGCTAAACAATCATGTCGTCCCAATTTCTGATTTTGCACACCCCTTAAATGTTTATCCTTCACATGAATAACGTATGCCTGGCTAGGTTCAATGCACTCTTCCCTATTAAGCTTTAATGGACACCATGATACATAAAACTACAAGTCTTTGTTATAGTGCTTTATCTAAAGCTGGCTATTTTCTTCTCAGCAGTCCCTCTTTAGTCCTTTGTAAAACATCTTTGGCTCTTAGGAGAAACATACGCCTGACTCGCATGCCTTCTGTAGCACGTATAGCCTTGCACAGAATTCCAGGCACAGGGAAAAATATCTTCTTTTTAAAACTCCCCTTCAATTCAGCACTTGCAAAACCTTCTCTGTTTTAGGAACCAACATTTCTCCAGCAATCAGCTCATGCATTCTGGTTCGACTCTGCCTTCTCAGTATATCTTTAAACCCATACAGGAAACCAGTGATTCTCATTCAGATCTTCAGAAGCTGCAATCTCGTCAGCATAAGACTCATTCTTTTGTACTTATTTATGCATCCCTTGATTTTGTGTTATGCCATCTTCTGCCTCTAATATGCAGAAGCAACCCTGCTTTCAGGCCTTCCTTTCCCTTCCTCTAGCTGCCACAGATCCTGATAAAGATCTACTTAGGAAAGAACACGTGTAAAATTAAGCAAAAATAACAACACCTCCAATATACGGCCTGGACTCGTGAATATTTCTGACCCGAAACTAATGAGTCACTTAATTTAGTGATATTTGCACTATAACTTGTTAACGCTGTCCAAGTGCCACGCTTAATCTTTGATTAAGAGACTCCACAGGACTGGTAACTTCAGGGAAGCAAACAAGTAGCTCCTCTCCCCCCAATAAATATTCCAGTGCTAACAAGGTATTGCACCTCCACTTGAGGCAGGTCTTTTCTTCATCTTGATCAGATACCTTCTGTAATGAAGTGCTATATAATGGATCTGTATGTCAGACAGCTGAAGAGAAACACCACAACATGGAAACATTTCCATGGCAGAATGCTTTCATGAGGGAGCAAATGGAGAGAATAACAATCAAAGTCTGTGCCACCAAGGTCTTGAAAGAATTTAGCATTCTTTTTGTTTTATTATTTGATGCACTATTTAAAACCAGTCAGTTAGTATTGTATCTGCTGCGTTGTTTTTCTTTTTTTAACGCTGTACTCTACATGAAAGGAATAACATTTTCACAGTTGGAAATGCAACCTTTCATCAACATAGATGCAGCCTGAATCAGCTTTACAGCGGAAAGTAACGTGTCAAAGGTATGACGCATTTTAATAAAACCGAACAATATTCACTCTTAAAAGTAGGTCTTAATATCAGTACAATGTAAATCCACAGACCACAGCTCATGAAATTGAACTTCCATATGCTGTGTGATTATGCATCTTTTCTGTGTGTAAAAAGCCTTTTTAAGCTGTTATCTGACTACAGTAATTGCCATTTAAATTGATCCACGTCAACAAAACCTGGATCCCTGGAGATTCTCACCTAGAAGTCTGCTGGTGGAAGGGGCTCACAGAATGCCTGTGCATCTGAGACTACTTCAGCATTTTCTCAAGCAGCCAGCTGCATGAATAGTTTTTCCCTCTCATTATTTAATACACTGAGGCAGGCTGCAACCCATTTGGCTGTCCTCCCTGAATAAATATCTGTGGATATTTATTCTCTCCCCATCCCACCCCCTTTTTTATAGCAGTCACTTGAAGATTGCTATAACAGTTTTTGTACCAGTCCTGAAATTTTAGCAGGCCAAGAGAGGATGGACAGTCCATTCTGTAAAACAGTTTTATTCTCCACTTCCATCATCCCAAGGAAAGGAAACATAGTGCTTTTAACATATGAACAAAGCTGCTCTACCACAAGAGTTGGTATTATGTGTAATACCAAAATGAAAGGGATACATAGAGACTGAAAAAAAAACAGAAGATAACCTTCAGGCAGCTCCTTTACGCTGTTACATTATGCCTTCCTGGGTGGCTGAGTGGAAATCAACTCCTTTGTCAATCATTCAAAAGACTTGACAAAATCATTTTAAACAATCCTCAATGACTTTAGTTTTGGAAATGTGTAAAAGTAGGCAGAAGTCTCCATGTTCATATATTTGCCCCCAAAAGAATGATTTTTAGGCACTGGGTGATACAAAGGTGCTATTACACTGCTTTGATGGAAAAGAGAAATTCCAAATGATCACCGTTTAAAAGTATAGAGACTGCCTTTTGCTTAAACCTAGCTTAATAACAGGGACTGGAAGTCCACTGAAATGCATCTGTAGTTAATGAAAGGTCTCTATTAACAGTGAGGGAAGAATTTAACTCAAAGCTTTTCTGTAGGACTTCTCAACTTCCCGCTCGACTTAGAGCAGACTGTTGTGATACATTGTGACTTCACACAGTGGGTATTAAGTGAGTTAATTCAAAGGAGCTGAAACCTCATTGATCCTAATTGAAAGCAATACACCCAACCAAATAGTTTTCTACCCCATCTGCTCTGGCCTGCCACCAGCTATTCAATACAAGAGAATTAATAGTTTCAGATATTCTAACCGACCCAATAAAAGCACTCATTTAAGCAGGACTGCATTAACAAAGTGAAAAACCAAGGGCAAAATGGGTTCAAATGGAGCATTTTACTCCTAGTTGGCTTTAACAAAGCTGAATAATGCTTATTCTGACTTTTTATGTGCAAGACTTGATAAACTGAATGAGAAGGCACTCAATGATCAGTCAACGAGCATTGATGAATGGTCATTAGGACCCCCCCAACCTGAGGAGAGGCCATTCCACAAAGTGGCACACCAGCTTGAAAGGGCGGACTCACTAATGTCCAGATTTCCCCGCTTGCTTGTTCCACTCTCACTTTCAGACCACTGGCCACCAAATGAGGCTGACATATTGGAAAATAATCTTTTATGGGCGAGTGGTAAATAAAAATGGAGGCATTAGCTGGGCTTTCAAATTCAAATCTGCTAGTTTTGTCAGCCCTCAAACGTTTTGATTTTCCACCCAGCTGGAAGCTATTAGTGTTTTCTTAAGGCATCCCACTGACAGGGCAAACCCACCTAATGTGTGAGCTGTAGAGCTGATGGGGGGGGGGGGGACAGGGACAACGACTTCTGGATGTTTTCTTAACTTTCTTCGGTTGACTGTCAAACCAAAGTACAGTAAAGGCAACACCTCTACAGGGATGCTCGCTACTTTCTCACTGCCAGTGATGCAACAGTAGTCTACCTATGATACACTGGCACTACCTGGACCGTGTCTTTTTCTGTGGCCCCACACCTACCCTCTGTTGTTCCTACTGCACTGTCGCAAAAGGGTTGAAGTTATTAAAGAAAGGCACTTCTTTATAAACTTATTTTCTATTTCTTCACTGGGAAACAGAACTCAAATATTCCAAGGAGATATGCGCTTATCTGTAACAGTAGCTCTTAATACATGCAACACAAAACATTTGCCAGATAACGCTAAGCATTTCCCTAAGCATTTCCTTATTGGCAAGATTTTCTGGACTTCAGAAAAAAAAAGACAAATGGGACCTTTAAAACATACATAGCTCTGTGAAACAGACTGAGATTACCTACACAAATACGTAATATCCTAAAGCTGTAGTTATCAAGCTGGGAAGAAAATATTCTTGATTGTCTAAGAGAAACTGTTCATCACATTACACCTAGTCATAACTAAAGGAATACTGGATTAAATCCACTGGAGATGATAAAGCACTAAATTATATTATTTCAACCATATACTCAGAAATTAGTCCTCTACAAAGGATTTCAAATCATCTGTTAAGAAAAAGCACCTTTGGCAATGGGACAAGCATGGCAAGCTGGATTGCCCTTTTTTTTTTTTTAATCAGAGGGAAAAAAAAAAAAAAAAAAAAAAAAAAAAAACATTCTTGTTGAAAGCTGTCAGAAATCCCAGTGATATTTCAGGTGTATTTCAGGTTTTAAAACAATGAAAATTATATATAAAGATCTATGCTAAGAGAAGAATGGGTCTACTGAGAATTAATTGACTCTGAATGGGAGGGCCAACACAGGCTTCAGTCCTTAAAGAAGGCATGCTGTTTTACTCTACATGTGCATTTTAGTAAAACTCTCACGTGGACACTGTCATATGTATGTACCTGCTGTGGTGTCTATTTCCTTTGCTTGATCTGAGCTAAAACAAGCTTCCTCTTGCATTTTTATTAAATAAGGTATTTGCTACAATTTGTGCAAAGTAAATTATGATTGACTGTTAATTTTTATCATTGTTTATATTCAAAGGAAATTACCACACCAGCTACGCATAAACGTCACTGAAGCACTTTGAAAAAAATGATACCTATTTGATATTATTTCTGAAAGGACACAAGAAAATACTAAAGATGTCATTTCACTGACAGTAGAAAGAACACAAGTGGTGTGACCCAGAGATACCTGGATGACAATACCTGGTCCAGATGAAACAAGATCATGTTTTAAGATTAAAAAATAAATAAATAAAGGAAAAAATAAAGAGGGGGTGTTAAAGCATTCAGTTGCTTTTTGACTTGACGCTCAGAGTGTTTGCTCATTTAACATGGGTAGGGAAACTCCTCCTGCTGTAGTATATTAACCCTAGTTTTGACCTCTAATCAATGTCTTTTCAATGCATAGGATTTTCATAATAAAGATAATGTGAGAGCATATTTGTGTGAAAGAGGATCTACCACTAGCCATAAATTCGTGCCTTGCATTTTTCTTTGTAACATGTCAATATTTGTGACACTAACTAAACATATTTTATTCATTTGACAAGGACTGTTACATTATATTGAAAACTTTTGTTTCAATGTCACCACCTCCCCATTTTGACTGATGGCGAGTTAGTTTTGTTAAAACGCAAGGGGTGATAGCGTATGCTCCAGTGAACTTTCCCTCCTCTCAGCACCAGAGACAAAAACCTGCAGCTCTGCTCTGTGCTGGCAGCCATCTGGACAGCTTTCTCTCAATGCCTGCCCCACACCACACTGCAGGCAAAATTTCAGGGCTCTAGAGCTCTGTGGAGCTATTCATGACATACCAATTTCACATTTTCTGCTTGTACGCTTGCAACAATAAATGCTAATGAGGACTATGAATGACATTTTTAAAGACAATAAAAAGGTCTCCAAATCCCTTGCATATGGAGACACTATTTTCTAAACTTCACCTTCTGTTAGGGAGCCATTACACTCTAAAGGAAAAAAATAACCTAAGGAGAACAATGAGATGATCAAAGCATAACCGGGTCCTTAAGAATTCCAAAGAAAACAATGTTTGCAAGCTAGGTTAATAACAGACAGATTTTATGCTGATGTACAGCACTAACACTTCAGTGCAGTAACTCTCTTTTTCCAATAGCACTGCTACTTCTTACCAGAGGGGCTCAAGAATTGCTGTCTGTGGGGTGGCTTGAGGGGAATACATGGCAAATCCTCACTTTCCCTGACCATATACAGCCCCACGAGCCACACAATTGGACTTTTTAATTACGAATCTCTAGATGAGTCCTAGAGTAAACTGTCACCAGTAATTGCTTGGGAACGCTACATATTCATGGAGATTACTGTACTGCCTGAGTGTGGCCGAAAGAAATATCTAATTTTATTTACTTATTTATTTTTCCCCAAATCTGCTATTTGCAATGCTATTTCTACAGTAGAAAAAGCCATCTTAACTTTTGGTGCTATGTTTTGTATTTAATTAAAGACAGTTCCCCCTTATTAGCAAAGATTAAAAACACTTTCAGGAAAATCCACCAGGTGGAGCAAATACACAGCAATACACAACATTTATTTATGCTCATACTGCCATTTTCAACAGGGGAAAAAAAAAAGTGTTTTATATGGAAACATTCTTACCTCTTGACCTCCCTCCTTTACCCTTTTGTCATATATTGATCAGTTTGTACTTATTTACTCCATTTGGTAATCATAGAAAAGCTTTGTTCAAAGAAGCTTTGATATGAATCTATTGTTGCTGAGCACTTTCAGTACAGATTTACAAACCACAATAGTCATCAGATACATTCAAAGAACGTGAAATTAGAGAATAGCATTATTCAATAAAATATTATTTTAAAAGTTAAATTAGAAAATAGCATCATTCAACAAAGTTGTTATTCAGAATATATGCATACATATACATTATGTATGCATATATATTCAGCAATATACAGATAATGTGCTTATAAAACAATCTGATAAGCATTCTAAAAATAAAGCTGAAGTCTGAAATCAGACAGCAGAATCTTTACGCTGGCCTCCACTATAACGGGCAGGAAACCAGGCCATTCTGTGTGTCTTGTTGTATGTTTATATAAATAGTAGTGCCAGTAACATCACAGCAGTGTCTCTGTACAATATGTTTGTTGTTTACTATTAATACCTTTATTTTAGTATTACATCAGTCAACCACTGAGTAATTTCAAAAGTGCAATGAATGAGGACTATAAATAAATATTTGAGCAGATCTATGACAGCTAAACATTATTTCCCCACCTAAATTGCTTTCTTTCCAGAGCCAGGTGAGAAAGCCACTTCCTCATCAAATATTTTAAGTTTCCCTGATGAAGGAGCAGGTCTAATGGCATAAAGGCAGGGGGCACCTTTTACATGAAGAAAATTAAGTCTTAACAGAAGTGGTTATGGATGAGTCTTCTCACAGTTATAATAGGACAACCCACTGGCAGACCCTGTAATTGCTAAAATGGGAAAGCAGGATCACCAAAAGTTAACTGCTCTGATGCAGTTCAGTGTCTGGAAACATAGCTGAATCAGTACACACTCATTTAACCCTTAATGATGGAAAAGCATTATTGCTTGCGAGTGACAAAGGGAAGGTACTGATTTTCACAGAAAAAAAATTCCTTCTTCTTTCTATTGTTTCCTTTGTTACACCTTCCCACACATTTTTGTCTCATTTTCCAGCTCAGCGTCCTGTCTTCTCTCTGCCACCACTGTACGTTCTTGATCCTGTGGCCATCTCCTGACCATCCTACATACCATACCGCTCAGTTTCCACTACAAAATGCCATCCACTAAATATTGTGCAATCTGAAGAGAAAGCATACTGCATTCTCTGGGTGCACAACAGACTGACAAAAGATTTGTGCTTTTAGTCAGACCCAGATGAATCCCATACCAACTAAGGGAAATCAAAATACAAAATCTTTGTTCCTTTAGGAACAAGGAGGGGCGTTTAGGAACACAGGCCTTTAAATATCATTTCATTTTATCTAATTGTGTTGTACTCCACATGGTGCTTAGCTGTAGCCATTCAGAAGGGAAGCAAGAGAAGAATGCAGAGGTGATTATGAAGTGGAATTTCTTACTAAGAGCAAATTACACCACTTCACACTAGGAGAACATCTGCAAAGAGCAGCAGTAAGTGCCTGGGCACGACGCAAGGTGCCAGTTTTAATATAGCCCAAACTAGCTTGGGACTCACTATCTGCGAGAACTTACCTTAAGCAAGATTGTCACAGTAGTTGCTCGCAGAGATGCCCACGCTAAATATTTTTCCCAGTTTCAAACAGAAGGCTGATTTAAAACCATTATCTCTGGTGGATCTTAGAGGTGGCAACTGTGCATTAAGGACCATCATTTTATGCCACTATCCAAGAGAAGCTAGACACTCATCAGGTGAGGAGAAGGACAGCGTGGTTACTGCTGTCACCATATGTCTGTGGACTGTACTGTTCCCGCACTGCTGTTTGTGGTGGGAAATGGTTGGCTAGGCCATGGCCACTTCATTAGGTTATGAGCTCTACAAAATTTAAGGGTGTGTAACACACTGGAATTAGTACTAGTAAAAAGTCATATATGCTCTTATACAGACACAATTTTCTATACACGTACAAACTCTGCAGGAAGATGACACTGATCAGAGTGCTTAGACCATCTTTTTTCATCCTATAGATACCAGCAATTCTTATTTAAACTATAGCTTCTTTACAGTAGGACAGGATAAAGGGATTTAAAACCGCATGTTTAAGCAATTCACTTTTACTTAAAGGCCCCTTTACACCAAAGTAGCATAGGTGTTCATGTTGAAAAAGGGGCCTGATTCTAAAAGGTGGAGGATTATTTAAGAATTTATTAGATCACGATTATCGATCTGATACACTGTAACAGCTCTTTTGTTGCACCATCCCCTGCAAATCCTTCTTAGATGGAGGATTAGTAGCACAATAGATCATAATGACTCTTTTGGTCCCATTATGCTATCATTTACTCACAGCTGCGGATGCCCACGGAAGGGCACATTCTGTTAATGAGGAGTCCCCTATAAACCCTTTCCTGGTAATGGCCATTAATGTTTGTGTGCAAGAAGAGTGGGCCCTTAAATCTTTATTACAAAATTCTAATGAAATACTAGAAAGGAAAATTTAAGCTACTGTTTGAGCAATTTTGATTACACCTACAAAGTAAATGAAACCATCAGCAAGTGAAAAAGTCCTTCACAAGTACAGGCATAACTCTACAGACTGGACTGAAAGCCTTCAGTGCAAAAGAAAACAAAAACACAGTTAACTCTCAGCTCTCTCTCTTCTCCACTCCTATAACCACAAAGATCTTTCTTGGACCAGCTTCTGCCCACAACAATAAAAGACAATAGTCACATGCTACACTAACTTTAGCTGCAAAGCCAGATTAACATGCACCCTCCCTCTACTACTTGCACCTTGTGACCTTAAGTTCTGCCAATACAACTATTTACAGCCCTGTGCTACAAACTAGAGAATTAAAATTATCAAATTAAATTATATCCTTCATCATTCAAACAATAAGTCATATTTTAATTTTCCATGAACATATATATCCATTCAATACTTTTGTCTATATTTCAGTATCTTTCATTTGTAATGTGGAACTTTATACCCAAAGAGGACTTTCTACTTGAGGGCCAATGTGACAGAGCCTGACTCATGGCTCTGCCCAGAGAAAAATCCATCGGTCGCAGGGAGTTACCCCAACACACAGCAGCTACGAGCAAGGGCTATAACCCACTCTACCTCAATATTTCAAAGTTGAACACAAAGTTGGACACCTAAGAAAATTGCATGAATAATAAGAATGGAAGTGCTGATAGCTGCCACCGCTGTTTTAATAGGCCATGCCAGAACAAACACTGGCTTGGTTTTATGCCATGGGATGAATAAAATAATGTTGCCAAGCATGCTGAAAATGAGAAATTTAAAATGCCAAGTATGATGATTACATTAACAATAACTGCAAAAGTTTTTCACATTTTCAAAAGTTTATTTTATTTGCAGCGTAGCACAAACTCAAGTCTGAAAGAACTTGCTCTTTGGAAGACTTTACCTCCAAAAATAAAAGAGGTTAAGAAAGGGGAAAGAGAACTCTGAAGTATAAAAGGGGAAAAAAAAGAAAAAGGAAAAAAAAAAGTGTCGATTTGGATATTAAAGGGTTAACCTGCTTTGTTTCAGTCAGTATTATACCAATGCCAGAATTACAAGGGAAGGACTAAAAAGAGCCAATTTTTTTTTTTTTAATTATTATTATTATTCTTTAAAAAAAAAAAAAAATCAGGCCTATCTGTCACAGTGTTGTCCGGGCTGGAAGAACCGGCAGGAACCTCAAATTCCTGACCAAACCCTCTTCCACACAATGCCTCCTGAATGGAAGGAACCCAGGCCCGGCAGAGATAGCCCGCTGTCAGGAACCAGCCCTGACGTTTGCGGACAGACAGGGCTGGCCTTGCAGGATGTCAGAGCGGCAAACTGCTGCTCGAGATACTGGATTTTCACACACTCTCAGCCTGGATGTTTTGCTCTTCAGGTAATTAAACAAGGAAACGGGGCTGATGTGTACGAGTCTGACCCCTGCGCCGCGGCTCCATGCTTCTGCATATCAACTTCCGCAAGAACTGCCTGGAGCATCAACAGAGTCCTCTACTCTCGCTCTCCGTCTCTCCCAATGCCAAGCTCTAAAACAAATCTGCCTGGAAATATGTGCTGCTGCTGTCTACTCCTTTTGCTATTTAAGAAGGGCGAAATTACTTGCTCTGTTCCACATGCCTTGCCATTTCCCCCACACAAAGAAGGAAAAAGGAAAGGAATGGTTACTTTCTGATAGCTGTTCTTCTGGCAGCCATTCTAACAGTGAGCTAACTGGGGGAGGCAGAACAGGCAGGCAGGAGTCTAGGATGAGACGAGGGATTCCCAAATTAATGCTTACATTGAGGTCATTACTCAAAATGAAGAAGATTCTGAAAAATCTGATTCATCCAACCGATCGTCAGATGTTCACTTCTTTAAAAAATATTCTGATTTAAGCATCATTGGAGAGTCTGTTTGACCAGATGATTTAAATCATAGAATTGGTTATTAGAAAAATAAACCTGTCTCCTCTCTCTTTTTTTTTTTTTTCCCCAAAATTTTAGAAACAGAAGAATGCAGGTGTTACCACCTATATTCTGTGAAAGCCCTACACAGGCTGCTCCCTGGCTGACCTAGTTTCTACGCTCTTTAAATACTATTTAAACAAAATGATTTTAAAAAGGTAACATATTCTTACTTCTTCTGAAAACCCACAGAATAGAATATTGGCTGTGAGAGAGAGACCAAAAGAAAGAGGAGCACAAAAGCATGCCTGCTTGTCTGTGTTCAACACAAAGAACATTAAATGAAAACAACTGGCACGCAGCCAAATTCCTATACAGGCAAAGAGATTCAAATAAATTGATTTCACGCATCACACTGACCTGGGATCAGTGAGCAGTGGTACAATACACTCGATGCTCCATGTGGGGCAAAGCCCATTAACGTTATCAGAGCCGCAGCACATCACCAAGAGAGAAAAAAAAGGGAAACCAAACTCTGCAAACTCAGAAATTCACTTTGAAAAGGGAACTGCAGCTGAAGTGCTTTGTCTCAGTTTACTAATAAATACATCCTATTATGAGTGTCTGCAGTCTGTTCATCTCAAAGATTGTATTTATTTTAATGTGAAAAATACAAATGTCATACACAAGCTCATATACTCTGCTTTTAACATAGCTGTTCTAAAACTCAGTTATTCCCTGTAAATTTCCTCCCTTCCCCATCCGCCAGCATTTTATATAGATTATAGGTTATTTTCTTTGTACTTCAGAAGCTGGATTCCTGCCCAGTATGTTCTTACTGGCTCAGAGAGTTTGCTGAAGGAAACGGCCACCACTCTGAACTGTTCCAAATCAACCTGACCTACTGAGAAAAACACATTATTTGCAAGACAGCAATAAGCAGGGCCCTGGTTCTCTTTGCAGAGTCACTCGCACTCCCTCCCTCACCTCAAGCCCAGCAGACTTAGAATTTCACTTTCTTACGATGTGTGAAGTAACCCATGTGCGCCATGGAGTCTCTTCTTGTCATCCGAGTTTTGTTTTTCATTAAGATCTCTCACACTCCAATCAAGAGTAATGCCAGCCAGCCACAGGTGTGCGCCACATGAACAGACAAAAATCTGATTGTGAGCTGGGTAATGACAATCCTGTGTCTATAATGCACTCGTCCCCAAGAACCCTTTTACATCTGTTCTATGTTAGAAGGGGGGGGGGGGGGGGGGGGGTTATTACTTTAGTTGTACTCCTTAAGATGTGTAAGTAAGCAAAAAATTGGCATAAACATAAATTAAAAATAACATTAAAAAAAAAAGAGAGAGAGAGAGAAAAGGAAACCAAGGAAAGAAGACATTGCAATAGCAAAACATGGGTGAGTATGCATGAAAGGAAACACAGAAGCATAGGTAGCCTACTGCTTCAAGGAAGCAATAGGTTCAACCACCTTTTATCTTGCTTTTTATTCCATTCTGGTTTCAAATAGTAAGTCAAAAGTTCTTGGGCACAACAAAGTCCATATTAAATGAAGATGACTTCAGGCATTTCTGTGAGAACAGTTATTCGGCTCTGACCTACCTGTTTTTAATGAAACCTAAATCCTTCACCATGTCATTTGAAATGGAGTTGTCTGCCAACCCATCCATGGAAGTGGGCTGAAAGTTGCTATAATATATAGGGCAAAGCTGTCTGGGGTAACAGAACAGAAGCTTTTCATTGGATTTCAAAAGATATATATAAGAGTGTTGGGCACATCTCTCGAGTCACTCATCCAAATTTCAGCAAGGAGCTTCTTGGCCATTTAAGACTAAAATTCTTGAATGTGTGACAAACACATACATCCAGATTTAGGTACCTTACTCAGCCACCTCATTCCAAATAAATCTCAAAATGGGAATGCCCAAAGATCTAACAATTACTTACCACACATTGCCATTTCTTTTATAGAATAGCTACAAAGTAGTTTTGGATCATCTTTATCACCAAGGTGAAAATTATACAATATGGTTAACTCTGTAAGTTGTGCTACAAAGAGGATATGCTTATTTTGGTATAAAGCTATGCTGTGATAGGACTGCACAGGGAGGGGAATTGTTTAATATATGATAACTTTTAAATGATGAAGATGTGCCTGCATCCAGGTGATACAGGCAGCCTGACCTGCTCCACGGTTAACAGGACAGGTGACATGCTGTTCACTCCCATTTATGAATATTTCAGTAGTACAACGCAAGATCGTTTGGGCTTTATAATGATGAAGTGAGTTTCAGTCATATTCATTTCCTCTTTCTAATAAAAATGATCAGTATTAGAAAACATGCCTTTCTCCTAAGTTGTAGGAAATTTCCATTATCTTGCACATGCTCTGACAGCAATAAACCACAATAAACGTCCCATTAGTATGCCAGCACTGCATGCTTCAGGCATGAAATATTTACTTTTACATTTATTTATATTTGAATCCTTCATGAAGATCTACACTGCAAACGAAACTAACCAACAACTACCCATATGGGGTACACTTGCACTTTGAAAAATAGACTCTAGATAGAAGCAAGGAGGAGAATCAGTCAGAAGCTATACACTGTCAAATCAGCAAAATAGAAATGCAACAAGAACCTCTGCAAAGAATACTCATTCTTTTTCACACTCCACGTATAGGAAGATCTCAGAGATGGACTGACTTGTTTTAAAATAAGCTAGGAACTCATGGAATGCAAATTTATTTTTAATAGGAATTATTATTATTATTATTATTATTATTTTAAATACATCCACAAAAGTGCGCAGTGCCTCAGCTCCAGAGTCGTGCCTTGCAGCTATGGGCAGAGCCTCCTGCCAGCACCCCGAGCTGTACTTCATCTCCTTGCAGCACTGCACCCACACAATACCGTGGGACCCCAAGCTGGGTGGAGAGACGAGGGACTTACAGTCAGGCTTGAGTTCCCTTTAAAACAAACCAGAGCAGAGTCTAGAGAACTCACACTTCTTGGTCAATTTATTTTGATATCATACTCTATCAAAATTGTGTCAGAGGCAAACTGGGCCAACACTGAAAAAGAAAGTATCAAGAGTGTTGGAAAGCACTAAAGATCAGTTTGGTAGTTTCTTGCTATCTAGACACACCATTTTAGGAGAAAAAATGTAGTTCCAGTAAAGACAGGAATGACAGTCGTAAGTTAAGGAGAAGTTTTGTTCTGCCATAACAGACTTACTTTTCAACTATGGTAAAAATCTTTGCACATAAGAAACTGATGTATTAATCCTCAATATCATCTCAACTAAATTTATCACAGATTCCCAATGCAATGAGTTTACTAGAGGCCTTCTCTGAATAACAAACACAACCATTTTGCCAAAATGATTAAAACTGTCCCTTAACCTCGTTGCAAATACTGTTCCTAATCACAGTGCAGTAAAATGAACTTTATGCTTTTTACAGCCCAGCCAAGTAATATTTATATGCCAGATGAAAAGCACCTATGGTATCAAAAATACAATAAACATGGTTAAAATTTTTACATATGTGTATTTACAAGATAAGGAAGATTTTAGGAAAGTCATCACTGAGAAATTATATTGTTATTGCTGTGCTCTTTCAGTGATATTAAACTGACGACAACATTTTGATTGATTTAGACAGACTCTTTGGAGGTTAAAGGCAAAGATTTTTGTTTAAATTACAGTTTACAAGGCAAGGTACAGTCATTAAAAATAACTTCTAACAGGTATGCACATTACAAAATTAAATATTTTTCTGTTCCTTACCTTGACAAAATTCAAAGTTCCCTTTTTTCCGGCAGTCACCTATCACTAAACTCAGTGCTCTCCAAGTGTTTCTTTTGACAGATATCATTCTCCACCAATCGCTCTGCTAATTTCCTCTTTCCTTTTCTGACTGGGACAGATATTATGTTCACCAACCCAGAGATCAATCTTTTCTATTGACAACAACAAATGAAAAAAAGAAAAAGAAAAAGAAAAAAAAGCACATATCACAGCCAGTTTGAAGTACCACACCCCTTCATTTGCATGATAATAGCAGTCTTTTAAATAAAAAGGGAAGACAGAAACGCTATCATTCTAAATCAATTACTCACATTTTCTTAGTTAATATAAGGCAGTACTTTAACACTGTATTAATCCTTCGACAAAGGCTGTTTCATAAGTTGCCCATTTAAAATAGCTGACATATAAAGGGCAACAGAGTAAGGGCAGCCTGTATTCTACCATGAAAACACCTATTAACTAATTCTGTAAAAATGATTGGTTTTAAACACATTCATATGATATAAAATATTATATACTTTACCTGTTTCAACAGAAGCTCTAGAGAATCATTTATTAAATGAACATGGTTACTAAAAATAGAGACCTTGCAATTGCACAACTCTATACTCATTTGTAAGTCATAACAGCAAACATATTTTAACAAAGACAGATCAAAAAGGTATCAATATATTTACAAATCACCCTCCCACTTTTGTAAAAGCAATTTCTCTCCCACTTCAACACCTACAAAACCTGTTTATTTGGGTTACACAAATACTTCATCATTAGCATGAGTCTATATTACAGTGCTGTCAGCTTTTCCAAGACATTAATATGCTTTTCAGGGATTCATAATTATGTCAAGGCAGAAAGGTTTTCAGAGCCAGGCACACACAGTTATGTACATGCTTCAATCTGCATCCACTATTCAGGTATTTCAGGACATGAAGTTAAGCATGCACAAGGATCTGGCCGCAGCTGCATGCATCTAACCGAGAATCCAGCCTAGGCTGCCTCCTGGACTAGATCATGCTGCAAAAAATGTATCGCCTGAGGGCATTTTCAAAAGACCGTATTTATACTGATGCTAGAAATCACAATCCTTCCCACAAAAAAAGGACCCTCCTCTAACCAAAACAAACCTTCCCAAGCTAAAATTAAGGTTAGAGAACAAAGGAGTTCACCACAAAGTCCTGTTTTCTTTAGCGTGGTCATTCTCGGACTTTTCTCTGCAGTCTGGCCAGAGCCAAATTTCTATTGATTTCAGTGAAACCAAGAGGCGTGCAGGGACTGCAGGACTGTACCCAGCATTTGGCAACTGTTAAGCTTTCAATATGACACAATCACCTTTAGCATTTGGGAAATAATCTCCAAAACATAATGAGGACTCCCCGACTTGGCTGCAATAACTATAACTTTTTTTTTTTTAATTCTGTAATTGTCACCATGTACATATGCAAGCATTAAAACCTGCCCTAAAGTTGTGCCTTACCATGAATACTGTATTTTCCAAATCTTCAGACTTTTGCATAACACATTACATTTCCATAAATGAATACAACATTCCCCAAATTGCTGTTATTGTTTAATTTGATTTTTATGGCCATAAACTCATGCCACTAGCAAAACTGAAAAATACCTCACTGACCAAGTGGCCCTATTAATTTCACTGAGATCATTTAAACATTAGGCTTTCTACTGAGTGACGATAGCACAATCTGGTTGAAATATGGATTTACAGTGGAACATTAAATTAACATAATATTTTGGATTCAGAATTACACACAGCAGCCATCTGTAAAGATGTATTCATGTTTTGTTAACCTTTGCTAATTTGGCCACCAGAAATAATTGTGATCAAATATGTTAAATTATGTAACATATAACAATTCACTATTTGTGTCTACTGAATAGCATACTCCTCTTCATGGCTGGTAAAAGATTTTTAAATCTCTTACTGTACAAAAATAAGTTCTTACTCAAAAAAAAAAAAAAAAAAAATTAGACGTACCCATCTGTGGTCCACTTTACAATGGAGACATCACTTTTAAGTTACTAATCTTCCTTTGTTTCAGCCCCAGATTCATTTTCTCTATATGCCACATATTTCCAAAGTGATGGATGCATTCTGCCATACCCATTTGACAGTAATCTGCTCTTTTAAATGCATTTTTGCCTCCTGATTTGTAAACTGTTGTTGTTGCTGGAATGTACATGCAAAATCATCTAAAGTCTGAACTTCACTGAAAGTAGAATGCCTCAAACAATTTGTAGTCTTACAAGAGTGTTATAAAAAAGGATCAACATGTTGTATTACCATGGAAATTTTGAAAAACATACTTTCCCAAACAAATATTACTTTTTCTCAATGGTATGAAGTAATGAAAACCACATGTGTAAATCTGCGATCCGTGCAGTAGTTCAAGCTGCAGCTAATAGAAAATACAGAGAGTGAACTCTGCCATATAAAGGATTCTTGTTACAGAAATATAATGTGAAAACCAGATGCAGACAGAAAACCTTAATCACAGATGGGAATGTAATCACTGGCATACAGAATACTTTTTTGATCAATCTCAACCATATGAGAAATGTATTTATTTTCTAAGGAATGCAATAACTCGAGAGAGTCTTCTATTTGAATTCAGTTAACCTCATATTCACAGTGCTTTTATCTTATGTATGGAGAGAAGGGGGGACATAACCTGAGCCAAGATTTTAAGAAGAGCCATTGGCCCTGGCAAATCATTCTTGTATCAGCTTATCTTTCGAGGAATTAATAGGATGTAAAGACTACAAATATCAGAATCAGCCCCAAAAGAAATCAACCATTATTGTGCTTCTGCCAGAAATCCCTTCATCACCTAAGCACTTCTCTGGTTAAATTTTTTCCTTTAATATGGTGGTTCTTCAGAAATACAATGCTAAAAGCATACCAATGCAGTCATGTTCTGCAAATCAGAAGCGGGGTTCTGTAAGAAATAAAGTCCCTACTCCTTTATAAAACCTAAAAAGTCATCAGTTCAAAACTTTCAGTTTACTCCAGGCCTTCTTCTAACTACTGCAAGTCAATAGTGAATGTCTTCCACCCATATGGTTCATGGGTGTCAGTGGCAAAAAAGGACCACAGCACACTCCAGCAATGTATTTACATCAGATAGCTGAAACACAGCTTGCATTCTAGAAAGCAAGGTAGACCAAGATAACTCCTGCCCATTTACATTGCTGGTAACCATGTTGTTCAGCTTTTAAAGATGGAAATACTATAGTAGTAGCAACCTTGTCATGTAAAATATAGAAACTGCCATTAAAATCTGAAAATGGAGTTCAGGATGCAGGTTACTGATACTCTACCAGCAGGACCTACGCTGCTGCATAGACTCAGCATCTTCAAGATACTGCAATCCTATGGCTCCTCAACCACCTAGATAAATTTTACATTTGGTGATTGAACTGGACTCTCACATTAAACTGCAATATATATATATATATATATATATATATATATATATATATATATATATATATATATATATACACATATATATATACATATATGTATAAAGCTAATGCTCGGAAATAAAACTGAAGAAAGAAAAAGTACTCAGATGATGGGACTCCAGGCTCCTTGGGGAGCAGCAGTGGTTGGTCACCTCCTGATGATCTCTGACCCTCCTGGAGGTCCACCCAAGAACACCGCAGCTGTTCATACAGTGCTGGCTGAACTGTCACAGGTCACAACTGAGCTTACTGAGACAACTTAAAGATGGTATGAATTTGTTTTAATCATAACTAATGCAACAGTTAACTAGCATAAAGTGCACTGACTTGGTAGCTCTTCTGTGGGCAGGGAGACAAAAGCCTTAGACAGGCTCATGCTAAGCAGACTTTCCTCTCTCTTGGAGCCTTTAACACCATTGCCCCATTTTAGATACTGGCAGTATGAGGAGAAACTCTCCTAAGTACTCTGTCACAAGGCTCTCAGCAATGGCTCATCACAGGCGTTCATTGGACTAATTGTGCCAAAATTCCTGTAAATGTGTTTCCTCAATTGAATACCTATATTCTAGCAGTGATTTGAAGTGAACTACTTGCTGCACACTTTTTTCCTCCTGTGTTAACAACTAGTGAATCAGCTGATGAAAACTCATTGATTCTACAACTGCAACAGAAGTTTAGATTGTTTTAAATCATCCCGTCTACTCTGCCATTTACCTTTCAATTTCTGAGACAATAACATCTATAGATAGGGCAGAATTCAACAATTATCTCTAAAGTAATATGGATTGGGCATGCTTGTCTTACTTCTAAACAAGCATGCCTAGATTAATAACAAACTTGGACCAATATATATATTTTAATATGCATGTTTTTCCAATAGCATAATCAGCATCTGTGTAGAGTGTTAAAAATGGAGCCAAATCTTTCAGCAGTAAAACACAGACATGTTTCTTTGTCCATGTGACAAAACATAGAGATCCTGCAAACTCTTTGCTTCATGTCATGTGTGAATATGTGTGTGCCTGTGTCTTTTTTTTTTCTCATCTAATTTCATCTGTGAGAGACTGTCCCTAGAGGACAAGACAAGAGAGAACCAATTATATCCAGAGGTTGGTTTCTCCAAAATGAAGGCATCTGTTCCATGCCAACGACTTCCACATGGAAGAAAAACAGAACTTTGAAGGCATCTGTGTTCATGGTTGACAGTTGCAGATCTTAGGGTCTACTGTAATTGCCCAGCTGCAAACATGATTTGGTTGCTGCTGTTGTCAGCTGATCTCCTTGCACAGAAGAAAAGGGAGCCTTAACCCTTAGAAAATAGCTGGATAAAAATCAGATATTTTTACAGGAACTCTGATACCTTTTCCCATCTGAAGGGGGTATTTTTCCTGGCACAATGGATTTGATAGAACAAAATTGCAAGTCATTTTTAATAAACACTTTACAAAATATTCTGCTTTAAAATGATATTCTTTATATAAGGTACAAGTTCAAGCACAATGTGCTCATTATTTGTTCATATTTCAGGCTGATATTTTGTAAGAGTGATTCAGAAACCAGTATGATTCACCAGCCACATAATCCTGCAGCCCACCTTTTATTTAGGCAAGTAGTCTCAGTAAAACCAAGAGTATACCTGAGCAGAATCTCTGTTTTCCTCCCAGATGCGTATGGTAGACAAATAACTAGTATGATATTTATTACTCAACTCACGTCACTTCCAACGTGAGTGGATACATTCCAGAAGACACTTACAGAAATATTACTGGTAGCTCAAACCTGGCTTACAGCATCAGGTGCAATACTTGCAGTGAGACACTCAGCTATGTTGCGTGTCTTCACTGCTAAAATCAAGTAAGAATTAGAGAAGCAGCTCATCTGAAGTAGCGGGACCCTGACTAATTTTCCAAAGCACAGCTCTGAAGCCATTCTGGGACCAAGAATACTGACGGTGCAGTTGCAACAAAACCCACTAAAACTCAAGTGGCCTAAGCAGAGAATGCATTTACATTCCCCATCCTCCACTCACCAGAAAAAGCAGGTGAACACTTCTAGAAATATTTTATGCCCCCAGTGAGTTTTTGTAGTTTTGTTGTGTAGGACTTCTATGTCAGCAACCCAAAAGAAAAAGAAGACACTACATGTTAAGGAAATATCTTCTCATCTTTTTTTTTTTTTTTTTTTTTTTTTAAACAGGATTCTTTGTTATTTGGCTGGATTTCACCTGCAGCCCCACACATACTCTGAAGTCACAGTTCTCAGGCTTTCTAGCCATATAGCCACACAACTGAGGAAGGACAGCAGGGATTCCTATTCAGTTTCCCTTGCCTGGCACATACCTCGAATTATTATGAATGCATGAGGTAGCGAACCTGGGGGGACACAGTAGGCCTGACACTTCCTGACCACTTCTAAATTGCCTCCAGGAAGGGCAAGAGTTGGGAGCAAGGACAATTAACACAGCCACCTGCTTCCTGTGACCTCCTGGAGAGCAGGCATGGCCACTGATGACTTGCTCTGGCAATGTCACTGAGGTCCTGCCCATCCTTCTCTTCCCAGAGAAGCTATGAGATAATAAAAACAATAGTGGCTAATAATAGCTGTATAGGAGAATGGGAAATTTAGGTTGGGACTTTATAAAAAAAAAAAAAATAGCACCAAAACATCCCCAAGATTTTCATGGGAAGAGGATGGGTCCAATACATCTCAAACCTGTAAGGGAAGTTGTACCTTGACTCACTCTTAAAACTAAAATTACTGTAGCTGTTATTTACTGTATCTGTACACTTCTCTGGAAATTTCTGGAGCAGACAACTGCCTTGAACACAGCTATACAGCTCTTGGGATACCTAAACTGAGAAAACCTGCCCCATGGACTCACAGGAACCTCTGAAAATATTATTACAGGAGGAATGGACTTATTCTCTCCTTTAAATGGAATTCTTCATCAGGGAAGCCTGTCATTTATAATGCAAAGAGAATGGCTCACTTTATATTCTGACCTGCGCTAGCCCACTTATTCTTCTATAAGCTAACGTCATCAGGGCAGTATCTGTATCTAGTCCCTAAAATCGGTCCAGCAGAGTATTGTTAAGATCACAAAGATGAGATGGGAACACAGAAAGCCTGAAGTTCCAGATCCACAGGCTGGTGTTCAGACAAAAGGCACACCATCTTCAAGGAGAAATGGACATGTGAATACCATTGAAAAACTGCGTGCCAATACTTTCAATTCAAGGCTCACAAGCCCTGCTAACCCATGGAGTTACATTAATTTATCATGTCACACAAGAAATGCATGTAACTTTCAGAAACCAAGCTATCTATTCACTTCAGTACGATGTTTTCCTTGCTCATCTTCAATATGCTTTAATACAGGTTGCAGCATGCTTTTCCAGCATTAAGTGGTTTGCCAACAAGCTTTAAAAATAATAAATAGCACAGCCATGAAACAGCTTTTGCTTAATGGTTCTTAGAACTCAGTGACTTCACTCACTAAAACCTTTTTCTATAACGTTACCCTTAAATACTTTCCTCAATGTCACCATTAAAATAAAATAAAAAAAATCATCCTGGCACTACAATCCACTGGTAGCACACCCGCAGGTACCATTATCCCTAAACTTGTTGGCAGCTTTCTCTGGCACCACTATGCTTTAATGGCCCTGGCAGCAAACCCCACCTGGATGTCACTGAAAGCACTCCTTTGGAGCACTCTTCCCAAATATCCTTTGCAGTAGTATCATTTTGTCTCCTTTGTTGCATCCTAATCATCTCTTTTTCTGGCAATAGCCCTCACACTCTCTCACTGTCCAAGCCTGAGCTGGTCTATCACAGTGCTCTTCTTGAACTTGTCTAACAGGTGTGATTAAATGGTGGGATAAATATTCGCAGAGGATTTGAGGATGGTATCTTTGCTGCTCGGATTTGGATATCCACTTGCCTCCCAGCTTTAAAATTAACTGTATTCCACCCTAATAACACAATGGGAACAAAATAATTGGGAAGCAAACAAAACTCTATCAAATCTCATGCTTCATAACAGAGATTGTTAAACCTTGGGACTACCAAATGCCACAAACACATTTACTCAACAAGCCATCTGATTTGTCATGACAGCACAAGACCAGCATATACTGATACTGCCATTATGAAAGCACAAGAAAAAAAAAAAAGCATAAAATGCATTCTGGAAAATAAACAATAATGGAAAAAAGTGGGTGAGTTTTGGGGGTTGGATTGTTTCTTTTTTTTGCCCAAACTAGTTAAAATGACACCAAAGCCACAAACCCAAAGGGACACCTGTGTGGTCAGATCAGAAATGCAAAAATGAAGCCTGTAGGTTCCCAAATAAAATGAATCACAAGAGAAAATGACTAGTGGTAATGACTGCTATTTATGTAAATTACATATTAACATCCAACAAGGCAGACACACACGAGCCTCCTAGAGCAACAAAAGTAAGTACAGTCTTGTGCAATTTGTAGTGGTCACGCAGCCACCTCCCCAGATGCTTGCCAAAATTCCTGTTTTTTACTCACTGGCTCAACATGGTTTTCATAAATTATATATATTTTATTATTTGTCATTGCCTGCCACTGTTTGCAGATTAATTCCACTCCACTAGGTGGAGTCTTATGTCTTTCCAGACAACAACCTAATTTCTGAGAGAACCTATTATCTATGAACTTTGAATATTACTTTATATAAGCACCACAGTCTACCTGTCTTGACTAACAGGGAGGTGGAAATTACTAAAACGCCTGTTTAAAGAAATCTTGAAATACCACATGAAGATCACACGTTGGCATGCTGCAATATGGGACTGTTCAGGAATACTATTACTGTACAGTTCGGTACGACACAGTTGTGTGTGGTGGTTTTTTTGTTTGTTTTTTTTTTTTTTTTTTTTTTAAATCATGACGAAATTCAATCAAGAATACAGAGTAAAAAAATATCACTTGAATAAGTCACCATATCTCACACATGCCCAACAACTGTAGAAAAACAAAACTAATTTGCCAGACTTCTTTTAAATTCTCTGTGTGTATTCATAAATATTTTGAATATCTAGGATGCCCTCTCTTTCCAGGCATCCCAAAACACATTACGAAAAATGAAAGCTAGTATGAAAGGATTTCTTTCTATAGTCACGTTTCCATTCACAACCACTGGAGTTAAATATGGCAACTATTCAATAGAAACAGCAAAACTGCATGCAGAATTTTTGGCAAAGAATGAGAACAGAGCACTTTCATGAATGTGCTGAGAAAAATTATATAAGAAAATTTAGACACAGACACTATATCAAGCTATAATCTCTGTTAGACTCCACCCCAACCCCTGTGAAAAGAACCACAAAACCCTATGACCAAAGCAAGAAGCACCTTGGCTTAACAACTCATCAGGCAGGCAGCATCCCCACTAAAACACACTGACAGAGCATTTGTTTGGTAATATTTGCTAGCAGAAAGCTCCGTGCAGGCACTTAGCACTAACACGGGGCTCCTCAAGGGTCTCACATCCTCGGGTCAGGCCCTGCAGGGCCTGCTTAGCGTGGGTTCTGCTGTTGGCAGATATCACAAGCTATTTAAGGCTACAGACATTTTGCCCTGATCGGCCATGTTTTTTGTAATATTTACTTCTCGTACATATGTCTATAACTATGTATACGTCCCACAGAAGGTGAGGTTTAACAGGGTTAGCTTTGTTGGGGAAAAGGAGGTTTGGAGGAAAGGAAACAACTTTCATGTTTAGAAGATTTGAATCTAGTGACTGTCATAGGATGTAAACACTCTTCTGGGAGGGAGGCTTTTCGTTATGTTTCAGGAGTGCATAGAGTTTTGGAGAAAATCTGTATAAATAATCATCCCTCTGTCATTCAGCATAAATTTATGCACATGTGTGTGCACATAGTTATGTTTGGGAATACAAACTATCAAGTAGACATGCCACAGACTTCTAGCCAACCTTCCACAAGCACTGATCTCACACAAAATCCATTCTATATTTAAATGTAAAGTTTATTGAATTTTAATTATTTTTGATCTGTAGACTGCTTTGAGGAAAATCCTCCAAGGTCAATAGCTTACAAATCCAATTGTAAAACCAAACAGAAGCATCAGCAAGGCCCTTTCCCACACGGACACCTGCCAAAGAGCTGAGTTCCCGACTTCTAGATTAGAATTAAACACTAAAGCCCATTCTAATATTAAAACCAGGTAATTCTCTATGTAGCATTAAATATGAAATAAAGAAATAAAGAAATAAAGAAATAAGCTCTTGGTTCATTCTGCACGTTTATTCATGTTATGTGCATATGGCTCTATAGATGTAACAGTGAATTATCACTTATTCATTAAGATCTTTATCTATAAAATTAACAAGCCACCCCCCTTTTCATTAGATCTGGGTGATGATGTTTTTTGTTTGTTTGCTTGTTTTAAAAAGTACTGATATTATTTTCTCTGAAGATGCCTGTGACAGAAAATTTGTTTTACCAATGTAAGGCTTTCCAGGTTAATAAAACTCACTTGGATTAGCAGCTCAACAGCAGCAAATGTTTTTGTAAACATGTATTCAATCTAACTTAATCATTTTATTTTATTGTGGAAAAAGTTACTCCAAAAAAAAAAAAAATCAGAGTGTTCTTGATAAGACTAAAGTTAGATTTACACATATAACAAGAATTAAATAGGCCAAAGAATGCTCTGTAATGCTCTGAACATCCTTTACTTTCAACAATGTACTCAAGGGTAGGTGACACTGTATTGCTACACTGAGGAAGCAGTCACTTGTCATTTTAAGATACAATTGTAGATTATTAATAAAATTATTTTAAATATACGAGTTAAATCCTTTTACCAATATACTGACATTCAGCTATCCGGTGCCATTTTTATAGTCCAAATAGATATGGTCCTAATTGCATAATGCCATTTTATCTGCTGAAGATAAAAGTGCCGATAAACAAAAACGCACATTAGGCAGGAGATTTTTCAGAATAGATTTTTTTTTTTTTTTTAAATAACCCACTTGCATTAACAAAAGATTGCAATGGCTTCCAAATTATAGGGTGTTATTTTTAGTGGAAGTAGTTCAATATTCATATTGGAGCAGATGTAGCAGTTTAACAAAACAGCTCTTCAAATCCTGCACAAATTGAAAACAGGAAAACTGATTGCATTTTCTCTTATCACTTTCCTTTTCTGAATTGACACTTTTGGCCTTCTGAAAATTTACACATGGCTTTCATCTCAACAGCACCTGCTGATCAAACAGAAACCTAACATTTTCATGAAAATGGTATAAAGGACCAGTTTTCTTTTTACCATCTTAAAGGGCATCAGCAGTCCACTTGATGGCAACAATTGTTGAGTAGATGGCACACTCAGAATACATTTTATATTTTCATTACACTTACTCTTAAAAATGAGTTAAATCACCAGTGGCTCTTTCATATTAGCTCTTTGTCTGCTTTAAATTAATTTCAATCTCTACCTCTGCCTAACCCTGATGGGTTTCATTCCACAGTCTGCTAGATTTTAAAGAACATCTGAAAGACTTCAAAATAATAAAGGATGTTCTATGTTCTGCAATCACTGGGTCTTCTTTATATATGTGTTTATATCATATAAGTTAACGTATACCATTATGTATACACACTAACATATTGCATAAATACTTTGCTTTTTACAATGCTTATATTGAGGTAAAAATACATATTTACCATTCCTCAATATTCTCACTGTATTGAATCCCCTGACCACCGTCAATACAGCATATTGAGGACAGAGAAACCCAAAGTGAATGTATGTATTTTAAAGTTGTTCTTTGTTTGCTTGTACATCTTCAGAGTGGGACAAGGTCTAGCAGGTGCTTTGGAACTTGAGCATCAAGGCTGGGTTGAGATGCTGCCATTGGCAAATATGGCAAGCACACAAACAGTGCAATCAGCAGTCCTTGGACTCTTCTTGAAAAAGTTTAAGGTATAAAGTCCTGTATATAAAATATGAAACATAAGTACCTTGTTATCCTGTCTGCTTCTGAGTCTGTAAACTCTGAAGTGCAGCAGCAGGTAACAAGGACCATCTTCCCTTGTACATAATTCTAGGTGTAATTAAAGATACTCCTGAAACCTGCTACGTGTCAGCTTCTTAACTGATAGAGCCCTAACCTCTCTGAAGTGCTCTGCTGCCATCCATTACCATTCTGCTTCAGTGATAAGGTATCCTGAAGGCAGAGATGACATACAGTAATATATGTGCCACTCCAGACAGTTGGTTTGTGAATTTCAGTGTTTCATCATGCTCACTGAGGCAATCACAAACCTGAAATGTCAATATGTTCAGTCAATGGAAGTAAAATAATGGGGCTCTATTGTCTTACCCTATCGATCTGCTGCTGTCAACAAGAATACATGCCCCCCTGGCTTTAAACAAATTTTAATTAGGCTTTTAGTTACTGGATCATATCTATATATCTATCTGCACAAACACTTGACAAAGTGCAACAGCAATATAAATATTTCAAATTTCTGAATATATTTTAAAGCTAATTGTTTGATGTTGCTTTAAGAAATAATTGCTGATAAAGCCATTTGCTAAAACAATATGCACGCACACGCTTAGCATGCAAGTTGTTTTAATGGTTGGCGAGAAATGAAAAATCATGCACCAAAGTCCAAAGGAAAAAAGGAAGAAAAAAAAGCCACATTTTCTATGTCTGCCATATTTTGAAAGTTGAGGAGTCCCTGCTGAAGCAACCCAGATATTTACACCGTGATTACACACACAAGCATGACAGCAAGCTCCTGTCAGCATTCTCCCTCTGAGGAAAGCCACGCTTGCAGTAAAACAAACAAACAAACAAACACACCAAACCCGGCAGTGTAATTTCATGCCGGAGGGACACCACGGTTCATCTTGACCCCAGCTGCCACCACCAGCCGTCTAACAGCACTTGGGGCCAGAGCTGGGGCTAGGGTCTCCCCATCTGATAAAACACCCATGCAAGCCTCTTTCCCCCTCCGTCTACTGTTTGTAAAGCCATGCCTGTCACCAAGCTTTGGTTCCCCAGGCACGGCCTCCCTCCCTTCTCCTTGGTCATACCGGGGGCTGTGAAGCCAGGGGAGTCCTATGGAGGTGGCCCCAGGTGGATATTACCATCCTGTGGCAGGGGAGGATGGAGGGAAGGATGGGAGCAGCAGCATGGCCCAGGCTTTGTGCATGTTAAGTGCCCATGCAGCTTATCGGTGGCGGAGGGGCGGCTCGCTGTGGCCCAGTGTCCCTGTGAGGCAGGGGAGAGCGGGCTGGCAGTGTTTATCAGGAAGAGTGCA
The DNA here is from genome assembly GCF_047663525.1 of Anas platyrhynchos. NCBI lineage: Eukaryota > Metazoa > Chordata > Aves > Anseriformes > Anatidae > Anas > Anas platyrhynchos. Next base: position 25,330,780 of record NC_092588.1, on the reverse strand, counting down.
TTATCAGCGTGGGCCAGGTGAAGGCATGGTGGGTGTCAGGGAGCAGGAGCCATGCACCAGCCCCAGGGGCCATGGCTCGGCGGCCCCTGGCCTGAGTGGAGGTGAGAGGGTGGTGGTGCTCTGGATGCAACATCTATTCTTTTTTCTCCCTTGCTTTGGGCAGCCACCAGCCCACCTCCACTCCTAAAACTCTCCAGGACAAGGGCCTTGCCAGACCCCCTGGGATATGCAGCATGGGGGCTCCCCACCTGAAGGCACCTTGATCCCCAACAAAACAACGATCCCATGATGTCCTTCAGCCTACGTCCCAGGTGGCAGAAGATAGGTGCACCCAGCCAGGAGTGCTGCCCAACCCCATTTTGGCCAAGTAGCCACCACAAGCCTGGCAGTAGAGCCCCAACAGCAGCCCCAGCTGGCTGCAGGTCACCGTCATCCACCCAAGGATGAATGATAAGCCAGAGCAGGTCCTACAGCCAGCAGCTAAGATATTGAGAAAACATAAGTGTGTGATTTATGTTGACTGGATTCATCATAACTCTGTGTTATCATGAGATAATGAGAAGGGAGAAACAGACTGGCCTGCCAAACAAGGGCACAGCCCACCAGTAGAGTCACTGTACAAAAACAGTGTTAGTTGCTAAACTAACTCTGCACTTTCGGGTTTTAAGTTTTAAACGTTCACCCCTAGGAATCGACATTTATTAGTTAAGGGAATGCATATCCCTTACACGTCTGTGGAAAAGCAACGTGAAGGCTGCAGTGAGGACAATGACAGCACACTAGAGTGAAACAAGCATTGTTCAGTGCAGAACTCCTTCCAAAAATCACTCGGCCAAGATAGCAGTTTTTCCACAAGAAAAGAAATAAAGGGAATTTGACACATAATACAAAGTGAAAACCAGAACCTAGGTGGGGGAAGGGCGTGTGTGTGAAAATCATGTCACTGCAATGAATGTCAGATAAAAAGGGGTCTGTCACAAATCCTCCACTAATCCAATAATGCGAAAACCTCTTGGTATCACTGAGACATTGCACAAGGTAATTTTTTTTATTCTTCATAAGGCACTCTATATGTTTAGCCTTAGAAAGACAGCAATTTGGTAAATTTTCATATCATAAGACCAGGAATTTGATTTTCCTTTAAAGGTAAACTGGTTTTTATATTTAAAATTTACTATGAGCATTCCTCAGCCAGTATTTTTACCCTTAAGAAGGGCCACTTTTTGCTCAACTTCCTCCAGTTGTCAGTTGTGTGACAACCATATTTAGAGGTAATCAGACAGGTCATATTACAAAAGTTAGTCAACTCATGTGAAACCTTAGCCCTTACACTTAATGGTATGTACGATGGATTTCCAAAGAAAAGTGACTTAAATTAATTCAACCTGCAAAGTACCACAGAGCTTTCCCTATGCATGTGTTCTTTCAAAATATTGTGTACAAATGAGAGATTGCTCTTTTTATTCTAAAGACGTTAAGGATTTTTTTTCCTAGAGATATATATACACATATATGCCATGAACTAATTTAGCATCCATCAAATTCTCATCTTCCTGAGCCACAATGTGTCTTCTATGTTGGCCATCCCACCAGACAATTTTACTACTGGAGTCACAATTCTCTAAAGAAAAACTAATCCAGGATCCTTTCTAATGTAAACAGTTTGCTGCGAAAACACACATTTAAAAATAAAGCAATGTGTGGTAATAAAATAAATACAATCAGACTACAAATGTGTAACAGAAGTGGCGTTCCATAAGCACAGCTGTCTCAAAGTCCAAGCTGCAGGCTAGAAATCTTAATTTCAACTGACTCTCTCTTAATAATGGGTTACCTTCCTATAAAGCGTAAAGTCCATCTGCCCCAGGCAGATAAGTTTTGAAGCATTAAAATAGATAAAAATCTAACATTTTCTTTCTTGCATTGAATATGTGAATTCTAGTGTGCTATAATGTGAGAATTCCAACATATGACCATTATGGCATAATATCTCATAGCTCAGCTTGTCATTACTTCACTTGTAATTCTTATGTTAATTATGTTCATAATTACTATAAACAGATGTGGTAGAAATTCATGTGACCTTTTACTGCAGAATGCATTTCTCACTCTTTCCACTTTGTTTTAGCAATATAATATTAAATGAGAGGAAAGTATTTCTGACACACTCTGCGTGCATGTGTGTACATATTTAACATGAAACCATTTCTACCCCATATATTTCAGCCAAAGGACCACCTATGTGCCAGTACATTGACATGAAAATGACGGTAACTGAGAAGTCGACCCTGAAACATACCCCTAAAACACTGGGCTTGAAGTGAACCTTTTTGGCTAAACCTAGCTAAAGCCACAATTGAAGCCTAGGACATAAATGGAGCACTGCATTTTTATTCAGCACCTTTGTTAATGCAGCAGTATCCTGCTTTACAACTACAAGTACATGACAGCCATACAGCAATTTATTTTACTCACAGCCCAACCATCACCGTCTGTACACAAAACACATTTACAATAAAATCACTATGGATTTCATTAAGAGAAAGCCTACTCGAATTTCATTTCTTTGGACCTAATCTATAATTAGTGTGGACAGACAGGTGCAAACCCTTCTCCTCTACAGATGGCTACTGGAAATGGTGCAAAATAGCTCCTTCTGTTTAAACAACACACAGATAACCTGCTCTGCTCTTATCACTTACAATTACCTCCATTATACTGAACTAATGTTTACTTTAATAAAATGTCCACTGTTCTCTAAACGTTATTTGGAAACTTTCATATCAATGGCAGGGAAAAAAAAAAAGGAAGATGGAAGTCAATGTCTTTCAGATGAAAATATTTTGAAGAAAAAAAAAATAAAAAGCCTTGTGAAAGGGCAGGATATTTTGACTTTGATTTTTACATCTGCTGATCATTTTTCTTTACCCATGAAACCACAGAATATACTACTTCCTGATGTATTTATGCTACCATTTATTAAGCTAATCAAGTTTACAGTAAACAAGAACAAAATAACTGCAATTTTAAAGCAGTTCTATGAAGAAGTAACATTTATGTGGAAAAACAAGTCCCTTTACATTAAAAGTTCCGCATTTAACTCTTTTAGATCTTTCATGTGAAAGAAGGTGAAGGAAATGAAATCTGGAAGCCAATGTTTTAAGAATTTACACTTCCAGTCCTTACGCTAAAGTCAGCATCAGTATAAACTTATATAAATATTCTAGGTTGCTATTAAAGGCTATATGGAAAACAGCAGGCTGCTAAGTACATGGCTCAAAGTTTTTAAAAATATTCTGATTTAAAATAATTTCTTTATGCAGTTCTTCAGACAAACCATGAGAAATAACCTCTTCACAACACCAAGTTCACGTTTTATTTCAGCTGATAATGCTTCTTGATCTCTGCATGACAACTTAAGTTTCTGCAGAACAAAGAACATGATCTCTCCCCCAGTCTAACAAATCTGAAGCTCCTGCAATAGCAACATACTAATATCCTTATTCAATTAGCTAAAGATTTAACAGTAATGGACTGTGGCAAGTGGATTTGAAAGATGAAAATGACAATTGCAAGCCCTTTCTCCCATCACCCCCAATGCAAATACTGCAGATGCTTATTTCATCCAAAGTGTCTGGCAATGAGGGGTTTGCAGGCTGCACGGTACCTCAATGAAGTGAGCTTCGCATTCAATGCCTGTCGTCTGAAGTTCGTTTCAGAGAAGTGAGAAACAGGATTTGACAGGGAAGAATGTCCTGAACTGACTAGCCACTGGCCAGCACTCCAGGTGGAGCTATTTTTCTCCCCTTTATTCTATAAACAATACTTCTAGCATAAAACTCCATGTGCGCGCAGGCATACATAGTGTTAAGCATATACAGATGAGACGCCGTGTGATGTTTTACTGGTCCATTATTTAGGCAAGAAACGAGTTAACGTTAAGGTGGTCAGAAATGGTAGAAGGCAATGTTTTACTTGAAAAGATTTTGGAAACTATTTAAAAGCTCAAAGCCTTTGAAGAAAAACAACTCGTGCAGCAGTTGCCAGGAAGCAGTGACCTAACACTGCTGTCTGCATTCCATTACAAACAGAATGGTTCTTGTCTCCTCCAGCCCGCTCCCACCGTCCTGCGACGCGGGGCCGATGTCTCGCCGCTATCTCCCCTACGCCTGGCCTGGCTTCAGCTCGCCGGAGCATCTCCAGGCTTACGGGTGGGGTGGGTTTTTGGTGGGGCGGGTTTTTGGTGGGGCTTGAGGTTTTTCTTCACGCTGGTGCGTGATTTGAGACTTCCGTGACAGAAAGGAAAAGTGATGCAGGAATTGAAAGTAGCAGCAATTACACTGCAAGTTCAGATATGATATAACTGACCTGCAAAAAGTTGTCAGTTATCAAATACACCACAGCCTCCTAACTGAAAACCTTGACAGCGAGCCTGTGGTGTATCTCGCAGCTAATGAAGCCTTTGCCAACTTTGTGTTTTCACAGACTGCACGGTTATGAATAAGCCATATTCAGATCCTTTTCCTAGTATTTTTGTCGATTGAAGGGGAGCCCCAGAAACACCTACCGCTAAAACCAGACCGTGTAAACAAGATACACTAACTTTCTTAGCATTCGGCTGAGCTGAAGGAAATTCCCTGATCATATTGGATTTCCTAAGGAAATCAGCCCAGAATAAACTGAATGAGGTTTTCAGACTTCCCATGGAAAGGTCAAGCATCAGCTTTAACAACCATTAGAAACCAGTTTCAATCCGCTGAGTTACCCAGATTCACTGAAACTGTTATCAAAAGAGCAGAGCAGAAAACCTGGACAATAGAATTCAAATCTAACAACGCCTTTCATGTCTTGCCTCAAACTACACTTAGCAAAGTTGCTTATTTAAACTTCCCATCGCATCTGTCAGGATGCAGAAACAGAGGAAATGTAAGGCTACAAGGGTATAATTAAATAAATTATATTCACCCTTAGCCCTACCATACTGTGTTTACAAATACAATAATTATGTTTCTAGCTACATGTCAAAAGAAAATATTTTCTGAGTCCTTCAAAAAACATGCAAGTATAACTCTAAGTAGAAAATAAGTCAAAACAGATTAGTAGACCAAAAATGGGGAGGGGAAAAAATAATAATAATAAAAATCCTGCTTTGGTCAGCAACTCAGACCACCATCAGGGGATAAATCAATTTGCAGCAGCTGTGGACAGCCATTTAAGTCTGGGGCCTGAACAGATTAATTAGGGGAAGCGATGTTAAAAGTTAAAGGGGTCACAGTTACATTAAGCCCAGGAATATTTGCCGGAGCAAGCCCTCGGCTGTGCCCTCCCGAGCTTCCGAAGGGTCCCTTTGGGCAGTCGGGGGCCGGACGGGTGGCGCTGGCCGTGCTGGGGCGGCCGGCACGGCTCTCCCTGCGGCTTTAGGGTTGCGCAGCCACCTTCACCCCTTGCCGTGCCTGCCACCGAGGGCGACCTGCCTTCCTCTTTGCTCTGCGGGGGCCACCTCGGGGACAAGGCGTGCCGCACAGCCAGGGCGCACCGAAGCGCTTCCAGCCCTGCCGCGGCCGGCAGCGGCAAAGTTGAGCGGCTCTTTTTAGGACGGGTTTTGCTTTCTGAGGCTCTGCGGATCGCAGCCCGAGCAGAAGGGGCAGCCCCGGCCAGCTCCCCGCCAGCAGCGGGCTCCAAGGGACGCCGCCACCCGGGCGGGCAGCGCCTGCCGCGGCCCCGGGCACCGCCGGCTGCTGGAGCGGCCAAAGCCGGCGCCGAGCTCCCGGCCGGGGCAGCCCCGGCCCCTTCTCCCCCCCTGTCCTGCTGCCTACTTTCAGTTTCTCTCTAACGCTCTGCAGGAGCAAAGGGCAGTGACAACCCAACCGCTTCTGCTTGCCTACAAGTCACACGCGGGTGCCCCGACTAAGGTCGCAAGTCCCTTCCCTCCGCTAGCCCCGGTGCGCCCAGCCTCCTAACTTTGGCAGTAACAAAAGGGATCCAAGTCGCCCAAAAGTCCCAGGCTCGTTTGCGTGGCCGGGAGGGTGGTTTTCATCCTTCAGCCCCCCTATCGATGGTGTTTTACCAACGTATGGAATCAGACCCTTCAGCTCAGACAGAGGAGATGCCACATTCACATTGCATTGCAGTTTTGGAAATGCAATCCCTAACGCTGCCCTGTCGTTTGGGGAAGCGAGATAACTTGCAAAAATCGCTGTGCAATTAAAGGCGGCGTGCACAGCCCGAAATATTTCTTGCAAAATAGCCTGAAGTGATGTTGCCAGTGCTACATAATCCCGTGATTAGAATGGAACAACAACAGCAAAACACCACCAGAAATATTTCAGGCACTCCGGTTCACATTGGCTAGCTCGGTCATCTGGCGACAGGGGAGGCAGGAAAAAAAAATAAAAGGAAAAAAGACGAGTCCTAAATCGAGACAGAAACCCTACGCTGCGTGCTTCGGAGGGCTGTTTTCTTGCAGGAGGGGGTGCTTCGCTTCCTGGGCTTTTGAGAGATCCGGGGTGCGAGCTGGAGAGCGGGGGGACAGCGGGTGGGAAGCTGCATGCAGAGCTAGCCGTGCCCGGCCCGGCGGCAGCCCCGGCCCGCCCGGGTTAGTCACAGCCCCGAGCAGCCCTAGGGGCAAGGAGAAAGGGGAGGAAAAGTGGGGTTCGGGTGTCTCTCCCCCCCCCCCGACCCCAACCCCGGCCCCGCGCCCCGTACTCACACTGCAGAGGACCGGAGATTCCCACCATTCGCCACGGGCTGCGAGCTGCAAATAAAAGTTCCCGTCCTGCTCGGGGGAGAGCCGGCAGCCCCGGCTGCTGGAGGGGCGAGGGGGTGGGAAAGGGGAGAGCAGCGCGGCGCGGCTTCCCTGCCCAGTCCAGATGATCCACGTCCACAAAAGTCAAAACGAGCTGAGGAGAAACTCCAGCTGCTCTTCCCCCCTCCTCTCTCTCTCTCTCTCTCTCTCGCTTTCTCTCTCTCTCTCTCTTTTTTTTTTTTTTTTTTTTTTTAAAGGAGGATCAGCTCGAGAGAGAGCCTACTGGTTCCAAGGGAAAGCACGAGAACCAAAAAAATCAAGTCTCCAAGCCGCGATAGCGAACGCCCGGGTCCTTCTCCTCCTCCTCCTCCTCCTCCTCCTCCTCCGCAGCCAGCCGTGATGTGGAGCGCAGGGAGCGGCCGCTGTCAGTGGCGGGGGCTCTGCTTGGCCCCGGGCAGCCGACGCATAGCTCTGCCCCGGGCGGTGCCGAGCCGGTGCCGTGCCGAGCCGAGCCGAGCCGTGCCGTGCCGAGCCGCCCAAGGATGCTCCGCGCCCGGCTCCCCCGCTAGCAGGCACCTCGCGAGGCAGGCAGCATACTGCCGGCAGCCGGCCCGGCCCCGCTACCCAGGTGCAGGGGGGGAGGGCTTAAAGCAGTGGGAGGTGATAGAGGTAGGAGACATCTGTGTCGTGAGGAGGTTAGTGGGGGTCAAGTATATGTTAACAATAGGCGAGCGCGGTCCCTCTCGGGCAGCCTGCCTGCTCTTTCTTTCTCTCGCTCGCTTTTACCGGGTGGACATCTAACTTGCTCCCTAATGATGCCTCCCCGGCTTTAAGAGTCCAGACTGCCCTGCAGTAACCCAAGACAAACACTTTCTCTAGCCATCTGGAGAGCTCCTGGCTGCTCTGCCTGTGTCTCATCACTGTGTGAAGAGACAGCAGCGCTAGAAATCAAGCCACTCTCAGATCTACTCTCTAATCCCCTTCTGTTAGCTGATTTCCAGTCAGACTGTTTGCTTTCGCATTAGATAATAGCCTTAGAGAAAACAATTATCATTTTCTTTTTCCCTTTGTTTTTTGTTCTTTATAAAGTACAGTATCGAGGAAGGCCTTCCTCTCTCTCTCTCCCTCTCTCTCTCTCTTTTTAAAAGAAATTTATAGTCTTTCATGGCTTGCAGAACCCAGATGCAATTTCACACTTTCCTGGAAGGGGATTCTGGATTCTTCTAAATGCAGAAACGCGATCACAACTGCAGTGGAAATTAATTACTATCATCCACAATTAATAGAAGCTTGCTACCATTTGACTTTGTGTTTCATTACATAATCATTTCAGCAGGCATCCATATATTTTCCGATTCATCAGTTATTCCCTTCCATGTCTCTCAGAGAATATTATTGTCAGTGATGCAACCTACGGTGAACTGGTACTTGTGCTGTCACGCTGACACTGTATAAAGAAGGCATCTCCGTGGAAAAGCACATCAACTTCATATAGAGAGGAAAAAAAGTGTTTATTTATTTATTTATTTATTTTCAGGGTGAAGATAATTGATTGGATCTGTCAGAATGGCCCAGGCATTTAGCTTTCTTTTTTTTTTTTTTTTTTTCTTTTTTTTTTTTCCAAATGCCAAATGTTAGGTAAAAGCATTAGTGTATAATAAACTTCTCATCAGCCTGCATTGTTTATTGCTGTACGTACACCCATACGCACACACACACATGTGCTATAGGTCTGATCTTGCAAATTTACAAGTACCTAATTTTAAGCGCTTAAGTAGACCTATTGAATGCAAAGTAACTTTACATGCATTTACAACAGGCCACATACATGTCCTGGAAAGGACATTTGTGAGCATCATTTATCCACCTCTGCGATGGGCTTTGAAAATTTGGTTGACTCTGAAAATATGTTTAAAGTAAGTTTTATGATCTGAATAGATCTACTTTTTCTACAGATATCTACACAGAGCTCTAATGAACAGATTGGCATAGCGTAATAAGGGGTCAAGTTTACCTTGAAGTAAATTCAGCTCAGCGGAGCATAAATCGGGACATGTTTTGTTCTACAGTGATTTTAATTTACAAAGATGGTGAGAAGCCACAAGCCTGGCACTGATTTCTGATTTAAAACCTAACTGTTTTATAGCGGTCTATTTCAAGGCCAAAATAATTGGACAATCTTTAAAAGGTATTTTCAAATATTTTTAAATAATCTAAAACCAGTATCTTTTCCAAGACTGCCTTTGTGTGCTGCAGATCTAGAAACTTTAGTTGAGCCTGCAGATCTTTGTGATATGATACTTTCATCCCCATTGTTGAATATGTAAGCTGAAAAATTAGTAAGAGATTTGCCAATGGTCACAGAGTACATTTTGTTGTAGTGTCAGTCCTAATACTTAGTCCTGATTCTTAGCATAAAGAAGAAAGAAAGAAAGAAAGAAAGAAAGAAAGAAAGAAAGAAAGAAAGAAAGAAAGAAAGAAAGAAAGAAAAAAAAAAAAAAACCACAGCACTTACCTCTGGCTTGTACCTTTAGTCTGAAAGATCAATTGACTTTCTAGGTATTATCTTCCAAAATAGGGAAGGAACATCATTTAGAAACTCTGGAAACTCTAATCTGAGCTATCAGCTATTAAATATCCACTTACAAATTGACTAAAGTTTACATACTTATGTTTTCTCTTTCCCTAATGAGAATAATACAGAAATCACCTTTTAAAACACCAGCCCTGGCTCATATGGCACAGCATTTCCCATTGTGCCAAGTAAGGACAAAGCCTGCTCAGATAGCAAAGTGTAGCAGAGAGCAGAAAATACAGACTCCCTCATGGTAGCTATACTTTCCCCAGACATGCTGGGAGAATAAATTGACACGATTCCTAAATCCTAAAAGATCGTAACCATCAAATATTGTCATTATATTCCAAAGCTGATGACTGAAGCCTGGCTTATTGCAAACTTCTCTTACCCATACCTTTTTCTTCTCTCTATTTATTTCCTGGAGAAAGTAGATATGTTTTAGTGAAAAAGGAAAAATAAACATGTTCTTTGAAAGATGAATTCATGTTTCAGGAAGAAAAAAAATGCAGCCTCACAGTAGACCTCACAAATACTTGGTAACTTTACACCCTGCAGATTTTTTCTGCAGACTGTAGCTGCCATGTCTGATTTGACATATGAAAGATTTACACTGTGTATTGCTGTGTGACATTGTGTGAGAGAAAGGCTGGTAGAAGTATAGTTGCACATGGAAGTCAGAAATATCCTGCTAGGCTGTCCAAATCTGACTGTATTTTGATTGTACATAGACGGATCAAATGTTCAGAGCTGAAACATGGCTTGCTCTTTGCTGTGAATAATTATATTATGGGCAGTCATCTGCACTGAAATTCTTGGAACAGAATTTCTATATCAACTCACCTCACCGCTGTTTAAAAATAGAGACAAGTATGTCCCTCCTAATTGTCACTGCCTTGCAACTCCAAGTGTCAAACGTTGTCACACATCCCCGTCCAGAATCTGCTCAAACACTTTTCCACTCAAACTGTGCAGACTTGAAGTCCACGCCTGTTTTGCCAATGATGTCTTTCTATTAAAGCAACTTCCATTCCTGAAAGGCTCATTTTCATCCTCCAGGAAGCATACAAGAAGCTCCCTGTTTGTTTCATTTGGGGCTGGATTAGGCCTTAGAGTATGTATGGCGGCTGGATTGTGGCTGCTGCAGCTCTCGTTCGACAAGCACTCATTTTGACTGAGTGGCACAATAAACGTTCATATAAAATTAAATAGTCAGATACAATGGTAAGCTGGATCTCTGACAGCTTTAATTTATAAGCCTTACCTGTGCCTTTCCCTTGAATTTAAAAGTCTATTTTACATGTTAGCATGGGTCATGCTTTGTTTTCATCTCCTGCTTGTTGCACACCTTTTGCAGGTCTCATGTTCCAGAGGACTGCAGCGGGAAGGAGGCAGCTGCACAATGAACATCAATGTTAACGGATACTTTATTTGGAAAATCCTTCATGGTTTGGCCAGGGTACAGGCTAAATCCTGCCTTTACCCTGTGCAACAGGACAAGCGTTTGATAAGAGGAGCAGAAAATGTGCAGCAGCAGGATAGATCCACCCTTTAGTATGCAAAGCATGTCCACTAGGTGATGTACATGCTGCAAGAGCTGCCATATCACCTGCTTGTCTCCCTTCATGCTATTGTTTACCCTCTGCTTTTGGTCGTGATGAAAATGTATTAAGTTCCTTCCAAATCAAAAGAAAGAGGCTATCTACTTTCAGGAGTTTGCAGCCCCACGCTGATGTATATTTTGATGTCTTCTCCTTGTCTGATGTGATAGATTTTAGCCTTGCTTCATGTATATTTATTTGGGGAATTCCTTAATTAAATTCTATGCTAAGGACATTTTTTGCATTCTTCTTTGCCTTTTGACATTGTCAGAACTCCTAAAAACCCTTTACTGTCACACCATACTGAAGTACTTTGCACAAGTATATATGCACTGTGACAGAGAAAGAAAAGCTGGGTTATTTTGGAATGCATAAGTAAAAGATCACATAAGCAAAATTTATATATTGATGGTCATTTGCAGGAATGCCAGCTTTGTCACAACAGTCACTTATTTTCAGGGAAATATGGCTTCTTATTTAAAAAAAAAATGTCTTTTCACAAGAAAAAATCTACTGGTTAAATATAGCAGCATCAAGAAAAAGAGGGAGAAAAGTGTTTTGAAAACTTTCACAGACACAAAAAGCTTATCTTGTCTTACTCTGTTTCATATGATTTATTTATACAAATAAATATATGTTAAATATTTATTACATGAATATTTAATCTTAAATGTATTTTAAAATAGAAAATATTTATTTTTAGTGTTGAGATTTTTTTTTCTCTGCTGAAAACAAAATGATAGGTTGCATTGGAATAATGCAGGCTCAGAGCTTCTTCTGTAACAAACGCAAAAACACCAAAATGAAAAGAATGAATTCCATTTTCCATCAGAGCCAAAGAGCAGGAAACATTTTGCTGTTGAGGTTCCTGGAAGCAATAAGTGCTGTATTAACTGCCATGCAGCACGCGCACACACTCACACAGGGTACCTCACTGAACCAGGAAAACCATTGCCCTAACGCACATGCATCCAGTTCCTTAACTTCCCACCTGCTGGGCAGCCACCTGCAATAAGCAGTTGTGGTCACTTATCAGACAGGAATAAAATAAGCAGCCACAAAGCTGTTTACCTAAACACCATGAGAAATCCCCCAAAAGCTGAGCTGCAGGCAGGGTTGCTCATGCAACCTCCAAAGGCCAACATGTTCCCTAAATATGCCTACTGCTTAACAGCAAGCATCTGCAACATACATAATGGTGAGCATGAATAAAATACTGGAAAGTAATGGATCCAAGGTGCAGGAGCTTGTCCAGGTTTTCTTCTGTGCATACACAGCTCCTCAGTGATAGGTCTCCTAAAAAGTCCGGTAGCAGAAGGGTAACAACATAACTCTCTTATCTTTTCCACTGATGTGTTGACAGGACATTATTCCACTTACACATGAGCTTAAATTGGAAATATAACTGTGTTTTCCTGCTGGCTACATCTAAGCAATATACTGACAGGGCTGCTGGATCGAAGCTCTGGCTCATTCAGATTTCATGAAGTGAAGTGAAGTCCTCTTTTGGGATAACAGATCTCCAAATCTCCAACAGCAAATGAAACCAAAGTGGACTAGTTGGGAACTCTATTAATATTATGACCTCAGGATGATGCAACTGAAATCACATTTTCTATTCCCCCACAATTACTGTTTATATTTACATCAAACCAAATTGAACAAATATATATTTTAAAGCCTACACCTGGGAAACAAAACAAAACAAACAAACAAACAAACAAAAGACTGTTCTTGAAAGCTGTTTTTGTTACAGTGATTACTTTAAAATGTATACGTTTGTTGTTTGTTTGTTTGTTTGTTTGTTTTTTAATCTGGAAAATTGTGTCAGATATCCATAAATAATACTTTAGAATATGCTTACATAAACTATTATAGTTTCCTTTACATTGTATTTACAATCATGTACATACCTACAAGTTTTGACTATTTATATGCTCACAGTTGAATTCATACTTTGCCTTGCCTTTGTGATTATTTTATAATCCACAAGATAATAATTTGAAAATCAAGGTTTAACTGCAGTGTAGTGCACCACTTAAGCTGGGAAAAAAATATTAACATAAAGTAGGTATTTTATTTTATTAAAATAAAATAAACACCACAGCAAACAAAGATGGTACTTCAAAGTTTCAGGCTGCTGTGGAAAAAACTCAGCTAGATAATCGATTCAGATATTACTTCACTTGTTGGACTCTATTTAAAGCCTGGTTTATTTTTAGAAAGAAACTGATGAAATCTAGTTTGCTCAGGAATAGTTATTTGCAGATCAATAGCAACTTAAAATGTTGTCTCATATGCACATCATTACAGGGAAGATGCTTTGATACATCAGTCACTTATTACATCTGCTCTCAGACAAACAGGAAAAGTAGCAGTATTGAAAAAAAATGGAGTCTTATAGAAGACAGAAGCCATTTTTCCCCTTTCACTGACAAAAGCTTTTTTCAAAAAAAAAAAAAAAAATTAAAGATGAAAGTTAAAAGGATATTGGAAATAAATAAACCATAATGCAGAGAGGGCAAAGTACAGTGTGAGAAATACTGTTTATACAACAAAAAGGAAATAAGCTTAACACTTTTAACTCTACATAGTGCTATTCAAAAATGTACATTTTAAAGGGGAAGTAACAAAGATGCTGGCTGTGAATGAATCTGCCTAAGAAAACCCAAGATATATGGTTAAAAAATAAAGCTAAATTCAGCCACCTTTAGCTGAACAGAGTAGCAAGCAGTTCTGATATGTTCTCTGTCAGCTCATTGGAACTTTCCTTGAAATAAGGTGCTGCTGCATGTGTCAAAATCTCATCCAAAGTGCCATTATAATTTATTGCCCGTCTACAGAAACAACCTGATTCTGTCTCACTGAAATAACTGACGTGTTTGGCCACTGATTTCCTAGGAAAGGATCATAACTAGAACGCTCACAGACCTTATTGCTAAAAATACTCTCCTTTTCAAATCACATGTTTTTAGCTCATACTTCTTCCCTTCTTCACAATTACTTGCCTTTTAACCATGGGCAAAAAAGTAAACAGTATGTGTTTGATAGTTGCATCCTACATAACAGAAACCAAGTAAGTCAAATTTAGAAGGCCTTTTAAAAAAGCTCAGAAGTAGAAACTATCTTTAGACTACAAGACAAAAACATGTGAAAATGTGTAAAGGACTAATTTGCCTTATTTGACTTGCATTTGTCTTGCACAACTTGACTGTGTCTCCAAGCCATCCAAGAGATCCAAGAAGAAGAGACTACTGAGCCGCTTTCATCACCATCAGGACTTGGTGCTGCCAAAGATGCCCCTGCCACCTTGCAAGCAGCTTGAAGAACTTGACATACAAGCCTTTTGGAAAGTTCCACAGCACAAATGCACTGTTTCTGACTAAATATTTACATTTCTGATATCACTCTGTTATCTGAGTGGGAAAGGGTAACAATATCTGCATTTTAGAGAAGTACACAAGTGGAGGTTGGCTCTTGGTCTCGTAAGCGTGAGATTTCCTGTGCCAGCAGCTGAAGAGAGAAGTTACAGCAGGTTCTGCTCTTCAGTTCTGATGGGGAAAATCTGCAAGGGAAAGAAAGAAAGAAAGAAAGAAAGAAAGAAAGAAAGAAAGAAAGAAAGAAAGAAAGAAAGAAAGAAAGAAAGAAAGAAAGAAAGAAAGAAAGAAAGAGATTTTAAATATGAGGTAGAGAATTCTTTTATATGTGTTTGGTGATACAGCATGATGTTGGGGTTGTCCCAGACCTGAACCAAGATAATGCAAGATAATGTGATCTCCTTGCTGCTCTCATAACTGTTTTTAGCAAGCTATAGGCATCAGTCCCATTCTCTGAGCGATGAAGGCTGGATGTGGTGTTTTGGAGGTTGATCCACATCAGAAAAGCTATTGAATTAGTCTTCACAAGAATTGCATATCTCACAGAGCATCAAGCTCAATATGTATACTATATGTATATACATATATACTTTATATATACTTGCTTTTCTATGGTCCACTGACTTGTAGAATGAGTGGGATGCAGGATACCTCACAACTTTAAAAAAAATAAAATAAAATAAAATAAAAAGATAGGCAGACAGATAGAAAAAGGCAAAGCCCCAACCAAACAACCAGAATTTTTCCTCCTTCACACCCTGCTTTAGCTATTCTTCCCAAAGTCTTCTAAGGAATGTTGTATATGAGAGCTCTCTGATTTTGTTTTTTTCTTTTATTTCTTCGTTATCAACAGATTTATGATTTTACTCCATGGTTTTGGAGCTAGTTGCTTGGAACTAATATACAATATTCTGTGTCACTGCACTGCATATGGGTAAATATCAGTGTCTGTAATGTATCCTTTGTAATAACTTAATTTCTAATATGCAAATTATAATTCTGAGAGATGAGATACAGGAAACTTGAATTGAGTTGTTAATTAGAGACAATTAATCTCAGACTTCACAGACCTCTCTGCCTACTGAAACAATGGATGGCCAGGATAGTGGTCAGTCACTGAGAAATAAGTGAGCTAGCACTGTTAGATCACTGCAAATACATTACCAATTGTGCATAAGGCATATACAACTGTCCAGTTTCTGCAGTGATGTGAATTGTCAAAAAGCACCAGTTTTACCCTGTGGCCTCAACAACCACTTCTACTGACAAACTGATCTCCATAAGTTTCCAGCCTATTTTGCAGTAGGAGAATATGTCTTTATTTCCAAGGCATGAATGATCTCTACAGTCTAAACAGTACTTTATTAATAGCATGGGTATCATGAAGCTGTCATTAGACATTATCAAGACCAAGAATATACTGTATTGTTCTTTTGTGCGTCCATATGGTTTCCCAATATTCTCCCTCTATTGGATTGTGCTTGGTTTTGGCATCTGAAAGCTATCTGGAACAATATGCTACAGGTTTCCAATCATGTCCATGTAATTGGAGTAGCACCATACCAAGACCATAGCTGCTGGCATCTGCTGAAACAGCTGTAGACTTAGAAACATCACAAAATGCCAGAACTGAGGATGTAGTCACTACAGTCTTCAAACCCTCAAAAGCACATTCCCGTTCTTTATCCCATTTCTTTTCAGTGTCTGTTCTAAGCAGTTTATAAAAGAGATTGGCCTTTTTAATGAGAGGTTAAGTATGAATTTGCTTCAGATTTTATCATGCTGATGAGCTATGCTAGTTCTGATGCGTTTTTATATGGTGGTATTTCAAATATAGCCTTGATTTTTTCCTGCCTCCATTTTATTCTGCGTCAGTCATATACACTGACACAGACTGCCATAGCCTGTATTTTCCTCTTTCTATCAAACAACTTCTGAACTTGTATTAATCTTTATGTTTTAAATGTGTCTCTAACTCTTGATAAACTACAATCTCTAACTCTCGATAAACTACAATCTAAAGGTGTAAACAAACATCTCTCTCTATATATACACTTACATCTAAGATGTATACAAACTTCTTTGGAATAATTCAGAGGTATCCATAATGCCAAACTGGTTGCCAATACCGTCTTTTCTGAAAGGAGACATCATTTCAGCATTGTCATGATGAAGTGGATCTTGTACAAATCTTGTACAAATCATCTTGCAAGGACACTGGCTTATCACTTGATTCATAATTATATCTTCCTGCTGACAAGAATAGACCAAGGAAAGAACTATTGAGTCTACTTCTGTGATACTTTCACAACTGATAACAAAGAAGCAGACCAAAATATCATCCCAGTTTCCTAACATCCTGCAGAGATTTCTTTTGAACTATGGGAAATACTTTAAGCATGAGAAAAACATATATTACTTCAATTGGGTTAAACCACTTTTTTTTTTTTTTTTTTTTTTCCTGGATTTGACAGATTTCATCAAAATGGCCTTGATTCTCCTGTGTATTGTGCAGAACCTTCTTGAAAGACTGGCTTATAGTGATGGTAGATGTGGATGGTCTTTGTCAAATCATAGAATCATTGTAGAATGGCTTGGGTTGGAAGGAACATTAAAGTTAATCTAGTTCCAACCCCCCTGCCATGGGCAGGGACACCATCCACTAAATCAGATTGCCCAGGGTCTCATCCAACCTGGTCCACAGCTTCTCCAGGCAACCTGTGCCAGTGTCTCATTACCCTCACAGTGAAGAATTTTCTTCTAACACCTAATCTAAATCTCCCCTTGTTTAGTTTAAAACCATTCCCTCTTGTCCTGTCACTATCTGACTGAGCAAAAAGTCTCTCTCCATCTTCTTTATAAGTCCCCTTTAAGTACTGAAAAGCCACAGTAATGTCATCCCAGTCTTCTCTTCTCCAGGCAGAACAGTCCCAGCTCTCTCAGCCTTTCTTCACTTGGAGAGGTCCTTCAGCCCTCTGATCATCTTCATGGCCCTCCTCTAACAGATGGCCCATTCTAACAGATTCACGTCCTCATTTCCTCTCCTCTTCTTTCCTCTTTTTTCCTCACCTTTCCTCTCCTTTCCTCACCTTTCCTTGTCTTCTTTCCCTCTTTGTTTTCTTTTGTTTACTCACTTTTTCTTTTCTTTTTGTCTTTTTATCTATTTTTCCTTCCTTCCTTCCTTCCTTCCTTCCTTCCTTCCTTCCTTCCTTCCTTCCTTCCTTCCTTCCTTCCTTCCTTCCTTCCTTCCTTCCTTCCTTCCTTCCTTCCTTCCTTCCTTCCTTCCTTCCTTCCTTCCTTCCTTCCTTCCTTCCCTCCTTCCTCCCTCCCTCCCTCCCTCCCTCCCTCCTGTCCTCCCTTCACTCCTCCCTTGTTTTCACCTTTGCTCTCTCACTCCCATAAGTTCTTATCGCTCTGCCAGTTATCCCACATTTTTTTAATTTACCTTGCCTTTCAACTGTAAGATTTCCATGCGGTGTATTTGTCAGTTCTTTAAAATCCTACATGTCAGGCACTCTCTGATATATTAATTTCTGTTGCTATCAAAGCCACAAGTCTCTCTGTATTCAGTTTGAATCTATCAAGACTTAAATCACATCAGAATGTGCTTATCAAACATGTTAAGGGCAATGTCTTAGCAGCACCTTCCTTTAGAAGGACAAATTATTTATAAATATTTGCTGCTTCATTTCATATTGGATAAATTGGCATGTTATATCAGTGGTATATCACCACTCTTCGCACTAAAGAGTATGTCTCTGCTCCTTGTGCTAAGTTTTTTGTAGCACTAATTTCACACATGCCATTTGATTATAATCGCAGCTGGAAATCTGGACAGCATTACATTTTATTTAATAATTAATTTCCGATATGGTGTCAGAAAGCAGTGTAAAAAGAGAGGAAAGAGCTGCTCTGTTTCACAGATGTAACATCCAGAGGCCAATGGTAATGCTGGGGACAAAGTTCAGTGTGGCATAATGGTCTTCCTTAAAAAAAAAAAAAAAACACTGTGATTTACAGTTCTTTCCATAATCATACTCATGTTTCTGGTCTTGAGAACTAGGAACTACAACTTGTTTTGTTAATATTTGTTAGTGTTTCTCCTTACTAACAAGTACTTACATTTCCAGAAAGAATTAGAGTAACAGAGAACAAAGGACTGGGGAGAAAAAAATAAGAATAAACCCTTCCCTCATCTCTTCTGCCAGTCAAAAAAAAATTGTTTTATTCTTAACAAAAATATGAAACCTGCCACAGTTTATATATCAGCACTTTGGTTAGATCTCGCACTGGATTCCCAGTGTGAAGGTCACAGGGATCTCAGCACAAACCTACCTGCCAAAAGCTTCTCTCCAGTATCAGCCAAGAATATGCAAGAGCGATCCTGCTGGTCCTCCCTAGTTCTATCAGCAATGTCTTCCAAAACAACCCCTAGTGTAAATCCCCTTAATGCAGGTAGGGATTTGGGGCTCTACTGTCCACAGCCAGGAGGGATGGAGCTCACTGTCAGTGCTGGTCAGCAGATCCTTTCTTATAAACTGCTTGGAACAGACACTTGAAATGGGATAAAGAAGAGGAGTGTGTTTTTGAGGGTTTTGTCTATTGACTACCTCCCCAGTTCTGGCAATTTATGATGTTTCTAAGTCTACAGCTGCTTCAGCAAATGCCGAAGCAGGGTTTGCATCACTATACAGGCACAACAAGACTAGCATCTCCACTCTGCTCTGCTGATACTCTTGGTTTTATCAGGTATCACTCTACCATTCTTGATATAGACAAAATACTACAAGAAAAACAGCACTTTCACCTCATCCAACAATAATCTTCCTTCCACTTTGGGACCCAGACTTCATCACCTAAGCAAAGACAATTGCAGGTAATTAGATTACTCCACCCACAGCACACACTGCAGTAGTGTCTGTTGTCTTTCAGAAATATGGTCCTGATAGCAGTACAGTATCACTTACGTGTGTTGAAATATGACCTAATTTAACAACAACAACAACAATAAACTTTGCAGAAAGTAACATTTAGTAAATATACAGATAAAAATCTAAGGAAAGGTGTCTGTAATGGATCTTCCTACTAAGGGGAGCAAGGAATTCCCTCCATTCCCCGCTGTGCTTACGTACGGAGCTTAAAATCACAAGGGAGAGGAAAAGGTCCGTCACCTTGTTTATTTCCGTACATATAAGCTTCCTACACTAGGTGGGAAGTTCTTGCAGACTGAGTGTCTTTCTCTGTAAACTGATTTCACCACTTGGATGTTATTATAAAACACTGTAGCAATGGTATCTGTAGCAAAACTAACACCGATCATTTCAAAGGGTACTCACACTATCAACTATACTATTTTGAATCGTGTGCTTTTTTTCAACCACTCAGCAGAATTGGCAAGCATAGCTTCTTTATAAAGGAACAAGAATAGATCTGTTTTTGTGGCAACTGTGGTACGGAAGAAAACTAGAGGAAATGATTCACAGGCTTTCTGATAAGTACAAAGTGTTTATAATGGCATCGTGTCATAAAGTGCCCGATTACAAGATTTAACATAACAAATATTTTCTCAAATTCTCTAATGATTATAATTGTGCTTTGCTTTTCCACAGTGCTTTTCACTAGTGTACTTCACAAACCAAAACACCAGTGAGTGGGTGATGAAATGGGGTACTGGGTGAATAAGAGAGACAATTCACCCCAGTATACACACCGTCAAGTCACTGGCAGGACTTGATCTCTGAAGGACAAGTTGAATGCTTTCAGCCCCTGGCAGCACAGCCAGGCTCCCAACCCATCTCCACCCATCAGATGCAGCCTTATGGTAGCTTGTGATGGAGAAATGCAGAGGAAGAAATCCATTCTTCCTTCAGTAATGGACTTTAACAGTAACAACTCGCCAGCTTTTCTTCCCAATGACAGAAAAATCTGAAAAGAGAAAAGAAAAATTAGAAAATATCATGAGACATATGCCTTCCTTAAGTCCTGCTAAATGCACACCAACTCTGTGACATGCAAGTGACTTCTTCACTGGAGGAGCTTTGACACAGAACCACAAATGCAAAAGGATTGCTGGCAGTTGTGTCAAGGCACACCTTCCTTCAGATGGAGCCTGTCTCATTTTGACTGGTAAAATGGTCAAAATTGGGAAACCTCTCCAAACCTCCCCAAAAGATTTGAAATCATAGTGAATATCACAGAAGCAAAAATATTCTATCATAATAGGTTTCTTTCCAGAGTATTAATCAGTCATCCTTAAAGAACCTTAAAATATAACCTATTATTAATTTGTGTTGTGGTAAATTTTATAATAACACTAATTACTTAATATTAAGATGCAAGAAAATTACAACAGTCCACATCTGTAGGTTTTGTATTTTTTTCCAACAAAATGTTATGATATCTTCTATTTTTGTTGACATTCTTTTAATTTATTATTATTGTTGTTATAATAATAATAATTATTATTATTATTATTAGTAGTAGTAGTAGTAGTAACATAGGGCACAAATGTCCATTGTGGACTTCTCCCTGATTTGTATTACAAAAGTATTTTGAAAGTGGTCTGACACAAGTACTACAGCTACAGATCCCTACTCTTTTAGCTGCGAAAGGGAATCATAGAATCATAGAATCATAGAAACACAAGGTTGGAAAGGACCCACAAGATCATCTAGTCCAACCATCCTTCTATTACCATTACTACCTATTACTAAAATAGCGGTAAGCACAAATGAAAGCTTAAGAACATCTCAGGCTGTACCAGAGCTCTCACACACACAGCATGGCAGCAAAGTGCTCAACTTCTTTTCTTACTTTTCCCCAAGTAAGCATAGAATGATATTCCCAGCCTGACCTGAAAAATGCAAGTCCCTTTCTACTTCCCCAGATTAGCTTCCATATTGCATTTGATCAGATGCAGGTTGGTCTTGGTGTATTTATGGCCTCCTTTACTATCTCCTGGCTAATATATATATATATATATTTGTATACTATGCAGTCAACATAGCAAAAGAAGAAAAAAGAAAGAAAAAACACAAATTAAAAAAAAAAAATCTCACACAAATGCTTGCTGAGGGTCTGGTTAAGGGTCTGACAGTTTCAGAAAAAAGACAGAGAGCACGGCTTACTGATAAAGGACTTCTCAAAGTTGGCCACTTCAGCACATGGCTACTCTATTTGTGTAGCCATGTGCTCACTTCTGACATTCTCTAAGCGTGGTCCAAGCCAGCCTAACCTTGGCAGTCCATGCATAATCTGTCACCTGTTTTGGTGGCATCAAATTTTGTATCAATTTTAATTTGAGCTTCTCTGTTTTTTTTTCCTCTTGAGTGCCTCTGGTTTCTTGATAATGCATCTCTTTCCTTGATGCGTTTTCTTCCCTGCAGTTTCATTTCATGGCACTGTTTTGAAACAGATGCTCTGGCTACTTGCACAGTTAGTCCTGCCAGCTTCATGGTTCTTCCTTGCTGTTTTTGACTGTAACCCTCAATTTACTAAGGCCTAATTGTAAGAGAGAATGTGGAAAAAAAAAAAGAACAAGTAGGCAAAAGATAAAATGTAATGTAAGAAATTCAGCATATATTTTCTACAGCATATTTTATTTTTTAGTAATACAAATTTCTGTTTCCATGCTTTTTGTTTGGGGTAGAATGAAAATATATTTTTTCTATAACTTAATTTAAAATGATCTATCTTGTAATACCAAATATCCAGGGAGAAAGCTGAAAAAATATTTTTGTTCCTCTTCTGCCCCTTAAATGTTTTACTTCAGAAATACTAACATGGTTGCTGCAAGCTAGATGCATAAACATGTGTTTCGAATACACAAATAGATTACCTTCTTTAAGTATAAAATTAGATAATGTCAATAATACATCAGTGAAAACTCTATACTCAGGATGTCTGAGAACCCAGCTATGAACTAGGTATCTAGTTTTAGGCATCCAGATTTTACATTTTCTGTTTTAGTTTGTAATACATGCAAAAGTTTCTCATAAGAACAATGGAAAAGCAAGTAGTTATCTATAGTCATTTTACACTTGGAAAGTCCTTGGATTTCAGCATTTGTGATTCAGCTTTTATTATTAAAAGATACCAGTACATTTGACTGTAAAATAAGATATGGTTTCCTAAAAGAAGCAAACTGGATTAGCAAGCTCTTAGCAAAACCTGTCCACTTCATATTTCCCTTTCTGTGAACTCCTTCTGTCTTCTAAGGAGAAGAAATTAGCTCTCTAGACAGCATTTCAGTCAGTGATTTCCAGGAAAGTCAACTCCTGTGCCAGAGAACATCTTTGCTCAACAGTTTTCATTAGCTATTGGAATTTATAATTCCTAATGCTAAAGGTTGTTGGTTGCATGTAAGATCATTCACTGGTTATAATGCCATTACATAAAGAACACTAAGCATGCTTCTGTTGATTTCATATAGATTGTACTTCACCTTGATGATTAGACATGACATTACAGGGAGACAAAAATGAAGTGATAAAGACAAAACCCTGTGTTAATTACCCTGGAATTACCTTTCATAACAATATGTACACCAATACAGCAATAGTGGAGAAGTTAAAGTGAGGCAGATTTTAAAAGTTTAAGGCAGTAAGAAGACATAGAACTGTGGTTCTATTGGCTTTAAACTCTTAAAGTCCGAAGAATGATTTGAATGCCACCAGGAATGTTTGTCAAGACAAAATCAAACTATCAAACTCTTTATGGTTGATGTGGTAAAATAAAGTAACAGATAGCACCAAAGTTCACAGATTATTCAAAATTCCTACACAAATATGATTTTTTTTTAAAGATTATGCCTTCTGTTATGAAAACTGCAGTGAAATAAGAATATACATATAACTGTGAAATGTTTGTAACCCTCAGTATATCAAACTTCTGCAGGTTTCATTAATGTGGGTCAATTTTTCAGTAAGCCTGGAGAGATTTAAGACCATAACGTTATGAACATTATGAATGTCTTAATAATTCAGGTATGATTGATGGTTAGGATAGGTTAGATGGTTTTAACCTCAAACCAAAAAAAGGGGCTTTTTTTTTTTTTTTTTTTTTTTTTTTTTTTTTTTTCCTCCCATATTCCACCCCTCTGCAATTTTGGATTTCTTTCAAAGCTGAAACTTGTGGCAAAACTCCAGGGTCCTTCTTTGTGTTTTCTTGACCTTGGACCTATTGTGTTACTATGTCATGAGGCAGAGCAGTCTAATAAGTTAACTCCTAGAGCATTTGTTGATGATAACCATGTTACAAGGAAGAGAATAGCCCCTGCCAAAAAAGAAATTAGAGGAGCATTTTCTAGGGGGACTGATCCCTTTGGTAGGATATGCTGGATTTAAAAATATCATATCATGGCATAAAAAGTGACTCAAAAAAATGGAAGAAGTTTAGCTGGGGAGGAAAATCTGTATGCAAAAAAAAAAAAAAAAAAAAAAAAAAAGACTTGGTAAGAAAAATTTCAGCATATTGCCTAACTTTGCTGTAAAACAAATATTTCCATGAGAGGAAACAAATTCATTAGTCTCATTATATGGGTATGGATTCCAGAACGAGCAGCTACAGTTGAAATACCCCCAAACCCCACATCTTTGTATCTCAGATGAATTGGTCAATGGTAGGTCCACAAGCTATGCTGAAAAGCTGCAAGTAAGCCTGGATGGTGATAAATGCTTAACTACAAACAGGTCACAGTTTGTCATGCTATCCACTGCCATTGTGAATTTCTGCAGCTTTAAATGGTCTATATTTTACTTTGAAACCTTAAACAACAGAAAATGTCAGGTTCAAGTATATATTCTCTGATTTGAGTTGCAAATGGCCTTTTATACCTACAGACACACTATTTTGATAGAACCTGTAAAACACACGTACGACATGACATATGAAAAGAGTGGAAAAAATAAATGTCATACAATTGTATTCTGCACTCTTGCTGAAATTTCAGCTTTTCTCAGAATATTCCCAGTCAAACATTAAAGTTTTCTTTGGAGTATCACAAAGGGTTAAGGCAGTTTGTTTGGCATTAGATATTTGTATAATGAGCTTTTACTGAAGTAATTAAAATTTGTTTATAATTAATACAGATGAATTGGTTTCTGCACAATAATAGTTAGGAGATTAACAAAGGCCACATTTTGGCAACAGGACTACATTCTTTTCCAAGTGCTGTGGGACTTTATCCAATGAATGTCTGTCCAATCCGGCTGATTCTTCAGAGATGCCATATGGCACTGCTATGCATTACAATTTTTTTTCTAAAAGGCAGCCATATGACATAACTGATCTTCAAAACGTTGTCAGAAGGCATTACCTAGGTAGGCTGCGAGCTGCTTTCCAAAAACTTAGCAAGCACAGGGGCTATTAATTATGAGCAAAAGAAATGTGCACACACACGCTGGAAAGTTGGCATCCTTTCCTCTCTAGTCACAGCTGAGCATCTCTTAAACTGCTCAAGCTAGGAAAGTGAAGAGGGTTCTATCTTTCTTTTTTTTTTTCCCCTTTTTTTTTTTTTAACTTTACACATCTTCCTCTAAAACATTAATGCAACAATTTCACAATGGTTGTCTCAGAAACATCAGTTCATCTGACCCCAAGTGCCCATGGATGTCTTATTTTACCGGTAGCATGTGTTCTTACACTAACTCCACTGCTTTCACTAGCACATTTTCTTAGATCAAGAAATTGCCGCCTTTCCACACCCCCACATATGTCCTCTGAAATCAAGATGATCTGAACTATCCTTGAAGCCAGCTATATTATTTGTTTTTTATATATATTTGCCTGTTACTTGTTATATCGCTTGCCTTCATGGTAAAGTGACTAAAAGGTCCGCGTGTCTGCATTAGTTGTTTTGAATGATGTTATGAATGATATCTGAAGACTTTGATTTTCCTCCTTGTCACAACACAGGAACTCTGGTATCATTATGGGTGCTTCATGCAGCCCTGTTCTTCTCTAGTCTCCTTACTAGCTCAGTGG
This sequence comes from Anas platyrhynchos, assembly GCF_047663525.1. Lineage (NCBI taxonomy): Eukaryota > Metazoa > Chordata > Aves > Anseriformes > Anatidae > Anas > Anas platyrhynchos. The sequence goes on along the minus strand of NC_092588.1, from coordinate 25,305,499 downwards.
GCACAACAGTGTTCATTTTCCTCTGCAAAAGCTCCCGAGCTGTTCAGCTCCCACTGCTTGGGATTTGGCAGGTCTTCTCAAACTTGCACTGGGGACCTTTGCAGTAGTTCTCAAGTCAGAAAATTTCTACAAAACTAGGAATGGGCTATGGGTTTGTCTGCAGTGTGACCCTTTAATACTGATTTTCAGAAATCTTTTCTAATCTACTTTCGCTTATAGGCAAGCATTTTGCCTTTAGGTTTTTCTCTTTAGAGGAAATATTTTTTCATACATTTACTCAGGGGTTTTTAATAAGACATGATCTGAAAAACTGGAAGCTGATATTGAAAATCCTCTATGTAGAATATGTTTTGAATTGGCCTTATATTTTGCACATTGGAAAATGGCAAAGAATTACCATGTGTTTTTTTTTCTATATCTGAATATGCACCATTGAATGTTGAAATGTGCCCTTGTAACTGTTTCCCAGAGATGTCTCACATGAAAACTACCCAAGATAGTGATTTTGGTCATAGCTACGAGCATGTAGGTAAGGAGCTCAGTGCTAGTGGAACAGCTTGTGACATTGGTGTAAAGGATTTATCAAAACAGTACTGGATCAAAAGACAGTACCATACAGAAGGCTTTTAATAACATTACATGACTAGGTTTCCTAATCATGTGCTTAATGGCAGTGTGTGAGATACACAGACTTTCTTTTTCCTTCTCACACTACACTTGTGAATTTGTAAGTGGAAAGAGTTTCTTCTTCATTCTGTTTGAAAGCCAAGCTAATAGCTGCTTGGAAAGCTTGACCGTACTGATGACCACTGCCCTGAAGAAGCTCAACCATTTTAATTTATTGGACATTTTCTGCAATGAGAAGTGGAAATTTGGTTCCTCTGGTCTTTTTGGGCAATGCTATTCATTCAGACATTGTGGAAAATGCAGTTTCCCTAGAGAATATTTTCCTGGTCACCTCAATGGGACAACATAACTATTTATTTTTTCCCTGAATACCTTGCAGAAAAATGGAATATACATTTAGGGGACTGGAGGGAGAATCTGACTATTACCTTTGAATTTGCTAGCCTCAGTGCAGATTCCTGCTGGAGCCAGTTGTTACTTAGAAACCTGGAGTCAGGCAATTACCAGGCTTCAGGTTGGAAGATGGTGACATCTGTGAGCAGTACATGTTTTTATGTTTTGCTCATGATTGCAGCACATTACGTTAATGTGTAATTGCTGTGATGCATGCACCTATTAATGCTTCCTGTGAGGGTTTTAGTGTGATGTAACATATGCGAGTATTCAAAGAACTCATGCTTGGACTTTAATGTAGATCTTGCTAAGGTACACGGAAAGATGTAGGGCTAATAAACAGGTTTATGAATGAAAGCAGAGTAGGTGGCATCTTTATTGAGTATCCTAAATTCAGAACCTCACCAACCAATGAATATTCAATAAATAATGAATACGTACATTTCTATTTTTGTCATCAATTTTAAAAGTATCAAATAAACACAACAATTTAGAAAGTTATCAAGTATAAAAAGAACAGACATGTTTTCCTGTTAAGCTTACAATCACACATATGTTCTCTGTGTTGTGGCTGCTGGTTAAGTAGTGTATAGGTAAAGTAGTGTGTATATATATATTTATTTATTTATAGCGTTAGAATTAAGGCAAATTTGATGTGTCCAGAATTGTCCTTATTGTTTTGTGACACAGCCTGCTAACAAAGGGATTTCTTCAGGGGACATGCAAGGAACAGTGTGTTGAAGAACACATATGCTTCAGAGATAAAAGCCTGAAGGTGACGTGCAGATGACAGCAAAGTCAGAGAAGAGAGAGCCCACAGCTGCCACATTCTCGAGAGTGTGTGGCCTTTCCTCCCAGCCGCTTTGCCTAGGAGAAAGGGCTGTTTCTCTTGTTTGCTCCTTGTCCAGCGTCATGAGCCCCAGTTAAGTGCTTTTTTTTTCTGAATCTGAGTCTAGGATACATCATGGGTTATTACACAGGGAGTTGTTATAACACAAAAAATATTGACTGTAACAGCTGTTTCATAAGTGTTAAAAGTTTACCATGAAAGCATGAACTAAGGCAGATTTATGAATATGTTATTTTTAACATCTCTTTGGGATAAAAACATATTTAGAATATATGCAGTAAAACCCCTTATGAAAAGTAGTTACTTGACATGTAGAAGACACACTCTCCAAAGTTTAAGAACTTGTTATTCTTCATAATATGAAAAGCAATTAGAATACATTATGAACTAATCTTATGTCAAACTATATCCTTGAGAAGAAGACATGTTGATTTACAGAAATTTTAAATACATCTTGAACTGATAAACTTTTTTTTTTTTCCATTTCTGCAAGAGAAAGACATTTAAAATGACCAAGCCAAAGCATTCCTAACTTCAAAAAAATATATATATTTTTTTTTCTGATGCCAAGTTTCATCTTGGAGGGAACTTTTATAGCTAATTTAAAACACCGTAAAAGAGGATTTATAATGGAAATCTCTACCCTTCCTATAACAGCATTAGCGGGTGCCAGCCTCTAACAAAAGTCCATATTCTGCCATGATGTACTGAAAGCAATGTGAATAGAATGCCATTATTTGAAGTGAGAGGAAATGAAATTCAATTCATCCATCTTAATAGAATACTCTTATATTTAAGAGATAATGTCAGTAGAATAGAACATTGTCACAAGAAAATTAACTGCTGCTGCTGCTACATGAACACCAGGGCAAAGCTGAGGTACTTAAACAAAATAAATTTGGAGCTAAGCTGATGGTTACTTTTGAAATGGGAAATCCTGATCTTGTGACAATGCTCTGCTACACAGGTTTTATATTTATCTTCAAGTGTGGCAGAACCTCAGGAGCAGGAATGCTTCTTCTGGGGGCAATGGTAGCTTATGAGGTCTGCATTTCCCCTTCCTATTCCAGCTGTTGGCTCTCTCTCCCATTGTGCTCTTCCCTCCTTTCCTAGCAGTTAGCTGTTAGAAATCAGCACATTGGTCTGGGGTTTAAAATGGCCTCCATCCCAACCCTGTTTTTTTTCTTTTTTTTTTTTTTTTTTTTTTTTTTTTTTTAAGACAATTATTTTTCTGTCAACAATTTACAGGTCTGGGTTTTGCCTGGTTTCACAAAGGATGGTGTTGACACAACCACCAAGGCTGCTCACGGTGGGGCGGGAAAACGAGGCAAGCAGAGACGGGAGCGCCTTCCATCATTAGCATTGCCTGCAAAGCCAGCCTTGATGAAGTGACAGCCCTACTGACAGCTGCAGGCAGGACCCCTTGCCTAGCAGTGTCTGTTGTGGCAGTGTCTGTGCTGCCTTCGGTTGCTGACCTCCTGTTCCTGTTTGCACACACGCGTACTTTGAAAGGCAATGCTGGAAGAAGTCCAAGGCGTGTTCCCTTTGCTCCTCTTTGTATGAGAGTCGAGCGCTGAAACCAGGTGCAAAACTTTTCAGCCAGGTGTTGAATTCTGTCTTGGGACATTTAATCAAAGTCTGAATAGCACTGAGATTTGGGGGTGTACAAGTGATGTTGGTGTGATTGCAGTTCTGCCACGTGTTGCCACTGTGCTGTCCCTGCGGAGGACAGAGAAAGACGCTGCAGGCACTGATCCATGCCAGGGAGGGGACAGTTTCTTCCATTCCTGCCTTTCCTGCATTAATACCAGTATCCTGTTCCTCACAATAGTGTTTTGAGCTTTATGGATACTGGCCAAAGCAGGGAACAAAGTTATTTCACCTTGTACTATGTATATTTAAAGTACTTATCACTCTCTACAAATATCTGAAAGAAGATTGTAGCAGGAAGGGGTCGGTCTCTTCTCCCAAGCAATAAATGATAGAACAATAGGAAATTGCCTCAAGTCATGCCAGGGAAGGTTTAGGTTGGACATTAAGAAAAACTTCATTAAAAGGGTTGTGAGGCATTAATTAGAACAGCCTGCCCAGGGAAGTAGGTGGGTGTTCAATAGTTACACCACCCTGAGATATTCAAAAGAAGTGTAGATGGGGTGCTTAGGGACATGGGTTAGTGGTAGATTTGGCAGTGCTAGGTTAACTGTTAGGCTTGATGATCTAAGAGGCCTTTTCCAACATAAATGATTTTATGATTCTATTGTTTATAAACCATCAAGTTGTTTCAAAATAGTGTGTTCTGTAATAATTCAAAACCCTTTTGCACTATTACTTTCATTAACACAGACCTGATTCTCGCCTTATGTACAGAACGGTGAGTAATTCAGAGAGACAAAATTCATCCAAAGATGATTAGCAATGCATGAATGAAGCCAATTTTATATCATAGTTTCCCTTTCTATTAAGACCATAAGGTACCATCATGTTAATCTAGTCTAGGCTCTTGCATTACACAGGCCAGAGAGTTTCACTGAGTGATTGCTGCCTATAGTTCAATAACTTGTAGCTGAGCCAAACTTCATTATTTCTCTCAAGGTATGCAGACCAGGTTCCACATTGTAGAGAATTCTCACAAACCTGAAAAATTTATTCCAGTATTCAATTAAACCCGAGTATGATTATAATTTCTAATATGATATATAGATATTCCTGAGGTACTTACCTTCACATTCTGAGTTCTAACAAAAATATTTTCTTTCTGTCATAACATGAAGTTTGAATACAGATGACATGTTATAGAGAAACCTTTATTAGACTGTACTTAAAATAAATTATTTGAATATAAAATGCTCCGACATATTTTCCCCTGCCATTATGTTTAAAACTGATGGAATGTTTGTTTATATTTGGTTACTGATGAACAAAGAGCTTTATGTCTTGATAACTGCAGTAATTTACAAACATCTGCAAATAGCCTATTGTTGGTTTATTTTGCATGATTCCTGGCACTGCTGTCAAGCATAGCCTTCTTCAGAGAGTAGAAGCAAAAAAAGTTTCATTTAAATCAAAAATGCTATGGAACAAGGTATTGAAGTCTGTAATTCTGCAAAAGTTTTCTGGGTGCACATGCAAAAGCAACACTCCAAACTCCTCCAAAACTGTTTTGCGGAGGAGGGAGTTTGCCAGGGTAGAAAATATAAGGTCTTGTCACCTGTCAAACAGAGGGCTATAGATTTGGAAAACTGGGCTGCTGCTTTCCAGTTTCTTCCTTCCTTCTTTCTCTGAGGTCTTTTGCTAGAAAGGTTCCTGAAGATCAAACCTTTTCTGTGATTTTTCTTATTCCTTCCAAGGCAGTTGCTCTGAAGGTACTAGACCTGGAGTTACCCTGGTTCTCCTTTCCCCATATATTAATCTTCATAAGTTCATTTCAGCTATAAGCATCAGTATAAGAAGGAATGGGGCTTGGATGCTAAGCAGTTCAGATGAAAAAGCAAATAAATACATAAACTAATAGATAAATAAATAAATCATCAGCCCACTAACCAAACAACAACATTGAAGATGAAGATTTGATATTTAGACTTCCTGGCTCTCTCACCAATAATTATTAATACAGTGGCAACATATCATATAAAAGAGATTTGAGTCACATAATTCTGAATAACAATACTTTATACAAGAATTTTAAGCTGTCTGGGCAATAAAATATACAACTTTGTTAGTCTACTGCCTCTTCTAAGACAACGGATATAAATATAGCTTCTCTTTCCATCTGTAGGGGGAACAAATGAGTGGACCAGGACTCTTTTGGCCAGGAAAAAAACATAAAAAATAGTGAAGAGTAATATACTCCTACATTATCATTGTATGTACTTCTCCAAAATGATAAGGGATATAATGCACGTGAGAATAACAGGGGCACCATATGAAATAGCAGCTTCAAACAGACAAATGAAAGCAGTCTTTCACTCAATTTTTACGTAAGTTTTGGAATTCCAGATCACAGAATGGATGTGGAAACTTCACATGCATTTAGAAGTGATTAAAAACTGAACAAATTCATGTTATAAAACCTCAGAAAGTTATTCAATTAAACTACTATCTGTATCTGCAAATGCCCTCAAAATACAGATTTTTGGAGGCTGTGAACATAGTCTGAGAAGTTATCACTACATTTGTGATGTACTTCAAGCGACTGTTGGTGCTTGCAGTCAGGGACTGACTTGCAGGGTAAGATGGACTTTTGTTCTAAGCTGATACAGCTATTGTCTTGTTCTTTATTTAGACCTGAAATGTACCATGTGGTCCTCTATGCAGTACTTCTAAGGGTAAATCAAAGTCATAAAGAACATAAAACTATTAGAATTTAAGTGCTCTGGCAGGCTGGATTGCACAGAGCTCACTGTTACCAGCCATGCATTTTTACAGGATTTGTGGTTCAATTTGTATTCTAGCTTTTCAGAACTACCACCAGAGTGAGAACTGGCATAAATATGTCACTATATGTAAAACAATTGGCCCTCAATCAGTTGTCAAATGACTTGAAATTAAGGATAGATCATATCTTCCTTTATCTGAGAAACCTCCTAGATACATGATTCAGAGACAGGCAATTACTAGTCTAACAGGACAAGAACAGTTACAAAGTTAATTACCTGTGATTATCTTACAAAAGGTGGTGATTATATACCTGAATGACAAAAGAAGAGTGTTCGAGAAGACAAAAACACACAGTACCATAAACTGATAAAAACAGGGCCACCCATTGTTAAATTAGAAATAGCCCACTTTAGTTTGTTTCTATTACAATAACACCTTCCCCATTCTTCTAAACCTCAGTGCTTTTTCTCAAAAGAAATACTAACCTCATGACACAGCTACCATTCCTCCCTTACTTAAAGCTTTTTCTTCGGTCTTTTAAAATGTAAACGCGAATTTTAGGGGCTGTTAAAGTTACAGCCAACAGAGGGTAGAGCTAGGAGAGGGGGCAACGAGTATCATGTAATCTTCTCCCCCAACTTGTTTGCACATTTACATTAATCTTCTTGACCTTATCATACCTACTTGACCCATCCTTTAGCCTGCTGAATAAGGAAAATAATCACTTCAGTGAATTCTAGCTGCTGAAGGGCTGTTTGAATAGCAAGTCTGAATCCCCTTTGCAGTCCCAGCCCTGCAAACACATATATGTGGTGCCAGTGGTACGAATATGCATACAGCAAAGTTTCTGAAAAATATGCCTCCTGAAAAATAAAAAGCTATAAATAAATAAATAAATAAATAAAAACAGCCACCTAGAAAGAATTACTCTCATTGAAGCACATTCCCTGTTGAAATATGTCCATGAGAAATTTTACTTGTCCAATGCCTTTCTCAGACAAACTTTCCTTGAACTCACATAAACATATTGCCTTCTGTGCGATTTTTGATTCAGCATATGAGTTAGTTTTCTTCTCTGCTCAAGGCTTAGCATTTTGGCAACTGCATGTTCACGTGTTGGATGGAGGTGTTAGCTGGTTGCCTAATGGGAAAAATTATTCATCAACATCTAGGTGAGTCAGAATGTGCACACACTTTTTAGCACTCCTTTGGGTTTCCTTAACACTTGCATGGACAAAAGCCTTATTATACAAATATTAATAGGATTCCAAATTCATGTCCATAGATTGATCTTCTTCAAAGCCTCTTTGGGACTTCTCAGAAAGATGCCCACAATATCACAATTAGGAAGAGCACTGGAGGCTGTGTTCCTCCCATCCCAGAACAGAGGTTTCCAGGAATACATTTAAATGTGATCAAAATATAAAAGTGAGTCCCTTGTACCTGAGCTCTGAAAATGTTCCAGCCAGAGTCTGGGCACAGGGAGTTAAATAAGGCAATATAATTAGTCTGTACTGTTCAAGGTGGGACTGTAAGCAGAAGTGTGCTGGTGACAGCCAGGCTTGAATGCCTGTGGTGGGAAAAATAATTTAAAATACAACTCAATCTCTAAAAGAAGTCTCAGAGCTTTAAAAATTTCTGTCAGTGTGAGTAACTGATCATCACAGAGCAGCTTCCAGAGTACAGACAGCTGAGGTGGGAGATGCATTAACCCACAGTCAAGTTAGTGACTGCAAAGCTTCCAAACCTCGGAAGTAAATACCCTAAAAGTCCAGCAAGCAAGTCTTTATAATTGCTCCAGTGTGCATGTGGTCCCTTCTCTGCCATGCTGTTGTGCCCCAGACAATTCATTTAACTGAACTTAGGAGAAGCAGTCCCCTGAGGACTATCGAACACGAAGTGCAGCTTCTGGCTCAGCACCCCTTGAAAGGCAGCATTTTGGAGACAGGTAGCACTCAATGTGTGGGGAAGAAAGCATCACCTACTATGCTGTGCTCCTTCTCTCTTGCCTTGAGCATCTTGGCTGGCCCCTGCCCAGTGTGTTCCCTTCCCATCTGGAAACCAAAGGGGACACAATGGTGGAACCTCGTGAGCATCTGGGGACACCAAGGGGCTGAGCCAGCGCTGCACCATCCTGCTGCCAATTTCAGTGGGTGTTGGGTGTACATCTTTGAAGGGCAAATTTACCTCCAGCTTAATAAGCGTGATAAGTCATAGATTTGCTGGGAGCAGGAGCAGAAGCCCTCCCGCATCTGTTAGCACATTATTAGCACAGCTTGTTATGGGGCCTCACGTGATGCAGCCCTGGTTGCGGGATGCAATTATGGATGAATTCCTGCTCTGCCTCCCCCACTGACTCAGCAGCACAGCTGGAGCCAGCCATAGTCACATTGCAGGAGGTGAAAGGTACTCTGAATTATAGATTGCCTTTGACCTTTTTTGGTTTAAATTAAGGATAACATCCAGGAAAGTGCCTCCAGCCAGGACACTGCTTAAACATATGCTTAACTTCCACCGGGGGCTTGTGCTCATCAGTGGAGATGAAACGCTTGCTTACAGTGCTGTGTGAGAAGATGCTACCCCAATGATGATTAAATACCTTTCTGAAAGGAGAGTAAATGACTGTTTCCTATAAAAATGGTAAGCAGCATAGCTCTTGAATCCAGAAACATCCCTAAACCTATGAAAATATTCACTTAAAATTCAGAACAGATGTTGAATTTCAGCCATAGCACAGATACTTTAATGGGGAGTACTATGACAATCATACATTTCTCAAAAGATAAAATAAATACTGTTAATGAAGAAAATTAAAATTAGATATGAGTATGCCGTCATGCAGGGATATCTATCCAAACAGACAAACTCCCCTACAAACACATTAAAAAGGATTTAAGGTCAACTCAAAGTCTTTTCATAAGAGTGTTTTCTATGATAACTTTGTAAGTGCTCTTAATACATAACAAATAATCTCAGGGCAAAGATCTGTTTGAAGGAGATATGATTGATGACCTATCATCCCTAATTCACTGTTTATACTCGTAGTGAGCCTATTGGGAAAATACCTCATTCATCAGGGTATTAGTGAATTCAACCAACGTATGGCACCTTCATTTTAACAAACTAAAGGAGAAAAGCTAAATGGGGGAAAATTGACAACCATCTCTGATTCTATGATAATGCAATTAGGCTGCTCCTCTCCAGAGCTTTTGCTAATTCACAAAACAGCTTCAGTCGGCAGGTCATAAATATATGATCATTTTTCACACTTTGAAAAGTAATGATGCCTTGACATGAATCAATAAATCTTGGTGAAGTCATTTATACTTTTGTGTTATGCATACAAGTCAGTTTTAAAACAACTATATATTTATTTTGACTTTTATATAGTCTTTGTTTACAAACAAATAATTTTGCAGAGGTTTCTGAATTCCCTGTGTCCAAACCCCATACTGAAATCAATGCCTGATTTCAGGACCCAACAACTCCTCACTAGACCTTGTAGCTTAAATAGCTTTTCTGTCTGATGAAGATGTAAAAGAAAAGGAGGGTGAAAGGAGAATGAGGGAAAGAGGCAAAATCATGTTCTCTTTTTTACATCTCATTCAGCTTTGGACTTCCTTCTGAAAATATATCAAGGTTTTCCCTATAAATGCGGATGTTGCCGTTATTAATTTATGCAAGTTCCCACCCTGTACCTTCAGTCCTCTCTGGGGAAGGACAAGTATTAGACTAGTTACTATGCTCTGCAATGTTATGAGAAAGTAAGGAAAAGAATGAGTAAAAGAAGGAAGGTTATCAGAGTATCAAAGCTTTCCATTTGGTCTTAGGAGAGATGCCAGAAGAACCTGGTGGCTGAACAACAGAACCATACCAGGTTTCTGATTTAGAAAAAAAAATAAAAAATTCCAAAGATCTTTTTAATGCAAGGTCTCAGGGGATTCTGACATATTATGTGGTTAAGGTAAATACAATAAATCCCTGAATATATGTGTGTATGCCAACAAGAACAATGTGGGTCAGCATGCTGGGATAGATGAGAGTTATTGACTCCTGTCTTCTAAGTTTTGTGGTTAATAGCTAAATAAAACCCAAATGTGCTCCTTATGTTATGAGTATGATAGAATTTTATCTGAGGCAGATCTATGCAAAGATAACCAGTAAAAACTGAAATGGTAGCCACTGATTCAGTGATAAAACTGCTTTGTACAACTTTGCAAAACATAAATCACATCATACAATCTCTTTATACATCCAGGAGCATACAAATTCACAAATAAGTACTACAGTACACAAAGGAATGATCATGAATGATCCACAGTAAATGTAAAGATGTGCAGGCTGATAAATACCTTGGATAGCTGCTGATGTTTGCCTTGTTATTAAAATATCTACACGTTTCCAATTTGCAGCAGTTATCCTGTATGGAATAGAACGTTTTACCTTTTATACCTGAAATGCTTGACAATTTTGCAGCATGCAAAGAGAAATGACACTAAATCACAAGTGTACCTGCTGTGCTGTCATTTCCATTAGAATCTCTCTTTTGCTTAGTTTATTCACTGCTGCTTGTTCCTTAAGAAAGTGGTTTTCTAATAGGAATGGACAAAAACCCACATGTATCAGGGGGATGAAAAGAAAAATATGTTTTTAAGTTGAGAACAAAAACAAAATAGCATTTGGATTGTTCACAACTCCAGTTAAGTCATTTTGAATTACTGATTAAAAATAAATATGGTACTGAAAATTGTTTTTGTAGTCTCTATGTATTCTGCCCTGTCTCCATTATTCGATCTCCATTACGATAAGTAGCCAGTTTGCGATACACTGTGCAACTAAGCCAAGTGCATACAGCACATGGCTGAAAATTTGACAGTGCATTAAAGTGTAAGCTCTCATGTTTATGTAATTTGTATTTCACAGACTCGAGTAATTAATAATATTTTAAACAAATAAATGATATATTTTTTAATAGACATAAAAATAAACATAAAATACCTTGTTATGAAACGGTACTTCAGTGGTAATTTTAAACAGTGTTAGTTTTCAATCAATATTCTGTAATATGTATTTTAATAAAATACTGAGGACTGGATCTCAAGCTGATGGCAATTAATCTGGCTTTGCTGAAGTTAGAGGGAATTCATCACGTGCTTTAAGTGTGTGTGATTTTCTGAATCAGTGCCAGGTGAGAATATAGTCAACTGTGTCTCCCCCTCATGCTTGATTCTCAGTCTCGTGATTTTTGAATTTCAAGGCAACAAGAAAAAATGCCTCAATAATTGTGTCACTGGCCTGTTCCCCAGAGTCATCAGTAACAGATCCCCTCAGCATCTATAACTGCATCGCCTTTTGTCAACATAACCTGCTTCCCAGCCCTGCTGAAGGTGTGGTATGCATTTTGTGAAGGTTCTTACAAGGAAAATATTTGGATTAATGATATAATTTAGTGGCAATTTAGTGACAGTAGGTCTCAGTAGAGTGACAATAGGATTGAAAAAGTAAACCAGTGGGATATACTTGATTGTGGTAGTTGGGCCGGCAGCGGGGAAGCTGCAGGGGTCACACTGATTGGCATTGTCACTTTCCCCATTCATCAAGCAAGGCCAGACTTCCCGAATCATTTACCAGATGGGGCAGCTCGTCAGTTTAAACACCTGATATGAAGCCATCCGTCATCTGATAACATGATCGTTCGGCTGCAGCTGGCTCGGTGCTCTGCAGCCTGAGTGCACATGTGATGGACTGGAGCCAGAGAAGCAGGCTTAGCAGTGCTGCACTCCCCTGATAGGATTTTCAGCCCTCCACTGGACCATGGAACAGGTGGAGACGGAGAGAGAATGAAAAAATTACCATGTGTTGCAGGGATTAGAGAGCACACACTTACCACTCCACTTGAATACCAATCAAAGGACAACCTTGAGCCAGACAAATTTAAGGCCATCCATGATGTAATATGGAGGGGATAGGTTCTTGCATATGCTGATATACCTTCATTTTCCTTCACAGGTTTTGAATGATACCTGTCATTTACTTTTTTTTTTTTTTTTTTTACATCATAAGAGATAGATATTTGTAAATATGGGATTCTTTTATTTATTTATTTTTCCTTTTCAAAGGGCATCTTAAAATAGGTTATCTCTTACCCCCTAGTAATGTGTGCTTCTAGGAACTGATCACCAGTACTATAAATTTTGTTCAGCAAAGCAAAAGCCTGTCAAGATGAATTCAAAATATGATGATGCTTACTGAAAGCCAGTCCCATACCCAGATTCCCCCAGTTATTGTAATGCTCAGATCTCCCTGATTTCAAAGGCTTTTGGTGCATTGGTGGCTCTGACGATCTCTTTTTCAGTGGCTCCTCTAGAGCCGTTCAAGTACTTTATAAGTCAGCAGATAGCATGGCTTTGATCTCAGATAAGTCTCTCCTGGGAGAACCACTTTGGGGAAGACTGTTCAGCAGTGTTAAAAGACACATTAAATGGCTTTAATGCACATAGGTACCTTCTAGAAAGCGAGCTGGTTTCAGCCCCAGCTTAATATTCTCCAGTCTCCCTGGGGAGTCCAGCACCACAAGATTTCTGTGCAGAAGTGTGCATAAATGACCCTATTTTGAGGCACATATCCTGGGTGCACAAGTCCTCCTCAGAGTCTACTCCATGCTGACTGTGAAGGACCAGAGACATCATTTTGGTGGTCTTCAACAAGCAGACAAGGCATTAATGGAGAATTAATAATAGTCTCTCTCCATTTAGCTTGATGACAAGCTACAGTAAGCAAACCAGGCATACACTGGCTTTTCTGAATCACAGTTTTCACACACTTGCAGCTTCCTTTACATAAGTGGACTTTCTCTTTATTCACAGAGAAATCAGAGAACCAAATTCCAAGGGAAGGATTATACCCTTTGTTGTTATCAGTAACTCTGTATACATAAATCTACAGTTTGATTTAACCCTCCTTCAGCCTTGAGTACATACTGGCTGTATGTGTTCATATTTCTGCACTCATGTCGGTGTGTGAGTATAACTTTATAAAAATACAAATTAAAATGCCCAGGTTTACTGGAGAAGAGATTGGAAGCCCCTTGCTCTCTTCAGTGCAGCTGCTATCACCATTGCAGTTCCCAAACTCTGTGGCAAAATTACCTCCCCATGAACCTGCTTGCAGTGACAACAAGTTGTTGGTTATTCCAGGATGGAGGCAAGGGGGAATTCACTTCTCTCTAGAATACATATGGTTAAGGGCAGAATGCAACATGTGTATTGTGTATTATCAGTGTGTATATGCCTTTTCCTTTAAAAACAATTGCTTGTACAAATTTCTTCCCCCGACTCTGCTTTTTCCTTCCTGAAAATTGTCTGTGGAAGATCTGCTGCTCAGGTGGGAGTTAATTCCTTTCACTTCTGATCAGCTGTTAAAAGATGCCTTTAAAACAGTTTATTATGGGCTGAATTGTTCCTTTTTTTTTTTTTTTTTAATGTAGAATTTTACTTTAGGACTTGATATAATTCTATGAAATGAACTCAGTACAAGTTTAAGTTGCTTTTTGTTTGTTCATTTATTTGGTTGGTTGTTGTCTTTATCTTCCTTCCTTCCTTCCTTCCCTCCCTCCCTCCTTCTCTATCTCTTTCTTTCAAACAGAGGAAAGGGAGACATCTCCATTGTTAAAAGGCTTCACATACCTTAATACATAAATGGGAGTTAAGTTGCAGCTACAGTACTAAATGATTGACTTCTTATGTGGGAAAGAAACATTATTTTTTCAAAAACACATATCCAACAACCTTAGAAAATAAGAAGTGCCCAAGATGTGCCAAGAGTGCCCAAGAATTTATGCATGCAATTAATTGCATAAAATATAAGTTATTTGTGGAAATGCAAGTTAGAAAGCATAATTTGTTCATTATATATTTTCTTTTGTCTGACTTTCTTCAGTTAATTATATATATATTCTATACTCTTACTCTATTAGAAAAATTCTGCTTTTTCTATTTTAATGATTTTTTTTTGTGTGTGTGTGTGAGAGATTGACAGTAGGGGTCTATTTCAGGGGACTTAAAAGTCATGCAAAAGTTATACTTAGAGACATAGAATTAAAAGCGTGAAAACTCCTATAAACTGAACATACATGTAGGAAATAAGCCAGGTTCTAAGAACTAGTCAGACATTTGCAGACATATGCAGAGATCCCTTGTTCCACCAGAAATAGCAAACAGGTTCAGCAGAAACCTGAAAAAAAAATATTGGTAAAAATGAATGTACCCATGGCTTATTAGCACAAATGATTCATGATATTTTAGAGATGAAACAAAAGGTTTTGTACTGGCAATATATGTTTAAATCTGATCTTTCACCAATGACTTTCATCTATCTATAGAATAACAATTAGCAACTTCAAACAATAACTAGGCTACTTTATAAGAGGAAGCATGATTTTATTACCAGCATAAAAATGGGGAAGCTGAGGTAGGTGAATTGAGTTGACATTCCTGTGAGGATTAAATCAGGCAATGCTCAGAACTCACTTTTGTTTTTAAACTGCAAGAAAGTTTGTTTTGATTTGTTGTTGTTGTTGTTATTGTTTTTTCTTTTTTCCTTTTCTTTTAAAATAGCAGCTAAATAATACCCACAGGTGAATTACTTACAGATGACTTGTAAAGAAAACTTAACCTGCTGATAAAAGCAATAACATGGGTTGTTATAGATGTCACGGTGTGTGTGAAAGTGTGGAGTGGAAAAATAAGATAGAAATGACAAAACACAGTAGATGGTGATGGAGGGTTATTTTCCTCTAAATTTCTGCAGACTTTTCAGAGACTGACTTAGATTTTTATTTGATCTATGTGCTTAATTGTTCAAGTACAGTGTTCCATTTATTTAAAAGAAAATAGCTGAATTAAATTTTATTTTTCATGATTTTGTTTTGTAGGTTTTGATAAATAATAATAAATACCAAAACAAACAAACACACAAACAAATAAAAAAAATCAAATTTTAAAATAGGAACCCAGGTTTCAAAAGCAGGTAAAACAGGGAAAACACACAACCTTTTAAACAGTTGACTTTAAACACAAGCCAGCCTAGGTTTGCAAGTCAATTTTTATCCCTTGGGTATTCAGCCACCTCGCACTAAAATGAATGAGAGCTTTTTCCCCCTGATCCCGAAAACAAATTCATTCATTCTCTACAGCACCTCAGAGTAATATAACAATGAAACACAATAATAATAATAGTTGTTATATATGTACGAAAAATTTGTAAGTACCCAGAACACTAAAAAGTACATATTTACATGCCTCTCTGCATCTTTAACACAGATGTAAAATTTATGTTTTGCTGATAACCTTGGTGCCAAGATGTCACATATTCCCTTTTTATTCTTCTTTCTTTTGCAGTTGAAAAAAAAAAAAAAAAAAAAAAAAAAAAAGCATTACAATCCTCATATGTAAATTCTATAAGCTTTACTGTTCTCCTCAGGTGTGCATGCCAAGTTTTCATTATGAAGGCTCCCTGCTGTGAAAAAAAGGTACATTTTCACTTTCATGTGTCTGTTCCTTTGTGGTAGAAAAGCTTGAAACATTAATGAGTAAACTAAACTAAAACGGTACAGACATTCCTGCAGGAAATTGGGCAACTTTCTGATTCTGAGGGGAAGAAATTCAACTAGGTCAATAAAATCGTGTGATTTTGACACTGTGAAGTCAGTTGCCACCAAGGAGTTACCTGTGCTATTTTTATTCATGTTAATGGCATTTTTATGCCCTGGTGTTTTGTATTGAAGATTTTATCCCACTGAACCAGAATAAAGGGGGGTGGGGGGGTGGGGGGGGTGGGGTGAGAGGAGGGAGAGAAGAAGAAGGCCAAGCGCACAGAAAATAATTTCTTTACAAATTCCTATCATTTACTCTGAATGATACATATCTGTAATGACTTTTTCCTTTCTCAAACCATTTCATATCAATTTTATTTATGTCATCACAAGCAGCATTATGGGAAAGTATGATATTTTTGTTGGATCATTACTATTTATGACTATTAAAAATGGTACAATAGGTAAAGCGTGTGTGAGTGACAATATATCTTTTAGTCCAGTGTATATATCAATGTTCTTTTTAGATATACAACATAAAATTAATGTTTGTTTGATTAAGAAATGCTAATGCTTTATAGGAAAAAAGAAAAAAAAAAAAAAAAAAAAAGATTGTTTATTCCTAGTGGTACAAAGTTGTTATGGCAGAGATGGTTGGAAATTTTACAATCTGGAAAACAGATTTGATTGGCAGTCCAGTAGTGGTCAATTAAAAAAAGAAAAAAAAATCACAATCCTAGATTTTTTTTATATTTATTTTATTTTTGTCAAGGAAAATCCTTTGACAAGAGTAACCAATGGAAAACAAAATCTTTTGTCTCTTGTGGAAAATATAGACTATTATTTTTTAAAATTTAGGTAGGAGAACAACTGCTTTCCTGCTAGTTTTAAAATTTTGTTTTCCTCATAGATCCAAGCAGAGTTTTGAGCAGGAGTTCACCGTAGAACGTTTGGTCTCTTCATGCATATTACAGCAAAGCATCATGAGTTTATTCCAAAAGATATTCCTGGGGACCAAGATTTTCACTCAAAATAAGAACTAAATATTGCTTAAAAACAACAACAGCAACAACAACAAAGGAGGTGGCTGCATCTAAAAGGTGGTTCAGATTCATAAATGTTAACAAACATAATTTTTATTAATGTTTTCTTTTTAAAAATGTCAACTCAACAGAATATTCAATATTTGGGATGTATTAGGAAGTCATCACTGTGTTATTCTGTCTGGTTTTATCTAAACCTGCACTGGAAGTAGGAGGATGTTAGCTTTTTTTCACTCGGAAAGGTCACTGTGGAGATCAATGGGCTGATAAGCAACTGGGAGGTGCCAGGGTGTCCTTGACCCCCTCCTCCTGCTCAGCCCATACAAAAGCTGCACCCAAAAGTCCATACACAGCTTTAGGCACAGCCCATGCCTAAGGCCAACAGTTGTTCACATCCAGCAGTACTTGTTGGGACTGTGGTAGCGCCTGTTTCACAGTAGCATCATACCATTAATACTGAGGCACAAAATGCTGTCTCTGCATTTCCCTTAAATAGATAAATATGTTCAATAATGGGGGAAAACATTAATTAAAGTTTTCACACCAGTCTTTCCAACTGCATGTAAGTCTCATTTCTTCACGGGTTCTGTTTCTGGGTGGAGGCACCTGATTATGGACACACAAGGATCTCTCTGATAACTCTGTTTTCTGTGGTGTTACAGAATCACATCTGCTAAATGGCATAATAGTACAATTTATGATCTCAAAGTGCTTGACAAACATTTTTGAATTACTCTCCATACCACCATAAGACAGCTAGAGTTTAATTTTCCACATTTCACTGACGGGGAAAGAGGAGCGTAAGGGTGTTAAGTGACTTGACCAGAAATCAAATAAGTCCTGGAACTGGAAATGGAGACCCTCATGTAAGAAAGCACTGGAGCAGATGCTTAACTTCAAGTACAGAAACATTCATTTCAAGACAAACACTTTAACAGAAGGGCAAAATACCACACGGTAAAATTCTCCAGTCAGCCCATTGTTCAGCTACTTCAAGAAAGGAATATTAGCCTTAACTAGTCATCTAACAGCTTGCAAATAGCCCCTGATACACCATAGAAAAATATTGCACTCTGTACTGCTTTTTCACTTTCCACAAATAGCTTTGATGAGGATCCGGAGCACTTCTGGATCTGGTGTAGTGGTTTAAGGGAGCAGGTATCTATTTTTTGAAGATTTGGATCAGTGCTTAGCAAGGGCAGAGCCCACTCTTAGGTATGCATACTGAAAGGAGAACAAAAGATCCTACAGAATAAAAAAGAAAAAAAAAATAATCACGTGGTGTGGTTAGGCATCCTGATCGTTATGGATCACTCAGTTCCTGCTCTGCCTGCTGGGGGGGGCTTCTTTGCTGGCAGACAGCGGCATTACTGGCACTCAAGATTCAAGATAAGCATCCTGACCTTATCAAAATACCCTAGTTTCAAAACTGGACTGTAAATCTCTAGAGGAGAGGGGTTCATCAGATTTGTGGTAAATTGTTGTATGGGCTGGTCAGAAATACCTGAGATTAGTTTTTAGGTATTCTCTGCCTTTGGCAAGAGATGATAAAGAATTTAAATAAATGTAACTCAGAGTTGTCAGCATTTAAGGAAGGATTCGTTTCAATCTTGGTTTGGTCAACCTTGTTGACACTTTGTGTAGTGCCAAACTTTTCCTCAATAAATTTAACAGCACCACATTTTTTTCAGTTTAAATTTGTGAGCACGAGCAGCCCTGACTTTGAATCTTGCACCTCTGTTTCACTTCTGAGCACAAGAATAGTGAAGCACACTCCTCTGTGAATCTGTATGGTTTGATTCATTCCTTTCAGCAAAGGTACGGAAAAACAGGTCTTCTGCATTGCTCTAGATGAGCTTTCTGCCAGAGCCCACTCACAATTTGAATTCTCTTGTTGGCTCTGTTTTTGTTTTTCAGGGGACAATCTGTGGTGCATTCATGCAGGGAGGTCCCTACTATCCCTGTCCACTGCTGCTGGTGCATCAGATGATGTCCAGTGAGGGTAGCCGGAGGGCATGAGGATCACATCCAGTTGCATTGCTGCAGTTTCCCTTTAGTTTGTTTCTCTTCTGTGGATATCCTGGGTCTCAATCCTCGGAGCCAGAAATTTGTATAAGTGACAGACAAATCTAGATTGTGTGCTGTACTTGGAAGTAAATATTTCTATGTGATGTTTGCACCTACATGAGCAGAAATCTCAAGACTAGTCAGAGCCATATACAAGGAAGAAAGCCGAAACAACGTGAATAAGTGGAAGGAAAGAAATATGTAGTTTTGGCCATTTTCTTTTTATACTGTTTACTAAATGGTTTGTAACTAATACATTATTAAAAGTTACTAAACACAAATATATTCTACCTTGGATATTTTTTAATTTAATTTAATTTTATTTTATTTTAAAGTTGGGTACACTGAGATGGCTTCCTCAGGCCATCAGTTATTTAGTATCAACATACGTTACTGGGGCCAGTGAAGTAGGATAATTCAGGATAATCTCTTATTACTTGTGATTTGGTGTATGTCATTACAAGGGCAGATTCCATATGGATCTGTACGGGGTGCTGTACTCCGGGAATTTAAAAGCTGCATTGCAAAAATACCTCAGAAAAGAGGATGACTATAACAGTGGTAAGACCACAAGGTGCATAAAGTGACTAACTTGCTCATTCTAAGTCAATAATAAACATTTTAAAATGCATAAATAGATGTTTCCTGTTTTCCAAATTTTACCATGGAAAACAACGCTAACTACACACTATTTCAACACATTGTCTGGATTTAATATAAAAGTTTTAAAAATGTGAAACTGAGTAAAGAACATGTTGGACTTCTAACAAAAGTACCACTCATTTGTTAGCTCTTCTGAGGCTTTGGAGTTGATAATATGATTCCACCAAGAGAATATTTTCTTTTTATAAATACAGTTTTTAAGCAATGCTTCTTCTACTTCCTGTGATCTTGATATGTACTGGAAAGCAAGGACAAGTACCAGATACTTATTTTTAGATGATCAAGTAATTTTAGGAGCTAAATGCTATTAATACAGTGCAGCATATATTCTAACAATATATCTGTTGATCTATATGATGAATTTGTAACAACAGTGCACAATATTTGAGGTCTTTGGTGGGAATTCAGGTAGTATTAGCTAAACAGTGCTTTTCTTGTACTTTAGAAAGGTAGAATCGTAAAGTACTTAACCTCTTTAATCTACATATGTAACAAAAGTGTTTCCCCATAATAAAGGAAGTGTCATCTCATCCTAGCTCATGTGAGATACTCAGAAATTTGAGTGAATGAACATACAGGAGGAGAACATAGCTTATTCACTCAGTCTACTTAACAACATACTTCCTCTTACTGCTAGCTGAAAAGTGAGTCTAATTTGCTGATGAATACAGTTAGAAGCAAATGATCCATTACATCAACTATAATGAGCTGCAGCAGGTCATTTGGTTATGGATAGCACCACACAAAGGTTACAGTTCAGGGCAATGGTAAATTTCTGACATCCACAAAACATTTGTGCAGTACACACAGCAAAAATGCACCAAGTCTTCATCACAAAAAATGACTAGATTTCATAACACGTTGCTATCTGCTGCAGTTTTAATTCAACAGTTTAAAAGCTTAATAATTCATAATTAACTGTTGTATAACTGACAGCCACAAATAAAGGGCATTAACTTGGTGGTCTTGTAGTATAGAGGTGTGAGAGCAGATTTGTCAAACACTTCCCAAGCACTAACAAGAAATAATTAATGATATAGTAATAAAGCCCAGGTTAGTCATGTGCCATACAATGTCATCTGTACTCTCAAAAGGATTTAGGTTCATGGAAGGAATCTTAATTTCAGAATATTAATAGTGATAAACTCTAAAACTCTAAATAGCTGAGTGAATGACTTAAACTACTGTACTGTAAAGTGATGTCATTGTTTATACTAATTTCTGTGACTGAAGTCTTGAAGATTTAGAACTGTGTTACTGGGATAAGTCAACTTCATATTCACATCTAGATATTTTATTCCACAAATATAATGATAGAGATTCAACAGCATTTACAGCTGTCATCACCAGAAAACTCTTGCTGGTCCAGTCTGAGCTCTGTAAAAAGTTATCATCCAAACGTGCTGCAGCTGAGCCAGCTGAGCACAGGAGCTTTCTGCCAGGGGTTCAAGGACCACGAAGACGCCTGGTGTTGGTTCACAGCTGGAACATATCTGAACCTGGTTCTAGCTAGCCTAGGTGAGTGCTCACTTTGGGTAGGACAAACTCAGGCAATTCATTCTGCTGATTACCTCCAGCAGAAAGGAGAAAGTAGGCAACTGGCATCTGTTATGCTAACACAGCTGTTTCCACAGGTTGAGCTGAAAACTTACACTAGTTGGGGGATTTCTCATTCAGGTAACTATGTCATATTAAATGTACTAATCTCTAGAATGATTGCAGATATTTATACGTTTTGGGGAATACTTATTCATGCAATGTTCTTTTTTTTTTCTTCAATTATCTATAGTTGTCTTTATTTTGAAAAGGTTCAATTTAATAGATGATTAACTATTTTTTAGACCGTGATGAACTGCTTAATTTGACTGCTTGTTACTCTTATTTTTGATTTGTGTTTGATCACCTAGGTCATGCACCTTGAGTGGACAACAAACACTTCAGAAAGGGGAATAATGGTGGAGAAGCACAAATAACCAATGGTGAATAAGGAACACCCTTGTTCACACACAAATGCCCTTGTTTGCACATGAATATGGGTTTTTGTATGAAAAAGACCCATTCTCCAAACATCCATGTGAAGAGAAACCCATTCAGCATGAATGTTTGTGAACACTGAATAACAAGTGGATGAACAAGCCTGAATCAAACAGCCGTTCAGACTTTGAACCAATGTTCGCAAACACTGGTTTGCATTATTCACCCAGTCCTGTGAACAGCCATCTGTTCAATAACTGATAATGGACATGGAAGTTGGGTTGTTGGGTAGATATGGCTCATCAGGGAGACAATAGCTATCTATTTGCAGGATTTCTACTTAGTCCGTTGCAGGCGTAGCCTCTGTTCCTGTTGACCTGTGATATCGTGTTTTTCTTGTACTGTCAACATTAGGTTTTGCTTAATATATAATTTGAAATAAAGTTGTGTATACACATATACAGACACGAACACACCTACACACGTATATATTTACAGTTGCTGTTTTTTATGTAGTATCTAAAACATAAGTTAATGAGGTATATGAATATTTTTTTTTCTAACTTAAGTGCTTAGCACATGTTTAAGACCTAGAGTTGCAAAGATAAATACCTGTGTGGTTGAAAATCTGCTTTAGGTGTCTTCCAGATTTAAAACCAAATGGATTAACATTTTGCAGAACTACACCCATCTGTGTATGTTAGAAAATAACCTTCACTTTTCTCAGGATTGTATAACTTTAATAACAAAATCAGTATTTTTCATATATCAGGACAGACCTTGAGAGAAAAATTTTTACATCCTGTTTCTCAACAAAATCCTCCCCACTATCAGACACCATTCCTCTTCAAAAGATGATAACTATGTTTCATTTAAAAAAAAATGATTTTATATGAAAATAATTAAAAACGGTAACGTGACTCTATCTTCTGGTGCGGTATATTTACTCCAGGTATTTCAATGAGTAATGAGCCTGTTTAAATCTATAGGGAAGTTATAACTGCTTTTGTTCTTCCTATGACAGGTTGGTAGCTATATTTCTATGCAACTGATTTAGTATAATTTGTCTTAAAGTCTGAAATCTTTCCAAGTGCTTCTATTGCTTTTCTAACCCCTAAATGAAATATTTCTTTGGGGTTAGAAAGCATCAAAATAATGTCTGTGTAAAGTGCCAATTTATATTTTTGATTTCTGATCTCCACTTCCTGCAGTAACTGTATCCTTTATCATTCTTGGGAGCAGTTAGTTCCACTGTCAGGGCAAGTACCAAAAGTAAAGAAAATCTCACATCTCTATTCATCAAATACATTTCCAATGAGTACAAAGTATTCTTTTACTATGTTTTATCACTTGTTTAAAATGTTAAATAATATTCCTTCTTTTTGCTTGACCCCCTCCCAGCCTCCTAGTTTTCTTAACCTGAAAAAAAAAAACAGCCCAAAAAAACAAAAAACCCTAACTTCAATTCTTAAAATATTTGCAATAATTATAAAAACAAGGATATAAAGAATTAAGATTATAGCTACACTTGGTTCCCAAACTGTACTTCTGTACTTCTTTGATTCTTCACTTTGTCAACATAGCTAGGGGTTTACTCTAACTCACATATGAATCAATATTTGCTCATTTCAAAGAACTGGGGAATCGGATCTCAATGCAGAAACTTTGTTCTAACCTTCCAATGCTATTTGCAAAACAGTTGCTCCATTTCTCATCTGTGAGTTACAACCTGAGCATATATGCATTATCACACCTCAGATAGAAAATGGAGAAACAACTGATTACAAGTTTAAATAAAAAACATAGATTTAATTTCTACTGAATTACAAAAATTCATATCTACCATGCATATAAAATGCATATACACATTTTCAGTTTCCTATGAAAATGGAGGGACTGAAGTGGAGATTACAGTTGCAGTGCGGCATTCTTTTAATGCCATTGACTAAAACAAATACAAAGAACTAAGAAACAGCATGTTAGAGTGATCATTCCAAATTGTGATACTTTGCAATAGACCTGAGTGCAGCCATGGCTTATTGCTACCTTGCCTTTTAGAATTTACCTCGTAAAGAAGGAAGAGAGAAGAGTAACTAAAGCAGTTAATCAGTTGATGGGAAGAGGAAATAGCTTATTTAGAAAAAGCAAACAGGATGCAAAGGTTTGGCAATGGAGCCATTGGCCAGCTGATGGATGACAAAGAAAGACTGAATCAGTTTTTATCAGTGTTTTAAGAAACATTTAACATTTGATGACAAGCAGACTCCTTGGTGCTCAGCTGTTGAAAAGGGAGTGGCTGATCAGGCTTTTGATCTTCCAATAAAACCTGGTAACTGTCAAAGAATAAAAGCTCGTAAAATATGTTTTTTACTAAATCATTTCTGTTAAATAGTATTTTCAGCTGTTCCCTCCTCAACTTTCCAAGGCTGAAAGCTTTGTGAAGAATGTGGTGTAGCTGCCACCTGTTTTCTTCAGGATGGCCTTCAACATGGTGAAAGCCACCGAGGTGCATACCTTTGTGTCCAAGGCAATTATGAGGGATGAGTGCTACCATCATATCCTGTGTGCCATTGCAGCTTGGTTGTGAGTATGGTTGCAGTGGCTCTTTCAGAGGAGCAGAGAGCT
This sequence comes from Anas platyrhynchos, assembly GCF_047663525.1. Taxonomy (NCBI): domain Eukaryota; kingdom Metazoa; phylum Chordata; class Aves; order Anseriformes; family Anatidae; genus Anas; species Anas platyrhynchos. Next base: position 25,281,288 of record NC_092588.1, on the reverse strand, counting down.
ACAAACAAAAGTCTGGCAGTGTGTGGTTTGGTTTATTCAAAAACAGGCATTTCCAGGGAAAGTCCCTTCCTGAAGAAAACATGGACCATTTCCTTTAAAAAGCTGTTTATTGAGTTTGTGGTTTGTTTACTGCATGCCAATATTTGTGCAGTCATGAAGTCAGACAATTGTGGACAAGTCACTGTTATCCAAAGATTATAAAGAAAAGCTTTGAAAAGCCAAACTTTCAACTCCTTTTTATGCAGTAAGGGAAGCACCATATTTCTTCTTGTCTCCCTTGTTCCCAGAACATCCTCCCCAGCAAGACACACTCCTCTTCAAGAAGTGACCGAGCACCATCACTTCTGGAGGGCCTGCATCCTGCAGAAGATTTAAAATGTTCTTCCTGCAATAAACTCACCTTAGCTCCAGCATTACTTAATTATTTCACCAACTTTTCGTCAACTGTCTGCTTTATATTTTTGTTTCTCTCTGAAATACTTCTCTGGCCTCTTCCAGACCTGGCACTGGGCTAATAATATTGCCTCTGATTATGGCCTTGGCTGCCCTCCAGCTCATACCTCTGAGTGCATTATAAGGCTGTCTGAACCCTGCAGAGCTCAGATCATGAAGGGGCTTGTTGAGCTGAACTGCGCAGCTGAGGGGCTGGTAGTAAAACTGCAAGTGCAAACTGCCCTCGGTGGCATCTTCCACCCCTGTGGGCACTCATCACCTTGCCAGCACCTCTCTCAGCATCTTCTTTTTCTCCAGCACCTTTGTGAGATTCAGTGGCATGGAGGGAAAGAAAAGGACAACTGTCATGAGATGTTTTATATCCCATTTGCCGGGAGTAAACTACAGGTTTTTCTTTACCAAGGTGAGGAAATGAGAAATCAGCACTCCCCACCACCGACCCCCTTTGATGCAAGTGGTTCCTATCACTTAAGCGTATGCTATCATTGAATTTTCCAAACAAAACAAAACAAAACAAAAAACAGTTCTAACTGAAGTCCTAAACTTAAGCTAAGTGGATACAAACTTTTACAGCTAGTAAGTTCCAGTACCCATCTTCTTAACTGCTTAATGTTAATTTATGAAGACCACAAGAAGTTGCTAGTATATCTCATTACTTGAGCTACTGTAAGCAATATCGTAATACTTGCTAATTCCTCCCAGTAAAGCTCCCTATTTAGATAAAATTTAGTGAACTGTTAAAAATCTATTCATACAACGCGTGAGTTCTCGTGTTAGGAGTTGTCATAGCTTCTTGCACAAAGACCGTGTTATTCAGAAACTGTTTGCTATCTATGTCTTTTGTTTAGACTTTAAAAGAAACAGATTTAATCGGCACCTAAAATGTAAAATAAATTATCAATCACTTTGCTTTTCCTTTTACTTGCACATTGATCAAGCTCAAATACATTAGAACAAATGTCAGTTTTTCATTGATCTTAATGGCTACTGAAAGAGGTCTTAAATGCTTATATCCAGAGAATGGATAAAGAAAAGCAAAGCTGATTTGTCTGTGAAATCATGATATTAGGCAGCAAGTTTTCCTGCAGTTTGATTTATCTATTTCTACAGTAATATATATATTACTGTATATATGTGATGTTTCTTGCTACAGGATGACTAAAACCAAACCATCCAAAAAAAAAAAAAACCACAAACCAAAACAAAGAGATTCAAAATGGGAGTGTCAAAACAGATATTTCATGGTTGGTCTTTAAATATAATCTTTCTTTGCCTTTTTATAACAAATAAGATATTGACAACAAAGCTTTATATGTGTGGTTACAATCTACTTTGTTTATCTGCTAAGTCAGACGCAAATCTCAAGTGGTCTTATTTATCAGAAATTTGTTTAATAGAAAGAATACCTTTGTTAGATATTGGAAGTGCATTTAATCAAAATGTGATCCTGAGATCCTGACAAAAAGCTCTCATCTTTAGTAAACAAAACAGAGATTCATTCATTCATACTTGTGTGTACTACATTTATATTTTCATGTATATATTGGTGTATATATATATATGCATACATTATATATAGTATATTAAATATGCATACATACAGCTATTTAATTTCACTGAACATAAACAATAAAAACAGTTCTCTGAATGATTTCCCCATTTTCCTAAACAAAGAGCACTTTCTTATACTCCGAAATTCCTCAATAACATTTAGTAAAGTTTTGATGATATACAACTCCTGTACTGTCCATGCAATATTTATTGCAAACATCAGGCAGAATATCTTTGGGTGAACAACGAGCTGAAAACATGCTCATTTTATATTTACATGTGGCATGTTGGTCTGATAAATATGGTCAAAATCACAAGGGATGATCCGGAGCTGCTGCCAGCTCCCAGTAGGAGAGGTCTACATATACAATCCCAGGTGCAGAGGAAAGGATTTTGTCTATGAAATCCCAGAAGCCCAAACTCTAGGAGAAAAACACTGTCCGTAAAGACATATAAATGTTTTTGTACCTGACAGGTGCTCCTAGCTGGTTCTCCCCAACTTGTCTTCTCCTTCTCAAACCTCCAGAGGATGAATGAGCACTACTCCTGGCTTCTTAGCGGTGTCATTTGTCAAAAATACAGTTTTTTCTTGGCCATTCCCTTGTTTATTTTCCTCAGCTGATCATAGGACACCTGTGAATGTTGCTAATACATTAGCAGTAGGATCATTTGTTTGAAAACTCTGTTTCAAAGCTGCTCGGTGAGAGCTGAGGGAAAAGGTCCTTCTACATTTTGCCCTTTTTTTTTTTTCTTCTTTTTTTTTCTTTTTTTTTTTTTTTCCTTCTTCTGGATGGGGAAGTCTTAAACCTTCACCCCTAAGAAGAGAAGTAAAAGAAGTAAACAGCTTCTCTTTTGCTTAGGTTGTCCCCTCCCAATGCCTTTTCACTGCTCCAGGAGTGTTTTCATTTGACTAGCCAAGGATAAGGCTGCTCATAGAGCTGAAGACATGGTGGTGGAGTAGCCGAAGTTCAGGATCAGGCTTCTGCCCTTCTAGAAAAAAATATCCTTAGTTATGTTCAGTATTAATTGTACATGTTCAGATCCTAAATCATCTTCATTTTTAAGCTACCAATGAGGAAACAGTTTTATGTCAATGTTAATATAAATTATAATATAGCTTTTACTTATTCTCTCTTTTTATGACCTTTTGAAGAGAATCCGATTGTGGCTTTACTTTGGCTTTAATAAAGTTACTTAAATGCATAACTGCAGTAGAATGACACAGTGAAATGAATATATCCTTCAGGGAGCTTGGCCTCTGCTACTGTTACAGATTTTTTATTATTTTTATATTTATTTTTTTAACTTTTCCTGATTTGGTCAGAGTGAGGAACACCATCAGTTCAAAGTTAGTTTAGTAAAAACGATTTGGTCCAGTTAGACAAATGTGTTATATGAAACATAGATAAATAAATACAGGCAGTGTAATAAAATCCAGAATTGACGGACTGTAGTGAAAACCCTTGATAGATCCTGACTAAGTGTGTCACACTGCCCACCTGTGCTCTTACAATACCATGTGGTGTAGGTGTGACTCCTGCAGTTTGTCTCAGCAGGAGGCACAGAATGATGAGCATGAAGGAAAATCAGAAAACTTTCTTTGGTACCGATGTTTGGATTTGAAGAACTTGGACTGGAATAACAAATGTTTTCCTGCAAATTCAGCTGCTGCTTATAGATCTTGACCACTGTGATTTCTCAGTCAATGTGCTGATTTTGACAAGATACAATGGATAGGGAAGAGTGTAGAATAACTTAGGCCCTGTCCACTGGGACAAAGATTATCTGAAAATTATGTTCCTAAATCCACTACTTTTTGTTCCTTGAAATTTTCCACATTCTACAACTACAAAGGTACAAGTATGTTCAAATTAACAGAATTGTGAAAAAAGATATTGAAGAAGAATGTTTTCCTCTTTGAGCTGACCTTTCTTAAAGGCCATCATGTAATTTCATTTTGTTTTATCAAATTTGTGTTTGTGTGTGTTACATTTATTTACTTTTTTTTTTTTTTTTTTTTTTTTTTTTTTTAATCACATCAAGTTAAGTAATGGCTTCATGGATTGTATTTTCTTGCTTTCTGAAATCTGGGACTACATAGGATGGAACAGGAGTCCAAAGAGCATTAAAGAAAACTTCAGCTCCATAAAAAAAAGAGAAAAACAACGAAAAACAGTAATAATGTAGCCTAAAATCCAATACCTGGCAGACCATTTAAGACGTCTGAAGCACTGTGTAGTTGTCCAAAGAATCAATGGTTCATTTGTAGTTGCTCTTGCACCAGATATTTGGTTTAGTATTTAACTGTATATCCCTCTATACTTATAAATATTGTTAGTGCCTTGTTAAAACACATTCTGGACTTTTTCGCTTGGCACCCTCCCCTCCAAATAATTTCCTGTCACTAGTATAAACTGCTGTCTAGTAATACCAGAAAAGGTTCAAACAATGAATCATATTTCAAAGTTTCTTTTGAATTGGACAGTGTATGAAGATGGCCATTTAACAAGTAGTTGAAACCTGAAGCCTGATGACCAGGTGCCACTTAGCAGTCATAAGGGGAAAATTGCTTCACAGGAGCTGATGCAGAGCCTGAAGATTACAATGGGTACAAGGTTGCCCCTCATGAGCTCTGATACCCATCACTATGCTCCTGACAATTAATTTTTGCTCTGTAATAGAACACAGGCAATAACTTAAATGGTTCCAGTGGTTTACAACCAAATGAAATTAATGCATTTTCAAAGACCCAAATGCCAGAGTTAGAGGGAAATAATATGCTTAGTAACTGACCACCCATACAAGGTATAGACATCGAAACCTTTGCTTGTCCCCCTTCCCTGAAATGTTAACTATTTATTTAAGATATGCCTTACCTGACCGTTTCCAACTCAGGCAGAAGTGCAGAACTCTGTTACATTGGTACTTTCTTCTGTTATCAGCCCAGTACAATTTCTACCTTGCATTTTCCTGACTTTTGGAGCTGATGCATGATGCTGTCTGCCTCCTGCACACACCAGCACCCACCAAGGCGTGCAGGAGTTGTGTTAGCAATGCTGCCTTGTGCGGTGCTGATGTATGCTGCTAATGCTGCTCTCAGAAAACTGATTCCTGATTTCCAATGTCTCAGCATCAAGTGGAGAACTATTCCTCTTTCACAGGGGCTTGCCTGGAGGGACACACTCACTGCTGGAGACCTGCATCTTTATAGCCAAACTCTGGCCAAGTCCAGCTGAGCACACCACTGGTGTCATCCTGAAAGTATAAGCAATGTCCATCGGCATGATACAGCCCTACTTATCCAAGACAATTCACCCATATTTTGGAGATTTGGTAAGCCTCCATTTCTGGGAGACCATTAAATGCTGGTTGAAAGGAGCTTGATTTTTTTTTTTTTTCATGCTGAAAGCATGTTTTCTCAACGTGCTTTCTGCCACAACTTCAAAAGATGAAACTATTCCAAACCTACATTTTTGTTTTGTAACATTTTTGCCTTTTCAGTGTTTATTTATTTCACCAGGATGTCACAATTTGGGGGTTTAACTAGGAAAAGGGCGTAGTTCTGACTGACTCAGAAGTACTTTCTCTCTCTTTTTTTTTTTTTTTTTTAAATCCTTTTCTTGGTATTTATCTGTTTTCTTGTAACTGTTTTACATAATAAAAGAGTTGTTGTGTTTTTCCCCCCAGAAGGCAAAACAGATATCTTCAGAAATGCTGCTAGCACAAAGACCTTAAAATAGTTTTGACCATTGCTAAGATACCCCAGGGAAACACTGAAAAAGGGAGGCAAAACAATACGAAGATTGGAGGTGGCACAACTTCTGCCAAACCAAACAATTGGAAAAGGAAAAACAAACACCCTCCCCTAGCTTCCCCCAGAACGCACATGTAAATTCAATCGCATTTACAAATAAATTTGCTTTGGTTATGCTTACACCTTTACATGTGTGCTTTACACGAGTGATTGTCAACATTTACTTATGTAAATACTGAAGACCCATGATTTTGATCTTTGTGTATTCAAATATTTACCCTGGAAGTCTTGTAGTACGATGTCACACCTCTGGAACCACCCATTGACTGTGTTCCAATCCCACCATGTGTCACAGCCTTGGTTCAGAAAAAGCAAAACAGGCCAAACTGTTTTTTTTAATTAAAAAAAAAAAAAAAAAAGCAAAACTTGACCATGGGTTTTGGCAGCAGGATGGGGCAAGCACTTCAACATGTCTTGCATCTGTGATGCTGGAGCTAGAAAAGTGCTAGAAAAGCACAGAGCAGTGATTCCCTTGGAAGTTTTGTTTGTTTGTTTGTTTTGTTTTTTTCATAGAAAGCTCAGAGTTTCTCTGAATTCTTTGCTGGAATAAAATAGTTGAGATAAAGACTGTATTAGGTGTCCTCCACTGAGCTGTGTAAACTGCCAAGGGAGCATTATGTCTGAATTCCTTATATTGCTCAGCTTTTTATTGAAAGTGATTTTTGGGAAAGATATATCTAGCACAAAAAAGGAACCTACAACTTCATCCAAGGTAAGTGCTTTATAAGCTCTTACGTGTTTGTCATATAATCAAGAAAATAAAAATTGCAGGGAACATACCTAGGTCAGTGTACCTTTGATTTAGTGCATGGACATTTACACAGTTGTAGGGAACTATTTGCAGTTTCTTGAAATAGTTGAAAAAAAAAAAATCCACAACAATGTAATAGGGAGCTTTCTGCTGCAATCAAGTAAAAGGAATTTCAGTCTTCTTACATCTAAGTCCAAAAGGAGGGCAAGCACACTGCACCAAAGACTGATTCAGAATCATTTGCTCAACTTCTGAACCTGTGTAAAATATTATGTCCCAGAATTTCATTTGGCCATTTGTCATATATATTACTGTCTTTTGTCTGCAACTATGGAGATAATGTAACATAGATATTACATCCCCCACACCAAATCAAGCCAAATCAAACAAAAATAAACAAAGTAAAAACAAAAACAAACAAACAAACAAAAAACATAGTACGATTAACAGAGAAGAATGAAGAAGACAAGTTCTTTTTTTTCAGTCATAACTTTCCACTGAAATTTGGTTTTGTACCTCATGGGCACTCCTCTGAAAAGTTAATCATTGCTCATATTCACCTACCTAACATCCTCATCCAAGAAGTCAGCATCTTCCTTCCCAAGCTGGAAGCCTTTCCCTTGCAGCCTAAAACTTTGGTGTGCTATCTTTTTGACATTTTTCTAAAGGCATAATAAATCTCCACTATCATGTTGTGTCTTTTATGTTTAAAATAATAAAGAAGTAACATGTTTGTGTTTATTATCCCAGCTACATTACCACTTTAGCCTTGCAATAATATCCCTTCAGGTTAAGGATACATTTTCAGGTCTAGTGTTGCTATTTCAGTGATTGTTTCCAGGATATTTTAAGGCAGGTTCTGAAGAACATCACAGAAACTGCTAACCTGCAACGATATCTCAGGCAATAGCAGTTTTTTTCCAGGCTTCTAAACAGATGGTAGCCAATCCAAATTCAGCAGTGCTAGCAAGCAGCACTCAATAAAACTGTAATTGATGCATATGGTACCTGCTAAGCTGTTTAAAAACCATCTATGTGGCATTAAAGGGAAATTGTTTAAATGTCCTGATAGAATTAGACCTGATTTTTGGAGCAAATCTATCAGAGAGGATGTCTCCTTGTCTTCAACTTCACAATAACCACTCTGCCTTCATGCTGCAGTAGCAGAGTGTTCCTGCCCCTCACTTTCTAGACACCTTCCAGAGAGAAGCCATACATAAAGACAGACATAAGGTCTTTCAGGCTGTAGCAAGCAGAGGAAGATGAGTTGATTTCTTGTGATTGCAAAGTGATCTGGATACAAAAGAGCATAATGTGGCTTTTTTGTTCTACATTCCTACTGTGTGTTTCACAGAAAATTTCTTTTTCATCAGTTTGCTCTCACTGTAACACAGCTTAGTGTCACAACTTAACTTGTTTGTCTCTTGCATAAGCAGGAGGAAAGGAAAAACACAAACATGCAGCTCTATATAACTCTGAGTCTGATTAACCCACAGAATGGCTTGGGGGAAGGAGTGCTTTACCACATTATGAACCACAGTGAGATTTTAATGGAGAGTGGCAAGGTCCAAGCTTACTTGTTAATTTACACAATAGGATGTGACATTAAAAATATTGTTTATTGTCTCTGTTAAAAAAAAAAAAAAAAGAAAGAAAAAGTGGTAATTTCATTCTTCTTTTAATAAGTGAGATGTTCTTGCAATTTCACTTCTTCTCAGAAAATAAACAAACATCATGTATGAGGGAATGGACAGATGTGTGCCACATGACAGAAGATATACATTTTTTAAAATTTTTTTTCAAATTCAGCATAACATGAACATTATTATTTTTTTTTTTCCTGGAGAAAATGCATGAAATTCTACAAGGGAGCAAAAAAAAAAAAAACCAAAAACAATAGAAGTGTAACATTTAAAAGTATGTTTGCTCTGCACAGAATAGTGTTCTGTGGAGAATCTGAGGTTAACTCCAAGTGAGACCCAGCAGTGTAGGCTAGACCAGACTGAACACTTTGATTGTGCTTCTTCTGAAATGGCCTTGTGTATAAGGTAGTTCCATCTCATTGTAATGCTCTGGTAAGGCCCAGAAGTATATATGTAGCAGCTGAAAAGCAGAGGAATGGGCACTAAGAGCCACTGAAGCTGCTTTATCAAAATTCTTAGAGGAAACCTCCATACATACAACCAAGTTAAACCATGGTTCGGTTCTCCAAGTACTTGATTTTTTAAATTATATATTTATTTTTAAGGATATGGGCTGAGAAGAAAATTGAGAATGGAAAGGCCATTCTCCAGTAGAATATTGTTTATTTTTTTTTCCTCTTCTTGAGAGGAAAATGATACAATAGAGAATGAGAATGAAAGGTGGAGGATTCTGCCCAACCCTGTTTGACCACCATTGGGTGTTGTGAGTATGACAATAGTGTTATATGGCAAGAACACTGAGCAGATATTTATAAGGAACTTCCTTTTTCTGTGAGGAGCAATATGGTAAAAAAGATGAAAATGCCTGTTTATGTACTGGAGAAGTGCCAGGAGTAAAAGTGAGCTGAGTGGGGGTGGCAATTGGCCTCCTCACATTCACACCATGAGAAATTATAGGCAGGGACAGGCTGTGGTGATTTTGAATGTGAAAATAAGAAGACATTAGAGAGATTCCTAGAAAAGATGATGAAATCCAAATAATGGATTGGAAAAATAACCTGAACAACTACCAGTAGAACTACCAGTAGATCTATGTTTCATTTAGTAGGTGAAAAGATGAAAAAGAAAAAGAAAAACAAGAAAAAGAATAAGACAAAGAAAAGAAAGAGAAAGAGAAAGAGAAAGAGAAAAAGAAAAAGAAAAAGAAAAAGAAAAAGAAAAAGAAAAAGAAAAAGAAAAAGAAAAAGAAAAAGAAAAAGAAAAAGAAAAAGAAAAAGAAAAGAAAAAGAAAAAGGGAAAAATAGAGATACATAATGATGAGAGACTGAAAGGATTTTTTTTTTTTTTTTTTTTTTTTTTCACAGAGATGTTAGAGAATCTATAGCTCAGGAATATCTTTCAGATAGTGTGTGTGAAATATAGACCTTGTCCAATCTGCAAGGTCCTAGAAAGCAATTAAAGCTGAGCTGGACACTTGAGTTACATGAGTGGTGGTACTGGTGCACAGGATACTAGAGAAAGCACACAGAAGCAAGTTTTGGCAGAAGAATGGAAATAGCTGTTTTATCCAACCTAGGCTGAAAGTGACAATTGGAGATTTGTGAGAAAGTTTTCAAGAAACAAGCTGAGAGTTTTATCTGGGATACGCCTAATGTAGAAAAGGGTTTCCATCTGTCTGTCTAGAATGGAGAGGAAGATTTGTAAGTGATCTACATAAAGCAGGGGTTCAGCCTGAGTTTATCAGTACAATTACTGAAGTCCTACAAAGTAAAGGAATGGGTATTTAGAACAGAACATCATGATGTCTTCACAAAAAAAGTCCAGAATGAACATGGGAAAAATTCTCCTTTGAAGGCCATACAATGAGAGAGAGCCTCCGCAAATCACATATGAGGATAATGAAGAAGGGAAGGAGTTACAGACATTCATCTCAAGCTTTCAGGAGAATATGAAAAACGAGGTCAGAGTCCTGAGGTGGCAATTTGGGCAGCACATGAGAGCTGTGGAAGTGCAGAAGGAACTGAAGCAGGTGCGCAGCAAGCTCAGACATTAAACAGAATAGTGGAGGTGAGCAACTGAAGAAACGTATAGGACTAGGACTGGGTTCTTCATTTTGTTTTAGTTTTAAGATGGAAGAAGCTAAAGTGTGTTTGCCTTTGTGAGAAAAGAGCCAGCTGGGACTGAGAAGTAAAGGCAAAAGGTAATTCAGGAGCCAATTTATCCTAACATGTCCTCGAAAGATTCTTTTGAGCTGCTTAGAGCAAACTCTTTGTAGCTTTGGTTTAAAGCCCAGGAGTGCACTTTTTATCTAGAGGATCTCTTGATGACAACTACAGTGCTGGAAATGTACATTCCTTTAAAGGTACAAACATTTCAGCAAGTGCTAGAAATTAAAATCTGTCTGAGACACTGCTCTATTTACAATGATGATGAGTGGTTGCCTGTAACAAATTGTTCCAGATAGCCTCTGGAGACAGAGATCAGGTATGGACGAAGGAAGATAAAATGTTTGGCAAGCATGCAGGCATACCGGGGGTTCATAACCTTTCATAGGGTCTAAAGAATTCCAGCCTTGTGACACACCACAAACTGCCAGCGCCCAGTCCTGCCAAGCACCAGAATTATATTGTAAATCTCATGAAAAGTCATTCTTTTCTTAAAGTGATCCAGTCCATTCTATTACAATAGAATATCAGTTTTAATTAAAAAAAAAAAAAAAAAATGATCCAGTCTACATATTCAGAAAAAAATCTTGAGAAAAGTCCCCTAAATGTCTTAGAGGTTGGACTTGATGATCTTGAGGTCTCTTCCAACCTAGAAATTCTGTGTGAGATTCTGTAAAGTTTTCCAAAACATAAATAAAAGAATCATACATATATTACTTTCTAGTACCTTGTGATTTTCATAAGATGTGTTGGCAATCTTGTCTACTTGCAGTTTAAACTGAGCTAAGATACTTTAGGGGCTGGCTTAATTTTAAATAATGTTTAAAAATCTACTGCAGAGTACACACTGAGGCAGTGGATCCCCAAATGGTGTTCACCCATCAGAATATGGTATTGTGCTTACCACTTTTTTGCTTGTCTTTACATTGCCTTCACAGCATATTCAACTACTGTGTGGAAAATAAGCCTGTGAAGCAATGTGAGAAAATATGGTGGCCACAAGGAAACTGAGGGTTGATTATTAGTCCAAAGAAGCTTAAGAATCACCTGTGCAAAGGTGTGCTTTTATTGCAGAGTGAGCTGGGTTTTGTGTTTTCAAGTTCTTCCTTTCCACTGAGATTATCAGTCACACTGCTGAGCACCTCTGTGCTCATACAGGCACCTTTCTCCCTGCAGAGTGACCCAACACTTTTTCATACCCACTTTTTTTTTGTTGTTGTTGGTTTTTTTTTTCTTTTTTTTTTTTTTTTTTTTTTCCCAGTACTTTTCCATATCCAGTTTCCAAACCCAACTCACTGCTTTGTTTGCGGTGCACTGGGAACTGACCAGAGCTACCTTTGAGCTGAACAGCCCAGGTAGTGATAACATTTAGCCACAGCAAAAGGAAGCACAATGTAGGTTAACCACTCAATTGTTTGTCCTGCTTCCCAAGTGGGTCTCAGTACATGCCACATCTGCTACTGTGATCAGTACCTAAAGACATCAGCACCAACCCTGAGATCCCTAGCACAGTCCTCCCCCCAGATTTTGGAGCTGTAGTACTTGTCTTATATGGCTGTGAAGTTTCAGCAGATGGACTAATTTGTTCATGGCTGAAGAGCTTTTCTCCCTATTTTTGCATACAGAAAGGAAAGGTGAAGCCCTGGTAACCCCCATACAAAGCTAGTTTGTAGTAGCACTGCAAGTTGGCTGTGTTAGCACAAGGGCAAACACAACACGTGTTGTGTTATCATACATGTGATATAGGGATCTTCTCAACACATGGGACATGAAGCAAAGCTTGGGTGAGTGCTGACGTGGCTGAAGCCAATTGTGTTCTTCAAAAGAGAAATGGGACTGTCTTGGAAAGCAAGAAAATGATCAAAGTGGAGGAACTAAAATCGAGTTGTGCCTGTTACCTGTCCGATTAGCTTGCTTATATCTGTTGCTTGGACACCTGTAGCAATGGAAGGAGATTGGAGAAAGGGTTCTGACCACCACATCTGTACTTTTGCTCTCAGTCTCTGTATAGGACTCAAGACCTAAAAAGGCAACCTGGAGTCTGAGGAGGGTGGGGGCCCAGATGAGGGCCCAAGCATGTGGACCATCATGTGAGAAGCCAGCATGTCTGGTGGGTACATCATTTAGAAGGTATTATATTCAAGCCACACAACTACAAGGATTTTTAAAACAACAGAGACAGCAACACAGAGATCATGGACAGGAGAACGAGCATTATGAGCTGTGTAGGGAACAAGACAAATAGAGGGACTGGCATTGCTAAGCTCACATACAAAAAAGATAGATAGCTTTGCTAAGTATAGAGGCTCAACTTATAGACTGTAGATTGCTTTAAAGAGTGTGAGTATGAAGGACAACAGACTTTAAAGTAGTGATGAACATTTTCAGTAGCAGTCTTGTGTCTAAAAATACAGATTTACTGAAATAGGAATAGTTGACAGGTATATTCTGTATTGGCAAATCTTCCCATAAAACAGAAAAGTCCTAAAGAAAATGTGTTACACAATCTCTTAACTTATGGTGTTTATTGGCTGTTTACGAATGTGCCTTCCTCAGGCTTTTGCGGGCTCAGACTGTTGAGGTTTTTATAGAGCACAGAGTACAGAAGCCTCATGTCTTCCAGGTACATCAGTATTTGAACATATTTAATATGACATGTTTAATATATTGTTTCCACTTGAGAGGAAAGTAGCTTTTCATTTAATTTTGGGATGACAATTTTTTCCAAATTCCAACCCTTTTTGAAAGTGAAATTAAGGCAGTTTTGTCCCACAGATCATCTACATGTATGAGTTTTGAATTGCGTGGCTCCAAAATCAACTGTCTTTGCAGCCAAGACAGCAGAAGAACCAGTAAAATCTATTTATCTTCATTAGTAAGACCAGAAAAGGCACCTAGGAAGAGATGCAATTTGGACCTTTTCCAAGAAAGAAGTGAGGTGTGGACTTTCTACAGCCAGCAGACAATCATCATGAAGCTGGAGAAATCATGACATACATGCAAGTGCATGCTACCTACTGTCCAAGTTTCTGAAGGATCTTCACAAGGAGAGAGCAAGAGGGAAATCTTTGTGATTTATCCTTCACATTTATCTTGTGCTGACAAATAATAAAAAACAATGTACACGTGACAAAGGAGTTCAGCTGATCTCCTTCTGTGGAGATGGTGGCCGGGAGAAAAAATGGTTGTTATTTTAGCTGTAGGATCAGTACTACCTGATGGACACTTAGCAGTAGGAATTAAAAGATAAAATCAGTAAAATCTAGTGAGGAAGACTATTTCAAGAGAATGAAACAACAACAACAAAAAAGAAGATACGCAACTCACTACCCTCTAGGATAAGCACTCATTTAAAACATTAATTCCTGTTCAGTCGAAGGCAGAGACCCCACAAATGTGCTTCCCAGACACACTATTGATTTCTGACCTACAAATTACTCTCCTTGAAGGAGGGCTTTGCAGAGCGGAGACAGTGCGGGAAGAGGGCTGGAGTAGACTGGGTACTTCTCAGCTGCAATCTGCATAATGTTTAGTATTCAGTGAGTTAAAGCACGCAATGAAAGGGAACTGTCAGTGCAATCTAGAAGATATAAAGAAATGAAGGGGTGAAAAAAAGCCGTATGCTAATAATCCACTCAGTAATTAAGTGAAGATCGCTGCCAAGCGCCACTGCCACTTTCAAAGGGTAATTTGTACAGGAAATCATAGAGTCATTGTCAAATCATTTCAGGATAAAAGGAAAGTCATCAACTAAGATAAGATAAATGCTGGGTGTCTGGCAGCATGTGCCCTAGGAAATGCCTTTGCTTTTTTATATTAAAAAAATTTGCAAAAGTGGGGCTAGGAAAACTTGACATGTTGAAATGCACATTTACTATTAATAATAGGGGTGATATATGCATAGATGCATTATTAAATAGGTAACTGGAACAAAAAAAAATATATATAATCATCAAATGAGCCAGCTAAAAGGGACTTAACTTTCAACAATGTGACTTTTAAGTTAAACCTTCAGTAAATCAGAACATACTTCTTCCCACCCTCAGAAGAGTCTTTTGTAACTAATATACTTTAATAACCCTTTCTTCTTAGTATGGGATAATCTGTGGGAAAGCCAGTTTCCCCCAATAAAAATAATAATAATAGTAAAAAATAATCACAAGACTAACCTCCCGCAGATCTCCACCAGGGTCTGCATATTGCCATGTCAGAGCTTCTGGGCCCTCCCAAGCATCAGTGTGGCTGTGTCAGGGTGACACTGCCACCAGAACAAGCTCATGGGCTGCAGTCCTGCTCCTCTGCATACACATCATATGTATGATTTGCTTAGATTCATCCTTTTTCAAAGTTTTCCTCCATGTTCTGTGTGGTTTTCTAATATATGTTATCATTATCAACATGTCCTGATTAAAGGTATGCTTTTGTGAAGGATGCTCTCTTGCTGTAAATGTGCTTGAAAGCACATGGATACATATACTGTACCAAGCAGCATTTAAGGTTCAAAAAGGGCTTTGGTCATTTTGCAAGGACCCGTGCATTAAGGGCTGGACACAGGGAGGCCAGGGACTAACTCCCATGGGAGGTCAGGATTTCCCAGAGAACAAGATTACACCCTGTACAACAGATCAGGATGAATCTCTGGGGTAGTGTTGTAGGATGAAAATAAGAAATTTAAGCATTTTCATTTGTCACGCCACGCATTGAATGTGTTTTCCTCAGACTAATGCAATGCATGGAACATATCTCATGGGTAATCATTTTTGTTACACTTTGTACTTACCTAAGCTTTTAAGCCATTGTATAAGTGATTTTGACTATATTGTTTTCTTTCACCACATCTTGAAATGACATAATAATATTAGACTAATTTATAATTCATATAATTAACTTTTATGTAATGATATTTGAATTTTATTAAGTGCATATCCCGGCCTGCACTTGACCTATCACAGGTGTACAATTACAAAGCTGAATTTATGAATCACAATAAGATTTTTGTTTTCAAGAAACAGTATTTATTGGAAGTGGAAAAAAAAAAAACACACACACACAAATTTCATATATTTTTTCCAGTTATTCCAACTAATCTTGCAAAATGTGAGCAGGAGGCTCTTCAGATGTACACTCGATTTTATTTCGTGCCAATTATTTTGCACCTAATTCAGCAATCCAAACACAGAACCCAGATCTGAGAAACAACACAGACTCCTCATGGTATTTAGCACAGAAGTCTAACACTCAAACAGCATGAGGGCTTGTTACATTTTGGAGAGAGTTCTGACTTCTTTAAAACAGTGATAACGTTTCAACCATCCAGATTTTTTCATCCATGACAGATATAGTATAGATCAAACAGTTTGCATCATAAATAATTCAACTCTAATTTAATAAAAGTTAATATTCTACAATAAGAATGGCTTTAATTTTACTTTCAACTGCTTCACAGCACTGAAAGAAAATGCAGACTGGAAGTGGACTCAGTGAGAACAGACAAACTTCCATGAATTTTTTAACATGCTACCTTTCACAGAGAATACATTTCAGGGTGTTTTACAAAATAATGTTTTAAAACTTCAGCCAGAGAGGCTGGGAAGAGAAATATGACCACAAATAGAACAGAAAAATAAAATCAAATGCAATGTCTTTCAGATGTACTTTTTCTTTCTTTTCATTTTCTCTTCCTAGTTTGTCACGTTATTACCCCATTTTTATTCTTGTACAGTTTATATTGTCTTATGTGAAATTAGACTTTTGAACATTTTTATGTTTAAAAAATATCTTTTTATTTGAAGGTGAAAGTATTTCTGAGTTCACTCTTGATTACTGTTTAACTTGCATTGCATTTCAAAGTAAGCCTCATAAAAAGAACTCCAGAATATTCATTGACTATTCCACGATTAAGGTGAGCAAGAATAGAATATTAAATATATTATTTCACACAGTGTAATGTAAAATATAGAAATAAAAATCTCTTTACCTTTCTATTTCACGACTACGCATATTTTTATCTGCATAGAGATAGAAGAGGGTTGTATCTGTACTCAGCACAGAACAGTTAATCTCTAGGTATTAAAATAGAAAAAGAAAAAGGAAAGTTGGTGATCCTCCTGCTAACCAAAAAGGTGATCTAAAATATATGGTAATACAATTATGCTGATATTTTACAATATTCAATATAGTTTCTAAGGAAGATGATGTCTGTTTGCCAAGCCTTTTTTGTTTTAGGATTAATTAATATGAAGGTTTCACTAGGGGTACATTATTATCAGCATATCTATCTATTCTGTATACCTGCATGAAGTATCTCCTGAAAAAAAAATGAATTTGGGGGTCAGATAGTTGTATACTCCTACACCAACAGGTGCACAGCTACCAGTACCTGGTGCAGAAGCTGCTTTCCTGGGTAAATGCCAGACGTGCAAAAATGCAAGCACAGAGTAAGTAGCATTTCAGTGGCAGAAAAAGCCCCAGAATTAGGCTGTACAAAATCACAGGACCTAGTATTTAAAAGTAGCTCCAGGCCCAACTGGAAATTTGGCTCCAATTGGATTTTACCAATCGGGAAAATTGAGCTGAAAGTTTATGAGGTGAAATGTTGTATTTCCTGCAATAACAGCAATGACTAATTTGTGATTGTATGGCATATCCTAACAGCTGTGATATATGTTGCTTCGAATTCATTTAGTTGTAACAATATTTGTTAATTTTTTCCTTCAGATGCCTGTTGTTGATATTTTCTAAATAAAGCCAAGGAAAAGAAAACGCCAGCATTTTGAAACATAAAGCAATCTGTAAAATTAAAAAAGCTTTCGTTGCCACCCCCCCCACCACAAATGTATACCATATGCCAAAGCTACTCCTTAACTCTAACCGACTGTTGTTACTGTAGTAATCAGTCTATGTCAGAGCAATTACTTCAAATCATCCGTCCCGCTTGTTTTGCACCGGCTGCGTCACACTGAGCAGAACAATGCGGCTGACAATCGGCGCGGCGTCACTGGCCCGTGCACCCTGCCTGATTGACGGGGACCCGCAGCATGGAGGACGGGTCCTGCCCTCCCAGCCTATGGTGGCCTTGCCACCTTCTCCAGGGGTGGTTTAGTGGAGAGTGGGGTGGGATGGTGGTCCTGCTTTGTCCTTGGGTGGTAGGGATGGAGCGGGGTGCAGTGGCATGGAGTGAGTAGCGCCTACGTCTTTGACCTTGGACATGGTATCTAGAGAGACATCCCCAAACCACTACATCCAGCTGGTTCTGGGTGATGGGGAGAGCAAGGGATGATGCCATGATTAACAAACCCCAATAATACACATGAAGGTGCAGGATACGGGAATGCCAAAAACCATCCCCAATTGCTGTGGGACCTGGAAAAACCTTGTCCTTTAGGGGTCAACTCTTCTTGAAGCCAATTTGCTCTTGTCCTTAAGAACATGCTTATTGCAATAGAAAACAAAACAAAACAAAAGAAAACAAAAAAACAGACGTGTCATTCCCCCCTCCCCCTTCCCCCTATCTGTATCATTTTCTCTAACAATCCTGAGATCATTTATTTTTTGCTGCCCACAGAGAGATTTTCAAACAGGTACTCACATTTCATTTTATTAACAAATAAGCCCTGTTAGAAAGGAAAGCCATACAAAATCAATTGGTAATTGAAAGGATATGTACACATTGATTTGTACATCAGTGATGTACTGCGCCAATTATTGCTGAGGGAAATACTGCTTAGTGATAAGATTTGTTATATATTTCTTGTTACTTTCTTACTATTTTACTGTTGTAAATTATCTTTTAGACTAAAAAGAAACACATGGGGTTATAGAGCCACAAAGCAGCTTGCAAACATTTATTGGAGAAAGAGCACAGAACATATACTGAAGAGAGTAATTCTGAAATTTCCAATCTTTGAAGCTTTTCTGTGGCCAAAAAACAAACAAACCAAAACAACAAAAACAAAAACAAATGAAAACAAGAATAAAATATTCTGAAAGCCTAACTTTATTTTTGAATTTTCAGGGAGGGTTTGTCACTCTATTAAATACATTTACAGTACCTGGTGAGGTGGCACCATGGATGGAGTGCTTAGGATACTGCAGCTGAAATAATAAATAATTGTCAGACATTTCTTAAAAGGCTTGCTTCTTTCTGAGCGGGGTTGTCTTTTATCAGCCTGCCTCACGCCTTTATCACGTTTGTTCTCATTCAGATCAGTGAAGGCTTTCATTTCCTCAACAGCCCCAAAAGCCAGGATTTGTAGCC
Organism: Anas platyrhynchos; assembly: GCF_047663525.1. Lineage (NCBI taxonomy): Eukaryota > Metazoa > Chordata > Aves > Anseriformes > Anatidae > Anas > Anas platyrhynchos. The sequence continues at coordinate 25,262,654 of NC_092588.1, read as the reverse complement.
TGTATTCAAATTTGTTTAAAATCAATTCCGTGCAAAATAATTAGAGAGAGAGAGAGAAAAAAAAAAAAAAAAAAAAAGAACACAACAAAACAAAACAAAGAAAAAAAAAGAGGTGTTGCAGGTTCTTTCTTTTCCTTGGATCTTTTGACCACAAAAATGATGACTGCTTGTTTTGGGGAAGCATTTTAAAATATGTTGTGAGTACATGTGTTATATTGCACACATCCTAGCTGTACACCACACAGACCTGTAATTGCAGTATTCTAAACATTAATACAAAGAAATACATTCTTTTCTCTGCAGCAGAAGCATCAATAAAAAAAGCCAATTAGAAGAGATGAATTTTTATTACATGCTGATGATTAAATCTACATTAATCATAAACATCCACAGGCCACCAGCAGAGCTTGTTTAATCATTTTCAACCATTTGTGTCTCTCTACCTACTATTCTGTTGGATTTTTCTACATTATTTCCATATTTGGTATTGGGATGTTAGAAAGTGAGAGTATACTCCTGGGTAATCAGGATTTCATGCAATATGACTCAGAAAAACATTCACAAAAGAACTCTTCTGAAAGGTTTCTAAACCCATGATTTGATGGGTTGTGCCATTACGTGGTGTTGTTTATGGGGCTATTGTGTCATGTATGGCACTCGCTGTATGTGTGGAGATTATTTCAAGTATTAAATAGCAGTTGAATTGGGTAGAGAGATAACTACATAAATGAGATAAGTATAAAAGACATAATAGAGAATAAAAGGTCATGGAAGCCCTGGGAACAATGACCCGAGGAGGACAAGAAATGACTCCAATATCAACAGGAGAATTTTTAATGAAATTTGTTTTGAGCACCAACATAGAAAAAAGGATATAATGTTGTCTCATTGCTAGAAGCAAGTAAATAATGCTACAGAAGAGTTCAGACCTAATTGGGAGTTGGAATAATTATAGATGATGATAAGCCAGCCACCAGAGAAATGCAATATTCAAGATGTGTGGTAACAAACACATTGATTAACATAAGTCAGGACAGGAAAGAACATAGCTTAGAAATACAGTATATAATTTATGACCATGGCAAAAAAAAAAAAAAAAAATCAATAATAAATATGATGAAAAAGAAATAAAATAATTTAAATTTTTCTCTCCCATCCCCCCCCTTTTTTTTTCTATTTCACAGTAATTCTACAAAGAAAGAGCATTTAGCGAAAGATTTTTCATATATGTATGAATTATATTGAAAATGAATGCAGCCTCTCCTTTCACCTTTTCTGAACACTCACAGAAATTTCACAGCAGTTTTTGGTGGGATACATTCATATTCTAACTTGCCTGGTTCTGATCTTACTCTCTTTTTATAAACAGACTTTTCTTATATGAAAAAAAACGGGAGGAGAGAGGAGGTAAGCAGAAGCCATTTTAGTTTTTCCTTAGATAAATTAAGCCAGCAAAGAAGCTCTTGGGAGATTTCTAATATGAAATACAATAATAATAATATTATTATTAATAATAATACACACACAACTCTTTCTGGGCTCTTATTCTTAAGCTATTTTTCATTCACAACAGATTGACAAAAGGCATATCTATGTTTTAGAATTTCACAGAATTGTGTATTTACTCCTCGTCTTGGAAGGGTTTGGAGACTGCAGAGCCAGGGAGTATACGGGATGGTCTCATCTGTACCTGGGGCTGCACTGTGTCCAGCACCAGGACCCTGACCAAGATGCTGCTGCAGCCATAGAAGTGACGGGGAACAAGCAGTAGCACAGGTGGCAGCTAGCCCCTCCTGTGACTTGCAGCTTAATTCCTGGCATGTTTCCCTAAATAACAAAAAGGAGATGGGAAGGACACACAGATCCTTAACCAAAAATCTTGATGCCTCTGGCTAGGGAGTGCAGTTCTTTGAGTGCTGCAGGGTTTCACAGGACTGCATGCCTGTGTAACAGGATGCTTAATTTCTCTGGGAACATGGGTCAGACATTAGCACAAGAGTCAGACATGTAGTGGCTACTGGCTTTTGCTCTCAAAAGAGACCTCTGAAGAGGCTTTTGCATGGTGATTGCACCAGCAGGCAATCTCTGCTTATGTCTCCCAGAAGGAAAACAACCTTACAGCGTTCAGATTTGTAGTGGCAGAGGAGGTGCTCTGTGTTCTAATTTTAAAAAGCCACCCTCATCAGCATGTACTCCATCAGCAGAATATGCCGTGCCTGAAGTCAGTCAGTGGGAAACTATGGAGTTATATTGCTTATGCTAGCAGGTCTGCGAATTTCTGTGCTCCAGACTGGTCATCTCTGAATTTCTGAAGTACCTCTGTGCACGTATATCATCAAAATATTAACTGAAAACACCATTAAATGCAACATGGCTCATTGACCACATACCATGGCTTTGCTGTCAAACAGTTATTTGTAGACCACACTTTGAGAACCGCTCACTGAAACTGTCTAAAATGAAGTGCGGAAAACACTTTAAGAAACAAAGCCAAGGAAATAATATATTGGCAAGGAAATGGAATCTAGCCTGACTTTCCTCCATCTCGGAACTGCAGAGATGTATGATAGCTCTATCAATTGTAATGCCAGTCTAAGTTGGAATATATGGCCAAGCACAAAGAAATAATTAGGGAACAGTCACAGCAGGCAAAAAGAAGGTATAAGGAATAGCAAATGAAGCTAAGCTGAGATAGATATAAAATGTCGAGAGCCATGAGAAAAGTGAAAGATGAAAGATATCAGTCAGCCCAACAACATGAATATGATGTAAAGCAGAACAGCTTTTAGTTAAGGTAGATCTCAGTTTCTTAACATTCTGTGAGGAAAGATTTGCAAAAGAATGGAGCAATGTGTGAAAATAAGAAACAGAAGGAGCAGAAGGAAGACAATATGGTAACACATGGTTACAGTTCCAAGACTCGAGAATATATTTCTTGTACTATATCCCTTTATGTTAAAATGCATTCTGTTTATTCTGGCTCAATGGCTCAGCTGGTACCATAGTGTAACACCCCACCACATGGTAGACCTAAGCTCAGGAGCAAGCCTGGGCCAACAGAGCTTGGGACTGTCACAGAGGTGATGCTGTCAACTTCAGTGTTGGCTAATGCTGCCCAGGGAAGGGACAGAGCTGTGCATTTCTCAGGGAATAGCAGGAAGAAAAGAAAATAGTATGCAAAATTAGAGAATATGCATCTCAGAAGATTAAATGGACAAAAATATAGATCTCACATAAGTCTTGGTTTCTTAGGAAAGTGAGAACATCTTTTGCTCATGTTTTTCTACAGGACTGATAAAAGATGCTGGCTTCTGTACTGTAAATATTACTCTTCAAAATAAATTTTATTTGCCTTGTGAATATTTCATGCATTATTATGCTTATAGAAAGCGAACTGAAGTGAACAGCAAGATTGTTAAGGTTAAAGCTAGAATGGCAGCTACTATTACGGGAGTAAACACTAAAAACAGCATTCTTACAGATCTTACTGTACCTAAACAAGATTTGTATCAGGACAGTATCCTCTCACTGATGGAGCTATCCTGCTTTATGAGTTTTAAAATAAGTTGGAAGATGGCATAAAAGCAAACCACTGGCTCCAGACATCCCAAAGTCAGCTTACAGAAAGATTACTTGAAACATTTATTAGTTTGTGGAGTCAAAAAGTGGGATTTATTTATCTTCAGTCATCTGTCAATGCATCAGTTACTTGCTTTAGATACTGACTCCGGAATGAAGCCCCTCTCTCCTCCTAGACAGAAAAGTCGATTCACTTACAGCAGGTGCTTGATTTTCTCATGATTAATCTCAGGTGAGATGAAGCCTACCCAGGAAAAAAGAATTGAGGAGATCTTAGCATCATGTATTTGATGCCACCTGCTTCCATGTCTCTCAAGTATACCAAATACTGTAGACAGAGAGGAATCAAACTGATTTATTCTGGCTCTCTTAATAGCAATGACACATCGATAATGAAGAACAAGTGGTTTCCCTCAGTAATGTTCATTCCTTGGTCTGCACTGTGGTAGTGCAACCTGATGAATATTTTGAAACAAATCTTTCATGGGCAGTATGGCTCTGAACTGTAAGCTGCTCTTTTAAAAGCAGCTGAGTACCTTGCACATTACCCAGTAGCTTTTGATATGTTCTAGGCATGTGTTTTATATGCATTTTTCTTATTAAAAAATATAAATATTGGACTATATAAATACGTATTAGCCCAAAAATACTTCTTATCACAGCTGTGAGATTACAGAACTTTTTCATCAACAAATTCTCCTGAAGAAATAACCATGCAAATCATTGTCTTTCAGAAGTAAACTGCAACTATTGCAGAAATTGCTTCTTTCTCCCTTCACAAACTTGAAAATACTACATGCGTATCTGTGATTTTTTTCCTGAAGACAGTCTCTATAAAGGATTTTTAAATAAGAAAAGTAAGGCCAAGGTCATAAAGAAAAAAAAAAAAAGAAAAAAAAAAAGGAAGGAAGTTGTAATTAAGAAAGATTAAAATTTGACACACAATTAAGTTTGATCAGATCAGGGAAATAGGTACTTTTACCCTAACAAAGACGGGTGTGCTTACTTTGCCAGATCTGGGACAATGCATCTTTAAGATACTATGCCATTTCTTTTAAGCATTACTTCAAAAATGTGGGAGGAGGGAGCATCTAAAGCAAAATTGCAAATGCAACTTTTGATTGTTATGATTTATTTTTAATTATCCTTTTCTCCTTTTGTCTTAATTGGACAGAGCCAGTCTAAACTTGTTCTGTGCAATTAAGAGCAGTTACATGCATAGAAAATTGAGACCTATTTTAAATCTCATTTGGACTGACTCATAGTTCAGCTTGCTACAGGAAAATTAGAGCAAGAAAATATATTTAAAAAGCTAATGAGCTTTAGTAAAAATATCCTCAACGAAATGATGTGCTGGGAAATTTTACATGTTCACTTAAAACCGTATCAGACAGTGGATGAGGGAAACTCATTTTGCTCTTACTAGGCTTTCTTAGGGGACATCCAGGAACATGTTATCGAATCCTCTTAAAAAATGTTCTGAAGTTTGAGCTATTTATTTCCAAGGCAACTAAACAAATATTTTCCAAATAACTCATACATGCATCTCAGACGGGGGCTAATTCTGTACTTGTTAATTTCCTACCTCTTGCAAGTACAATTGGCACCCAGTGTACACAGCAATGCACTTTCCAATAGTTAAGGTAACAAAAACGCTGTAAGGTGAAGGCTGTGCTAAAGCACCTGCATAATGCCCATTAGTGTTAATAGGGGCTTGGGAGAACATATCCAATACCTCCATAAAAGGCCTCATGCAGCTTGGAATAAATGTGCAAAACAATAATAAATTAGTGAACCAGTGTGAGAATAATCGCTTGAAATGAACCCAAATCCAAATATTGGAAATTTCTGGGGTTTCATGTTACACATGGGACTCGTTTCTTAGATGCTTTGGCTAAGGTGCTTGGGAGGGGGGAAAAGTGTCTGAGAAATCCCTTCCCTGGCTGCCTGAATGCAGCTGGTGGCATGGGACATGGAGGAAGTTCCACGTACGAGGAGCAGACGTAAAGAGATTGTACCTGCTTGGAATAAAAAACATTTTCTGACCCTCCTGCAGTGTCCATTTCTCCTTTCCCTGCTTCAGATGCTGCATATATACACTAATGGAAAACCAGACAGAACTAATCAGAGCTATGTATGTGTTTGAAGGCTGAACCATGTTTTCATATAAAGTCCCATGACACAAACCTTTTTTCACAATTCCTACAGAAATTTTCCAGGTTTAACATTTTTTTTGAGTACTCTTTACATTTTTTTTTTTTCTTTTAAGATTACTTTTTACTGCTGAACATTCTTGTCTCCAGCAAGAAGCAGCAGTAGGAACATACAACAAAAAAAGATTTACAATTTTTCCATTAAAAAAAAATCCCAAACCCAAGACCTTTAAAAAATTTGAAGCTGCTTGGTAAAAGTATTTGTTTGTTTTAAACACTTTCTCATTTCTGAACTCTCCTTGCCTTATGGCCTTTTTGCCAAAGCCCTGAGCTGAGGTCCAGTTGATAGAGCGACCTTGTTCATGAAGTGTGAATTTCCATCAACTCAGCCGAAATGTGAGCTTGAACAATGGAGAGTTGGCTCCTCTCCAGTCCTAAATATAGCTGTGTGAGAGCTTTCTGAAACCTGCCAAGCCGATGGCCCCACTCTTAAACAAATGAAAGCCCTGAAATATTTAGGGGTCTTCAATTTCCCTTATTCGTTTCTTGTCCTCCCACAGCTTTGAATGTTTTTGTGATGATTTAGACCCTGTGTGTGTACAGTTTGCAACCATATTTTCATGCTGGGGTGCTCTGTACATCTCTGTGGAATCTTCCCTTCTGAAAATGGGGTTTCCCTGTGCCCAGAGAGTCACGTCGGTGCTGGAATGAAATTTCAGTGGGGTGGTAAAGTAGTGAATAGGAGAGCTGCTAGAGTTTGGCAGTATTGATGTCCCCTGGGACAACACATTGGCTGGTGATCAAGCCAAACCAGCTTTACAAATGCAGCCTCCAGCAAGCAGTGAGAGGGCTCCGGCTTGAGAGGCCCAAAACAGACCTGGTGCCAGCAGCACCCAGGGAGCCGTCTGGCCGTGGTGTGGGGACGAGCTCCTCACTCCCAGCACACTCTGCAGGGAAACCTATGGGGGTGTTAATGGTTTGCCTTGATCTCTTTCTTTTCCGTGTTGGTGTAAGCATGTAGTGTGATTAACGTTTCGATTTTTGATACAGCAGCTGTTTTCGTCTGTGTGTCTGTTATCTTCACTGTCACCGGAACTGTGAGCTCAGGGAGTCTCTGCGTGGGATCCTGACCCAGATGCTCTGAAGATGCTTCTCAGTCCCTTTCTTTCAGCACCTCAGGAGGCTTAGGCAGACTAGCTTCCCACATTCAGGGATCAGACCAGATGCCTGAGAGCAGGCTATGTGAATATTGGTTGCATCTCTGGGAAAGACCAGATGGTCCCCAGTGGTCTCAAAGGCCAAAGGAAGGTTAGTGGGGTACCAGGGACAGCCTGTACCTTTGTGACAGCACAGACAGCCCCAACACAGAGCAGGTCTGAGGCCTGTCCCAATATAGCAAAGACTGAAAGTCCATGGGCAAGAGCTGTGAGCAGGCCAGACTGGAGTTCTGCCAAGGGACATGGCACTCACCCACTGTGCCTTCTGACCCTCCAGCCAGATATCTTTCTTCAGCTTTCAGCTCCTCTGGCTGTTTCCCAAGGCTGGTAGAGATTTAATAAAGAGTCCCCTACTGATATTTTTGTTCTTTTTACTTCACTTAATGCCTTCTCATGTTGTTTTGGCTTGGTTTGTCCTCTGCTCTCCCACTGGAGCATCTACAATGAAGATGGTGCAGTGCAGACATGGCCTTTCTGTTGACAGAGGCTTGAAGAAATTCCCCATGCAAGCTTGGGACTTAAGTTTCAGGCAAGGATTTCAGTACTGATCATTTCCTAGTTTACAAGAGAATAGAACTACATGGAGAAATGTACAGAAATGGGCTTCCATAGACAGATTAATAACAAAAGAAAAGACATCATTACGCTTGCACATATTCAAGGCCCTATAAAAGAAATAGCTCATGAATAGCTGTCAAAGCAACAAAAAAATTTCAAACAGCAGGACATACGTTTCTCGGGACTGATGATGGATGATAATAGGATGAGGGAATGAGAGTGGTGACAGGTGAGGTTGCAGGTCCTGCAGCCCTCCCCTGGGCTGCAGAGCTGGGACAAGGGGGACATGTGGTGCTCCCCCGGCACCCTGCCACCCTGCAACAAGGCTTCCACACAATCTGATGCTTACTCATGTCTCACATCCAAGGGAGCCAAGAAAGATAAGGAAGGAGAGGAAAATGGAGAGAATGAAGAGAAAATGAGATACAGCTCCAATTCTTCTCAGGCTCCAGCACTTATCAGTATCTGTGTGGAAGGATTCATTCTTGTGTGCTAATAAAAGAGAGAAAGCACATTTCAGTGTATTCACTGTAGGAGGAATATTTCTGATGTGGGACTCAGATTCTCAGAGTGAAAAACAATATTTTGCTTTTAGATTAAGTATCTTTCATCTCAGTTCATTTAAGTCCTTCATTTAGGTCCTAGTCATAATTCTTAAGGTTAGGTAGGGTGTTCTGGACCTATGAGACTTGTACACAAAAAGGATCCTACTTGAAATCATCAAATAGACCATAACACAATGTTGACATTGCCAAACAGATATTTTGCCTGTGGCTGAGCTTGGATATGATCTCGGGATGTTAATGCTTAGTATGTTGTTTATGCTATGATATTAACAAGTCTCTTAAAATTTTAGTCACAGAGGAGTAAACTTTTCCTCTCTCAGGTTAGGATACCTGAGCAGACAATTCTGTCAAGATTTTTTTTGTCAATTTTTTTTATTTTTTGTCAAGATTTTTTTTTTTTTTTTCAGTTTTGCACAAACTAAACTGCATCTTAAAATTTATTTGAATTTCTCTTGTCCTATTTCCCATGGAAAGCTGTTCCAGAACCTCATTGCTTTTATGGTTAGATTTTTTCCTATTTCCAGTCTAAATTTATACTTGGCTAGATTACATCTGTTTTTGGCCTAACACTGTTCTGTCTTTAAATAGTTCTTATCCCTGCCTGATGTTTATTCCATAGTAAATAGCAATCACATCTTCTTTCAGGCTGTGTTTTGGTAGGCTGACAAACTAAATATTTCAGTTCTTCTTCTTTGAGATAGGCTCTTCTTTCTCACCAGTATCCCCAGAACTGTTTTCTGAAACAGATCCAGTCAGGGCATATCCATCTTGCACATGAGAGGCGAGCATGGACATGCTGTATTTCAGAAGAGGTCTTGCTGGTGCCTTGTACAAGGGCACAAATACTTTCCTATCTCCAGTGGAAATACCTCACCTGACACATGTAGGATCTCACTTGCCTTTCTCCCCAAGTGTAGCATCTTGCTGGCTCAGAAAGGCAGTTCCTCTTCTTCCTCCCTTTTTATTTCAACTGATGAACTTCAGATTGTAGCAGGAAAGCTACAAGTCTGGAACTGCAGTTTTATTTACACTGAAATTAAAAGTAAACCCTTTCATTCGGTTATTTTTAACTTCTTACTTCTTTAGGAAATCACACGTTTTCTTTCTTCACACACATAACTTTGAGACTGTTCTGTATACTATGACAGGCTGTCTACAGAGTCTTGAGATGATGGTGACCCAAATATTGCTAAGTTTTGAAGAAGTCACTTCTAAGCATGGTCCAGTCCAGTTGAGCTCTTGCTGTCAAAACTTCATTTTGTTTCAGCTGCTGGTGTGCTCTGATTACTGGTTAACAGATGGAGCAAGATTTCATTGCATTTTCTCATTTCTTTGCTTAAACAAATAGTCTTTTCTATGTGGAGTGTAAGATAGTATGGGCAGAAATCAAACTCTTTAATAGAGATTTTACTGTGCTCCACAAAGTAGTGCTCTGATCTATTCGTGGGACTTCTGGGAACCACAAAAATACCTAGTAGAGGAAACAAAATGAGACTATTAAACAGAAAACTTTTGCAGAGAATAAAAAAAAAAAAAATCCCAATACAGAGCTGAATCTTGAACATTAATCAGTATTAAATTAAGTACTTGGATATATTTAGCTAATTTGAACTTAAAACCATACTAGATTTAAGCACTCTTTATGAAGCAGGGATCTGATCTAGAACAGTATGTAACCGTCAGCATCCTTTGGATTTAAAAAAAAACAATTTGGTTTACTGTAAGATGCTTTCTGCAAAGTAGGTACCTTCCTTGAACTGAGATGTGAACAGCATCCCAGATGGAACTGAGTGAAAACGGGAGTGCCTGTTTCACCAAAAATCCAAAATGACAATGCCTTTGTTTTGAAGAGTGGGATATATTTTTAAAATAACACTAATTACAAATTTTTAAAAACACTGGAAAATATTATCAATATGAGTTTAGGTGTCTCCACTTTGAAAAATCAAGGTCAGTTTATTTCTTCTGGCTTTTTAAATAAGTTGTTAAATTTCCAATATTTGCAATGGATTTTCTGTGGTCCTTTGGACCTTGAAGATGATTGCACATATACTCTGCAAGACAGTTATCATTATGGCAGTTCTGAGATATCCTGAGCAACCAAGTGTCCCACTGACAATCTGCTCTAATGAAACTGTTTAAAATATAGACTTTCTTCTACTTAAATACAAAGCCAGTCTCAGATAATGAGCTCTAAATGAAACAAACAAGCAAACAAACAAACAAAAACAAACAAAAAACACACAACAAACCAAAACAAAGAAAAACAAAACAAAACAAAAAACACACACCTAACAGCAACAACAACCGGAACAGCAATAGAGAACTCTACTTTCTGTTTGTAAGGGACATCCTGTAATAACTCTGATACAGCATTTTTTCTGCCTTTCAGGTTAGGTATATTGCCAGTACAAACTTTAATGAAAGATGGAAGACATTTGTTTCAAGATCAAAGGTCCTTATTTTTCCTCCAAAAATACTCTCCTCTGAACCCAAAGATATAATTATGTTGTACCTGCGGCTTCTGCCTCTGCCAAGCGAAGTAGACAATAGCCAAAGGTATTTCAACCTTACTTACTCAGCTACTAGAGGAGATGAATATTTAACCGAGACAAGAAAGCTATTTTATTGCTTTACTTAGGGGTAGAAAGACAAAGAATTTACTGTACGCTCACCCAGCTGTAGCTACGGAGGCTGACACAGAGCATGCATTGCACTGAGAACACCATGGCTGCACTTTTAGATGGCACTTAATGGTTTTGAAGAATGTCACAAGCACAAGAAGTGGAGCAGGGGCTATAAATGAGCCTATACAGATACATAGTTGCTATAGGAGCATGCAAATTTGGTACCATGCAGGACAAAATGTTAAGAGATCAGATAGCAGAGAAATCTTCTGTTCTGTGTATTCAGGAACAATTGTTGTTTAAAAGAAAAAACAACAGTGGCCCCAGATAGATCAGTGGAAATTGCTCACAGCCTACTGTCAAAGCTGGAAAGGTTATAGGACAGGAAGATTTACCTCAGCATTTTGCACAGGCACTTTTGCTCTTTGCTAGCTCCAATCCACCAAAGAACTATGCTGTTCACTGTTTTTCCTTTCAGCCAGGATGACAGGAACATATTTGCAGTTTACAGCAGGTGCCCAGCCAAGTCAACAAAGTGCAAACTAGGCAGTAAAAAATAATATATAAAAAAGGTCACTTTGCCAGGGTATGCCGCTCCAGCAAGTTTCAGTGCCTTACAGGGAGAATGTCTGAATCCAGTAACCGGAGAGATACTTTGCTCACTGCACTGTTAGTGAAAGCGTTGTGTTGTCTCCTGCTAATGCAAGCAAAAACTTTTCAGATGCTTGTCAGCTTTTGTCCTGACAATCATTTCTACACCTGTTTCTTTGAAAAAGAAGCAAATTCTGCCTATTCATTCATAAAGCCCAGGTGGACATCTTTGTGCTTGTGACAAGAAGTCCTTTATCCTGGAAGGTTTTTCACAACCTGAGCCCTAATGTCCTGCCATTTTGCTGAAGGGTCTCATGACACCTGGCCCTCTGGCAGCAATAGGGACCTGACTCCATGCCCCCTCAGATGATTGAGACTTCCATACCTTCCTACTGAGGATCAAGTATGCAGAATTAAATAACCTGTAATTAACTGTACATGACACATGGGACAGATAGCTATGGTAAAAAATTGGTTTCACTTTCACAATTACTTTAAACCAAAATTTAAAGGCTAAGGTCAAGGACTAAGTGCCTTAAACAGCTTTAATTGCCTGTTGCCTTTACAGACTCACCTGGGACCACACTGCACACCCTCTGCCATGTGCACAAAAGATTGTTGGTTGCCTGGGCAAGTCTCCATCCTTTACACATCCTTTACATGGTGAAGTCAGCACAAGGCACAACTGTGCAGTCCTGGGAATGATGGGGACAGCCATTAGCTTTGGTGGTGCACACAAGGGCCTGTCATTTACCTCCTGATCTCATACAAAAGCAGGAAGAAGGATCACTGACAGCTTCTAGACACAATGACAGAAACATAAGTCCTATCGGTGTTTATGTTAAAGTGTTCAGCAATTATTAGCTAGTATTGGCAGATTAAAAAAAAAAAAAAAAAAAAAAAGCCAGATAACAGTTTTGCTCATATCATTATGACATTAGGACATTGCCCACATTAAAAGAAAGTTTATATAAGTATGGTCTTTCATGTGCCATTAGAAAGGTATTACCTGTGTTTGGTACTTCTGCATGGTGTGTGGATGTTAAGTCCTAGGAAGTACATAGCAGTGTGGACAAGATTGAGGTTTGCAGAAAGCAAACCTCGAAGCACTTGGACCAAACTGGGACATGGTAGAATTTGGAGCCACTGCTAAAAATGACCTCATTGTAATACATGGATTTATGGGAGAGGGAGAAACATCTTACTTTACAGTAGATATATTCATCCCAGTTGCAGAAGAAAGAGGACAGCACTAGACAGAAAGTGCTTGGTACCATGTCAGACATTGCTGTTACCTGCTATTTTCAGATGGATTTCCTAAGAAATGACACTTTCAGAGTCATGCTGTGTGCATATCCACCTTTCTAACTGCTGATTCCTCCAAGTCAATTTCAGACAAGTTTGATAAATGACTAAGGTGTCAAACACAGTAAGAGCTGACAAGTTTCATAAAAACTTTAAAATACATGTATAAATCAAATATAAAGTTACAGAAGTAGCCACATTGAAGAAAAAAACCTTATTGGTGCCTCTACTAAAGGAAAAGTTGCAGGGTGAACACACCTGTTCTTGGTATCGAAGAATTTACATCAAAGATATTACAAAATCCTCAAATATAAGCTTAAACTGGACTTTGTGTCCAGTTTGTATCAGATCCCACCCTGCACACAAGCATCAAAAAGCAGCTTCATTAATTTTGTTTCTCCTGGGATTATTTATTTCTGTCATATCAGATTCCTTTAAGGCATTGTCCATCCACTGAGAAACTGGTTGGTGGAGTGTTTCTCTGGAGAGTAATTTCTAAATTATTCTTCTGAAGACCCCCATGGGAGAAGTAAGTAACATGTTGCTCTAACAGGGAGATTGAATGATAAACAGCTGAGACACCGCTGTGCACTTAACCTCTCTTCAGCACCCCCTGTAAGGATGAATACCTAAGAAGGGAGTGGTCTTAGTAGCCCTGTGTTAAAAGCAAGGTAAAGCAAATCTACAAAAATATAAGATGCTGAATGACTGAAAGGCAGTTAAGGAGGAGGGGGTGTTTCCTCTTTAAAGTAGAAATGGCTGTACAGCATGGCAAGTGCAGGTGAGGTACAGGCAGTGGCACTGGAGTCTTTGCCAAAGTAAGATATTATGCAAGACAATAAATAAAATCATAGTGCTTATGCAGAAAGCCAATCAGATTCTCATTTGCTGTCCTTTCTGCACACAGAACAGAATATATACATGGACAGCTGTGACTGCATTGGCTCTGGGTTGACAGACCTGGTATTGCTTTCTTGGTCATATGCTGTCCTCACCCCTCACAGCAGTATTTTCAGTCTGCACTTGTTTCCTTAAAGTGCCTTGGGCCATCTCATACCTGCATAACCTCCCACTGCAAAATACCTTCTCAAGAGTCTATCTATTGGAGCCTGTCTGAAGTTCATCTATTTACTAAGCTTTACTGTGTGCCCTGAAGGTCAACTGACTCAGACTTTCTTGGAATGGAAATGAGGAAGAGATTTCAAGCCCTGGGCCTTCAGTGAGGATGTGCTGGATGCAGCACCCAGATTTTTGACTTGCAGTTTGATTACTTCAAGTGGTCTCAGCAGCTGATGGAAAACAGGAAAACAAGGGCAATCCACTCTCAACAAACAGCAAATAGTTGAGCCAGTTTAAGACATATTTTAGTTTTTAATTATTATTTCTATTTTACTCTAGAATTTAAAATGCACTTGTGCCTCCTGGAAACATAGAAGGAAAGAGAGAAAAATAATAGAGACTTTTTTTTTTTTCTTCATTAATTAACCATCTGGGACTGAACTCTGCAAAATTATGATATAAAAATACATTTTTTTAGTTCTTAAAACTAGCACAGTTTCCTTTGATGACAGAGGACTAGAGTCCACTTAAAGGTATAGGATTTTTTTCCTGCTGACTTCATGGGTAGTTGAATCTAGGTCTGATGCCACATTTGCAAAGGTACCTGTTTTAAGGTGGTGTTTTGCAAACTACTGTTGTCATAAGTTTAGGTTTCAGGTCCAGGTTACATCTGCATTCCTTGCACAGTGCCAGGGCTCCCAGTGGAGGCATGTGTCACCCCATGGATTTCCTGATGTCTGTGTTCCAGTTCCAACTAATAGCCAACTATTTACAAGGGAGAGCCCCACCATTTCTACCAGTTTTTGAGCACCCATCTAAAAATTAAATAAATCGCTCCTGGAACAACCCTACAACTCTTTTTCCATTAGCTACAGAGAGAACATAGGTAGCTGTCTTATATACTTGATTTCACAAAATCACAGAATCATAGAAACATCTAGGTTGAAAGAGACCTTCAAGATCACTGAGTCCAACCTCTGACCTAACACTAACAAGTCCTCCACTAAACCATAATTTTTAAACAGCTAAAGTTAGCTGATGTGCATCCATCTTCACCAAGTCAGATAAAGTTTTAAAAAACATGGAACATGCACTTATATTGGTACTTGTGTGGTACTAAATGCTCCTGTCTGGTTAAAAAATGAGGCCTCCTTTTAGAAAGATTGACTCATGTCCGTGATAGCTTCAGATAAGCATTTTCCTGTTGCTATTGTGGAGTAATTGTCCCCTCAAAATTTGAAATTAAGTAGAAACAACATTTGTTGAAAATGTCATTGTCCATGTTGAGTAACATTTTCAGCCTTTTCTTTGGAGGATGTTTATAGTAGGCATTTGGAAACAGGGAAAAGGTCAGATGGGTAAAAGTAGGGCTCAAAGGGAGACACATTTGGTTCAAAAGTCTACAGAGAATCCAGGAATACACAAGTGATGAAAATGGAAGCGTGGAAAGAGCCAGGAAGAGGGAAAAAAGAAAAATGCTAGGGTGCTAGGGACTAACTGGAAGAGGTGGGGTGGGCATAAATGATCATTCGTCATTGTGATGGCAGTAGAGTCTCTTCCTTTTTGAGCAGATTCCTTTCAAAGTACCCAGACATAAGGTGGGAGTCCTGGATCTCATTATTTATCTGCCATAAGTATCAGCAAAACCTGATGGTCAAGGGTTGCTTCCCCAACCGGGCTGCTTCTCAGAGACCAGCAACCTACTGTCTCCATAAGTTGCTATCTTGGTCCAGGGATCAGTGAAATTCCTGGTCCTGGTGATGTACAGCAGACAGAGGAGATGCATTGTATGTCAGAAATGGGATTTTAAATTTTTCATATGCTATGTTACAAACCCCAGAAATTAGACAACATATGCAAAACTGATTTAAAAAGTGAAAATTGTACAATGTAGCAAGTAAACATTAAGAAATGTTGGACTTCAAGTCATCTTCCTGAAGTCATCTACTTTATTCACTAAACATATTGTTTTTGGACTACATGATTCAGGGAATCTATTAAAAATAATGACCTTTGCAGCTGATGTCTCCCCAGTACATTGTCTAGGTTGAGTCCAGTAGAAAAAAAAAGTAACATATGATCACGTTCTGTAGGATTGCATCATATTGGAGTGCAGGCAGGCTTTAAATCAAGAATAAAAAATACACTTGAAAGTGAAGGAAGGTTCTCAACATCTTTCCCAAGTAAAACAGTGACTCAGTTCTGGAGTTTTATTTTTTTATCTCCCTGAATATTTGTCAGGGATCTGAGAAAGGCTTCTCTTTTGGTCTTTTTCACTTTATAGGTCTATGCTGAACATAAAAAAGAGCAACAACAACAAAATAACATCAAATAACTGGAAGGTTTTTCTGCTTTAATTGCACATCCACATCAAAAAAAAAAAAAAAAAAATAAAAGAGAATTTTAAGTTATTCCTAATTTAGCATTCATCTGTCTTATTTCTTCAGCAGAAACAATGCACACATCATGGGATTCTACATTTTTTTTTTCTGACATTGGCTAGTAATTTGCTCATGAGAATCATCCCACTGTAGGCACTGTGATTGTTCACATAAGCATTGTTTAGCAAAAGGAGGGCAGAGTTGGACCCTCCTGGGGTCCAGCTCTGTGTAGTTATAGAATCAGTGAAACATGTGATGAATATATGGGAGCAGGAATGTAGAAAGCAAAATGAGTTTGTGACTTGGAAAAAAAAAAAAAAAAGAAAGAAAGAAAAAAAAAAGGCATGTTTGATTATCTTAGGTCTCCTGTGTACCTTCTCTCCATATCTATAGAAGAGAGAATATTCTCTGGCAGCTATCATTTATTATTTATTTTTTATGCTTTAATTATTTGTGGAAATCCTTGGCTTCTGCTTGTTCAACCAGCTCCTCTGACAGTAAAGTTTACGCATTAAGATGTGGGAGGTGAAGCTCTGGTTCAGTGGAAGGAAGGAAGGGAGATATATTGCTTTGACTGCTGGTGATGTAATATTGAGGATCTGCAATTTTAATGCTTTAATCTGCTCCTATATGTTTTTCAAATGAAAACCTACACAGATGATGACTGATTTCTTATCTGGCTATTTCCATTACTTTCTGAGCTGTTTTATTTGGGACTTCATGCTACTGATATAACCTTTTTATGTTTAAATTTAAGGTTTGGGTTAGAGCCAAAATATTTGGCTTCTTATCCAAACAGTGTTCATTTTTTTCCCTAAAACTCTGTATTTCCTATTCTCCTTGTTCTCATCTCATCTCTACATTTCCCCATTTCTTTGTCCTTTCTTTGCTGCCAGACAGCTTTTTCTAGGTTATTATCTGAATTTTCTTGGATACTTCTGCTTTTTCCACCTGGCAATTTTGTCTGGGTGGAGTCTGAAGATTTTGGACAATTGTCAGGGATTTCTGGACATCTGGCAATCCATTTGGAACAGGATGGGAAACTTTATACGTGTTTCTGCCCACATGCAGATGATGCCTAAAGCACATGTAGAGTCAATTGCACAGATCCCAGCAGTGCTGGCCTGCAGAGCTGTGTGCTACACAGGTGGTCTTGAGATGGATGGTAATTCCAGTATATTTGAGAAAATCAGAGCCACAACATGTTCATGAATTTGCTGAATGTGCACCAATGCTGTTGATTTCATGCGCAGGTGCAGTGTTACCTACTCCAAATGGGACAGTTGTTGCACAGACAATTCAGTTTGCTCCTTCCATTCAACTGTTTCTGGGCTTCTCCATCCCTTACTGTGTTCTACCCTTTCTGCCTGTGGCAACATAAATTTAGGGGTTCATGCCTCTTCCCACTCCCCTTGGACAGAACTGAAATAACAAGTTTGGGGACAGCTGAGAGGTCAGGATTTTGTCATGACTCTTCAGACCTGGAGAGCTGTATGGTGTTGAGTGATATTTGGGCTAATTCTTTCCCTCATTTCCTTTTGGAATTGTTTTATCTCATACAATCATCATTATTTGTAATAATTCCTAGGCTTTGGTTCCAAAAGGGTTATATTGAATGGTAATACTGAAACCAACAGAGCATTAAATACCTACAAGACACTCAGACTCTTGGCTTTATTGCTGATAGTCTCTCAGACTCCATGGGGTTTACTAGAGGTAAACTTTATTATTCACAATTTGAAGCTGGGCGAAAAGAAGCACTAAAGATAAAACTCTTTCACAGGTATCACCTAGCAAGATGAAGTCTCCATAATCCCTTCCAAAATGCCATGTATTTGGCCACACTGTTAGTATTTCTCATGCCTCCTCCATTCCAAAAACTTCCTTCTGCAGGATTGCTCTTCAAACTGGCATATCAGAAATCTCTGCTGGTAGACACTTGGTGGTGTCTCTTTCACACCTAGCAATAGCTGTGTTATATAAGAGCTGCTTATAAAAGTGAGGAAAAAAAACAAGGAAAACCAAAGCATTATCTTTGGACAGCATGAGCCACGATACCGGGAATATAACCTTTGAATTTTGGTATTGTACATCTGATGTCTGAAAACTCAAACCAAATGATTTAAATAAATTTCATAGACACTGCCAGGAAGTGTTCTAGATATAGTAATGGTAAATGGAAAATCAATATTTATAATCATTTTAACTGAAAAATTAAAAAGATTTGCCATAAAATACAAGTACTTTGCAACATTTTGCATGTTCAGAGCATGTCCTCTAGGGTGCTATTAATATAGTTTGTCAAATGCATGATACATTGTTTATGCAATTATAGAGATGTAGCCAAATCTTTCCTCTCTCTCCCTTTCCCTCCTCTCAAGTGGCAGCAGCAGGTAGCTGGAGCCGATGGATCTGTTTTAGGCCTCTGTGGTGAAGAATATGTATATTTTCAGAAGTAAGCTACTAATTGGTTATGCAGACCATCTCCCAGCTGTCTCCCCATGCCTAGCGCAGGAAAATCCAAGCTCTCAAGTCTGGAAAGGGTAATGCAATAAAAACCTGTTATCATGTAGTAATTGAGGTCCAAGGTTTACAACAGTGTCATAAACATGATGTATTCAAATACAAAAGGCTAAAGTGACTCAGGCTTGGGTGAGAGTATTAGAAGTTTATTAGTACTCTGTGGCCTGGTGGCCTTGCTTGTTCAATGCATATTGAATTTGGAAAGACTTAAACAGAGCTTTTAGATAACTTTTCACAGTTTATTTTCCTTTAGTGGACACATCAACTGCTGCAACTTGCTGTATTTCACCTGACACTTGCTTTCTGTGAAGCATGACAAATTTTTCCATGAACTTTCAACTTTCTTTTTTCACGTGAATGACAAGCTAAAACTGGAGCAGACAAAACAATGTAGGACCATTTTCATGGTGTGAGCTAGGTTTCCCATATTCCCTTTTAAAAGCAAAAAGGTTCAGATCTGGACATTTTGTTGATGATCTATTGGCTGTTAAAAAAAGCTCCTAAAATGTGTTTCAATAAGAGTGATCAGAAGTGAACTTTATTTCTCTATTTTAAGTATTGGGAACTTACTTGGTTATCATTCACAGAAATATGTAAAAGGGCAAAAAAATCTTTCCAAAACTCTGTGTTAATCACTCAAACAAAAATCCTAAAGAATTTTGGATTTACTCTGGTATTAACATGATTTAATTGGGCAAAATGCCATAGCACTTGGGTACTTCAAAGAAGCATATTGCTAAAACTTCCAATGTAGCAATTTTTCTGTGATATAACCAGGGATATTAGCTTGATGCCTTCTGGTGCTCCAAGATAAAACCAAACAATTACATAGGAGAGATTTTTCAAACGTTTTTGAGCCAAACTACAAACAGGGCTCACCATTTTTCACTTACCACATTTAATTCTGCAGATCTGTAGTGATTAATAGATTTATGTCAAACAAGTAAAAATTGGCCTCTAATTAGTTCTGCTAGATATGTCTCAGTACAGAGACCTCTCTTTCTGACTCTTCCACAGAAAGAGTTTATAGTTTATTATTTGAAGAATTTAATTGAACCAGAATCTGATTACAGTTATAAAGAACTTGAATCAGTAATTACCAATGGACTTTCAAGAGTTACTTTTGATTTGTTATAGTATGGAGCTAAAAAATCAAATGCATGTGTTAACTTTACCCAGTATTGTGTTCTGCTATGAAGAAAGGAAGGAAGGAAGGAAGGAAGCAAGCTGCTACATTTCTTTAGGTCTTTGTTTAGTGAATTGCATATAATAAAGATACATACCACTCCTGCCATGAAGAGAGTATTTTGATTTGTTCAAAAAGTGGTGCTTGTATCAGCTGAAAGGAATTTAAAGGAATACACAGGATCATACTTCTAGCTAAGGGATATACGTGAACTGGTGTGAGCATGATGAGAATTGCCAAAGGAGATACTTATTTCCATAACAGTAGCAATATCAGTCCCTTAAAGTTATGCTCAGTAATGCTTTTAAATAGAGTATTTCTTCTGTTCACAGCATATACTTTATTATTATTATTATTATTTTCATTTATGCCCACCCATGTTCTTTATTTAAGTGTCTTATCTTGAAACCCACTTTATCTAGATTGATAATATGAGTTGCAGAGAGCACAAGGAAGGATCAAGATGCTTAAAACGCGAGAAATAGTGAAGAAATGTTTGCAAACAGCAGGTGTTCAGGGAGCTTCTGAGGAACTGTACCTGCATCTGCACCTGAATGAGAAGCCAATACTGAGAGCTCTAAGAATCCAGCTACTTAGTACTTTTGAATACAATAAAGTAGAAATCTTACAGGACTTAAAGAGTAGATTGCTTTTCAGCCTTTTTTTTTTTTTTTTTTTTTTAAAAAAAAAAAACAAACAAAAAAAACCTTTTTACTCTTCTGTTTTTCTTTATCCATTGGGATCTAGCTATTTCCTTCAATCCTAAATCTTCTGATTTTTTTTTCTTACTCTTCTTACATTTTCTTTAAAAGGAAGATACCACTGGGAAATTTGTATGCCTTCCGCTGAAAGTCTCATAGCAGACGATTAATATCTGCTGCTTTGATAGGAGCCTGAAACTTCAATACCCAGGAATTCAAGCATTTTGCTGCTAGCAGTTTGCTCTGCTCTGAAACCAGTGCCTAAGACCAGCTGAAAGACTCCCCATCATCAGGATGTGCTGTAGATTGCCTAGTGATTTAGTTTTGAGTAAAGAAGGGGAAGACTAAAGAGTGCAGGCACACAGGGGAGAGAGCTTTAAAAGTAGCAAGACTACAACATTGTAAATGCAAGATGAGGGGAAGGGAGTGATTCCCACTTGCACCTTCATTCTTCCTCCTTCTGTTTGGTGTCTCATGGAGATTAACAGAGAGAGGAAAGGCCATCTTCTTTTCAAAGAATGGGGAGAAAATGAAAGAGAGGAAGTGGTTTGGATGGATTTCGCTTCTGTCCCAATTAATCTAAGCAGCATGTTCAGCTGGAATCAGTGCAGCCTTTTGTTTATCGTAAGGTCTGTCAGCTACATACATTGCAAAATATAGACTGTTGTGGTTAGGCAGGAGGGAAGTAAAGGAATTAGTAAATGAAAAGAGGGGAGATGAAACAGAATCTAAAGCCCAGGGAGAGAATTTCTTCTCTGGGTGGTCAGTGTGACCATTCTCATCATTAATGGTGTAATTTACCTTCCTTAATTATTGGGAGTTTATTTGACATAAAACACTCTTTGTTGTCTCTCTCTCTCTCTCTCTCTTTTTTTTTTTTTTTTGGTATTCAATACCCTTCAATACCATCTTCAGCTTGTATCCACACCTTAATAATGCATTGTCATATTTTGAATGATACTTTGACTTACTTACAGAGAATCATTCCCTGTTTAATAGCCAAAACAACCTGAATTTGGAACTACAGCCATCTAAATTAAAAAGGATGGTATACAGACTAATACGAGCAACTACTAATATTGCTGGTACAACATTTTGTCAGTTCCTGAACACTTAAAATGGTCCCACAAATAAATAACACAGAGGCAAGGTGAAAGAGAGAAAGCAATGATGTGACAGTTGAGATCACCACAAACCAAATGTCTGATCCCCAGTTTGGCCACCTTTTTTTTTTTTTTTTTTTTTTTTTTTTTTTTTTCCTGAGATTTTAACAAGGTTTAGCATGGATTAGCATATACTGTGTATACACAAGACCTGTTGCTACTTAAGTCTTTGTAAATGTAGTTTCTTGTCAGAAAACAGGGTATGTTATGTGGGGGGTTGGTTTCTCAAAAGTATGTTTTCTATTCTCATTTTGAACCAACACTTCTAGAACCATAGGTTCTAGAGCCTTCCCTTATATGTGGAAGAATTAAGTGGCAGTATTAACTGTGGAGTGTGTCAATGTACTGTGACTTTTTAATAGGAAATATTTATAGCATGACAGATTGACTATTTAGGAATTATTAACAAAGAGAGTCAGAGAAGTCAGGAAAAATCAGATTTATTTAGCTATGTTTTGTGAGCTACCCAGAATCTTAGCCCTCACTTTGGCTTCAGTCTGAACTGAACATGCCAAGGTCCTTCATGAAAAGATGGAAAAAGGGAAAAAATTAAAATAAAATAATAATAAAAAGGTGATGAAATATTAGTGATACCTTATTTACTTTCTTTTCCTTAACAAGGCAGGAAGAGCACAATTTGCAATTTTCGTGCAGCAGACTGGCCCCTGAGATCAGCCTGCTGTTTTGTAATACTGGACTATATCCAACATGATGAAAATAGGGAGTATATTTCTGTCTTTTTTGTTTTGTTTTGTTTTGTTTTTCTGTTTGTATACAACTGCTAGTGTCTTTTAATAGACTTAATTCTATTATATGTTCACAGCTCTGGCTCTAGACCTAATTACCACTTATTGAAAGCTACTACTACACATACTGCACATCATGCTGTTCAGATCCCAATGATTCCCTATTCATTTAAAATTTCTAAATATTTTAGTTTCTTCCCAATTCAGACCACAATTAAATAGTAGTAAACCCTTCTCCTGCCCTTAATCGCATACAGAACAAGACCAACCCCCTAAACTGAAATTTCCTGTGAACAAGAAACTCTGCTTGTTGGCCAGATCTACAGTTTTTCCCTGAAGTGCTACTTTGTCTTGTGCATCAAAGGTTTCACTACACAAACTATGTGATTTAACTGAGCTAAAGAGAGTAAAATAATTGCTTGTGCCATGCAGTAGCAAAAATTTACAGACTGCGAAATTTGTCTAGGGAAGAACAAACTGCTTTAGAATAAGAAGGATTTTCCCAAACGCCTCCCCGAGTGTAGCAATGACTTGGAAATGAACTTGTTTTAATCTCTGAAATTAAATGGTATACTTTGACATCAGGTAAAAAGATATTTTTACCACCATGTTAGAGCAGAGTTAAAAAATGAAGTAGGAAGAGAAACATCAGTACAAATGTATGAGTTTGGAGAAGGAGAAAGGTACATCTCTGTTCACTAAAAAGGCTTCTTCGGTGTTGCCAGAATTATTCACTAAGTTGTGGAAAAGTTGTTCGGTTGTGCTGACATGTTTCTTTTTTTTTTTTTTTTTTTTTTTTTTTTTTTTCAGCACTTCCAAAGTGTTATGAGGGAGCGTGATCGTGAGACAAGTCCATAAAATACTGAAGAGACTTTGATGTGTTTTGCAGAATGGCAGGCTGCACAGAAATCTTTTTTCCCCTGGAGACTCACCTCTTAAGAAGGCTTCTGGGTGCCATGCTACTGCCTTAGTTAGACCCCACAAATGTATAATTATCATATGTTATGCAGTTTATAATTATTTATATATTATGCAGTTGTTTTTGCCATCTTATAATCTAGTCTTATAAATATCCATTGGTGCATTTGAGGTGGCCACTTATGTTTCTACTTCTTTCTTGTAGCAGAAGCTCTTGTGTTTCAGTGGCTTCAACAGCTGTCTTAATCTCTAACTGAAAGATTGCAAAGGATGATTCATCCCAGGTGACTTTTAGTCAAAGATAGGGTAATGCATGGGTACATTGAGCTCCCATGAGGTGTCTAGGCTCCCATTATAACCCATGGAGACCCTGACAGCACAGTCAGTGAAACCTGGAGCAGTAGTCAGCTCACCTGAGGTTCTAGTCAGTTACCTGAGCAATAATCTAGTACCCCTTGATGATGCTGAAAGAATGGACTTTAACGGGGCCTTAGACCATCAAGAATTGGTAGGTGAAAAAAAATCTAACCTTATTCTCCCATGAAATCCTCCTTTTTTTTTTCTTCACCTCCACAGCATGGAGACTGTTATGGACATGCTATTTTCTTTCTCCAGTCCACTAATTAAAATATTAGCAATGAAGGTTACAGCAATTCTTGGAGTCTGACATTTATTTGAAAAGAAGCAAATATGTATTTTTACCTGTTTGGTCTATCTCAGAGTGAACCTGAAGGTACTAGTCAAAGTATTTGTGTTGATAGCTATTTTTTTTTCTATATGGATAGTGTATTTGAAATCTCCTCTCCTCTCCTCTCCTCTCCTCTCCTCTCCTCTCCTCTCCTCTCCTCTCCTCTCCTCTCCTCTCCTCTCCTCTCCTCTCCTCTCCTCTCCTCTCCTCTCCTCTCCTCTCCTCTCCTCTCCTCTCCTCTCCTCTCCTCTCCTCTCCTATTTTGACACCAAGTTAAAGATTTCTTCAAGAATACACTTTCTTTTTTTTCTTTTTTTTTTTTTCTGACCAGCTGAGGTTCCATTGAGGAGTATATATAGCTACATGATGCTGATGTGAAATTCGGATGTTTATGCTGGATAGCCTAAATCTACATAATTAAAACAAACAAACAAACAACAACAACAAAAGAAACAAACAAGAAGATTTCTTTGTGTAATGTGTCTATATATTTGTATATTTGTCAATGAAATTATTCAGGACAATGTAGAGAAATCCTTCATTTTTTTCTCTGAAATCATTATAAGTGATATTCTATTGCCTTGCACTCACCTCGGAGTTCATTTTCAGGAGCTCTATTTACCATTCCTGTGGCAGACACACATGAAAGAACAGACACAGTCAATGATGCTTTCAGTCGATTCCACCCTAACATCAAACATCTCTGTCACAGTGACACTAGGATCATAGTCGAGTACTCATTAAAAAATAGAATATCAACTCAACATTGTGTTACTCCAATACAGATTACAGAGCCTTTCGTTGTTAAGTTTCTTGTAAATGCTAATCAACGCCAGCCTTTTTAATTCTTCATCCTGGACATTTTGTAGCCATGCATATATAGTTGCCGTGCTTTGGGCTGAAGTACAAGCAACAACCTTTTTATCGGTCTGTTGTTAAAACTCTAACATTATGAGATTCATCAAACTAAGTAATGCTGCTAATCCTGTAAGAGTCTCTTCTTGCCCAATGAATGATTTATAACAAAAGAGTAGTCTTCTTTATTAAAAGGTTCTCATGCTCTAGAGGCTCTCGTGCTCAAGCAGATAAGAGCTGCCACTGTTGCATTAGAAGAAATATGCTTTTCACTGGGACAAAAGAAACTAAGGAAAGTGCATCAGTCATTGGCTTTCCATGATTTTCTTTCTTTTCTATTCTCTAGAGATTAATTTGCACAAAACTGTGTTCACTGTTTTACCAGTAAAGTTTTTGAATTTGGGGAAATATATAATCACTGTGTAAATCAGCCTAGTGTTAATTTATAGTTTTGGATTAATATTTCTCATTCCTTTTTGAAAAGATTATGTCAGATAATAAAACATAGTGGGACACATTTTTGACATAGTTTGATGACATTGCCATTTCAAGTTTTATGTATCTCAGTATTTTCAAGTATTTTCAGGAATGAAAACTCAGATACACCTGACCGCGCACTGAATGGGACAAGTGTTGCAAAATTCAAATTGTGGGCAAACAGGTGCATTTTTTCTCTGGGGAAACATGGTAGTGATAAATAATTGCATGTGGAAACACTCAGGGTGTGAAACTCATGGGCAAAAATTCTGCAGAAATATCCAGTTTAAGAAACTAATGTAGAGACAGTTTAGGATTACTTCATATCTATTCACTTTAATATAATTTAAAACATACATTTTCTCACCAAAAAAAAAATAATAAAAGAAATCTGAATGGAAATTTTTCCTCAGTTTGTTCTCATGAAAGAAGACCCCTAAACTGCTTGTGAAGAGAGTCTATCGGTTGCTATCAGTTGTTATCAGTTGCTAACAGTCTATCAGTTGCCGAGCTCACTGACTTCCTATGCTGCAACACAGCTAACTGCAACCAGCTGCTAAATATGGTCTCAATCCAGCAAAACACTTTTGCATGTGCTAAGCTTTGTCTGTGCAATTATTCATGTTAAAGTCACTTGGACTTTCTGCATACCTGTTGTGAAGTTCATGCTTTAATGTTGAGGTGGATTGGTCTTTTCAGACAGAAACTTCCCTCTTACCCACACCTAGGTCTTGCTGATATATCTCTGAATATAACAGTGACAATTTAAGCTGTTAATTCTGTCCCCCCCCCCCCCCAAACAAACAAACAAAAACCAACAAGTTCATAGAATCATTAAGGTTGGAAAAAATCTCCAAGATATCTGGTCCAACTATCCCTCTACCACCAATGTCACCCACTAAACTTTGTCCCTAAGCACAAGGTCCAACCTCTCCTTGAACACCCCCAGGGATGGTGACTTCACCACTTCCCTGGGCAACCTGTTCTTTCTGAGAAGACTTTCCGAGCCTGACTGCTCTTTCTGAGAAGAAATGTCTCCTCATTTCCAACCTAAACCTCCCCTGGTGCAACCTGAGGCCATTACCTCTAGTCCTGTCACTATCTACTTGTGAGAAGAGACCAACCCCCAGCTCCCCACACCTTCCTTGCAGGTAGTTGCAGAGAGCAATAAGGTCTCCCCTGAGTCTTCTCTTCTCCAGACTAAACAACCGCAGTTCCTTCAGCCGTTCCTCACAGGACTTGTGTTCCAAGCCCTTCACCAGCTTCGTAGTCCTTCTCTGGTCATGCTCCAGGGCCTCCATGTCCTTCTTGTAGTGAGGGGCCCAAAACTGAACAGAGTACTCAAGGTGCGGCCTCACCAAAGATGAGTACAGGGGGATGATCACCTCCCTGGTCCTGCTGTCTACACTGTTTCTGATACAAGCCAGGATGCTGTTGGCCTTCATGGCCAACTGGGCACACTGCCAGCTCATGTTCAGGTGAGCATCAGTCAGCACCCACAGATCCTTTTCCTCTGCACAGCTTTAGAGCCACTCTCCCCTAAGCCTGTAGCACTGCATGGGGTTGTTGTGGCCAAAGTGCAGGACCCAGCCCTTAGCCATGTTGAACCTCAGCCCATTGGCTTCTGCCCATCGACCCATCCTGTCCAGGTCCCTCTTCAGGGCCTTCCTACCCTCCAGAAGATGGACAGTTCCCTGCGACTTGGTAACTTGGTTAATAGAAAAGAAAAAAAATCTTAAAAATCTGTTAACAAATGTTGGGAATGTCTGTGTAGATTCCTAGGGAAAAAAAAAAAAGTATTGGTGAAGTAATTTATTTATGATGTTTTAAATATGCAATCTTAACACAGTCTCATAAAATACATTCTTTATGATGATGGATGGATTCATCAACAGACTCCCACACTGTGTAGTACATTTCTACATGGATTATTGCTGGCCGTTATTATGTAATGAAATCTATACAGTAAATAATGATTGCGATGCTACACAGTACATACAACTCCAAAGTGCTTCCCATATATGATTGCAAAGATTCTCATGTTACAGAAAGACCTTTCTGACAGTTATCAGATGCTTGCTCTGGGAAACACGTAGGTCTGTGCATCTTTAAATGGAGTCTGTATTAGAGAGCTTAGGTAATATTCACCCTGCTGTTCCTTCTGCACTTCTTGTTAGGTATAGAAGTGTCACAGCATAATTGGGGGAAATTCCAGTTTTAACAATGCCTGGTCTTTTTTAGCTAATAACCATGACTATCGTCAAGAGAGCACACTGCCTCCTCGCAGAGCAGGTCTACCTCTCCCACCGTGTGCTCAAGCGCTGATTGGGGAGCAGGATGGGAGTGTGGAATGAAGAGAGCCCGTTCATCTTCATTCTAACTCAGTTATTTTCCCCTCTGTTGAGACTGCTATGAGAGTGTTTTATTCATTTCTCATTACAGTCTATCATACCTGTCAAGTGACTGTCACAGAAATCCATGAGACATTTTCTAGTGACATCTTCCCTCTCCAGAGACGAGGGCTTGAGGACAGGAAGAAAAAGGCCTGGAAAGCAGAGGGCATTGAAGGATTTAAAATGGAATTAAGGAGTGAGAAGCTTGGAAGGGAGAAGAATTTCCTGGGAAGAGAATGGCAACTCAAAAAAAAAAAAAAAAAAAAAAAAAAGGGCAACACATAAGTGGGCTTATGAAATAACAGGATAAAAAACATTCAATACTGGACCTTCATGTTTTATTTATCTTTGATTTCTCTCTGGTTCCTTCAATACTGTTCAAACTTTGAAACTAACAAGTCCAGGCTTTATCTCACAGGTTTCACGATAATGACAGTTAAGTACAACATAAAGATAAGTGAATGAGATAAGAAGTATGCATCGACAAATGTCACCTACATTTGTGGGAGGAATTTTTGTGGAGCATAACTGCTTTGGAAAACCTGCCCAGCACTCATCATTAATGTTTTGGGTGCCTTGAATCAGGATACACACATCATTTTTTATCTATTTTACTTCTCTTCTAGATGCTTTGATAAAAGTGGGAGTTCATACGGCACACAAATGTAATTCCAAAATGGGCATCTCTTGAGCAGCACATTTTCTCTGTGACTGACAGTACAATTGGGAGCCATTTGCTGCACAAAGGGAAAGTGTGAGGAGTTCTTTTTCTGACTAAGCTCACAGCATCATTATTATGTGCAGCGGTGTTTATACGCAAGACCCAAAGTGCCAAAGTGCACAGAAATACACTAGAAGTGCTGCTCCTCAGAATCTGCTGTAATCATATTCTGTGAAAGTCAGAGATTAAGGGAGTCATCTGAACAATCAGCAGTGCATCTGTCTCACATATTATATACAGTTTGAAGTATCCCTTAATTTTTTTTTTCTGTAAAACTAACATCAGTGTTTACCTATAAACAGACACAGAAGTCATTGCTGACTATACTCTGCTTTGTATACAATGCTATTATATAAAGAGCTCAAGCAGCACGTCTGCCTGCCTAGATGTGTGTGTTCTCCTACTCCAGCTGCCAACAACCTAAATTATTCAGCGAGCCCTGATCATGCCAAGTTTTTAGTCAACAATGCAGATCCTGCCAAAGAGCTAATAATGTTAAAAAAAAAAAAAAAAAGCAATGTTTGTGACAATTAACAGAGCCTGCAGCCTGCAAAGAGAGTTGGACTCATTTGTAAAGGAAAATTTAAATGATATGCTTCATTATAAATGGTCCCATGCAACACATTGCTAATCAACGAGAGCAGCTTCTTTTTTTCTCCTCCTTTCCTATCAGATAAACCAAACAGTGGCATGAGCCAAAGTTCTTGGCCACTGCTTACTATAGCTA
This sequence comes from Anas platyrhynchos, assembly GCF_047663525.1. NCBI lineage: Eukaryota > Metazoa > Chordata > Aves > Anseriformes > Anatidae > Anas > Anas platyrhynchos. Next base: position 25,233,520 of record NC_092588.1, on the reverse strand, counting down.
TAAATGTGGTGTGGTTATCTATCAGTATCATAATCGGCTCAGATCAAACTGAATAATTAGCACTAAAGTGGATGAATAGAGCCCCAGCCTCTTATCTTGTCTATTAATAATAAGTATAACTTCACAGCCAAATCAAGAGGTATGTTATTGTACCCCTGAGAGCCTGTTTGGGTAAAACCCCATGCGACCTCACCACCATCAGCAGTGCAGATGGGACAGTGTGTGCCTGTAATGATGAGCTGACAGCTGACAGCCCCCCCCAACTCCACAGCTCAAAGTGGGTCTGAGAGAGAAGATAAACAAACCAAGCACAAACACGAGAGCCATTTGTAGGGGCTCCTTCCTCCCTGTCTTCCTCACTCACACCACTTCAGCTAATAATAATTGCTTTTCGTATGACAGAGATCTGCAGCCAAGGAGCTAAGAATAACTGTTGTTTTTCACCCAAGCTCACTATGAAATTTAAGTCATGCTTTATAGCAGTACTGTGATGACTACAAATTGCTGAAGTCTTAGGAATAACATTCAGACATGCTCTTCTCATTTATACCCTGCTACATACCTTCTAATTATAGTGCAGTGTCCAATGCAGTAATTATTGTTATATTTTTTACTGCATTGCAATACTAACCTCAGTTTAGGATCTTTAAGAGATTTAAGCAATATTTACTTTATTGGTGTCAATACAATTTTGTTTATTTTAACAGTTAGAGAAGTTAACTCAAAGGAAGGGTTTTAAGTTTTGTAAAAGAATTAAGTGTTTTTACTCACTGTTTAGGAAAAGCATGCCACAGCTTAACTGCAGTTTACAACTCACATGCATTTCAGTTTTATTGACAAAGATACCTTTAAAATCCATTGTTATAAACAGCTTGATTATTCAGCTCACATCCATGACAGACAGAGTTTTCAGGAACAGTCCCTAGAATCTGTGCTGTTTATCTGAAGTAACTAAATACTTTTTGAAATAGTCTATCTGTATTGTTTGTATATGAGCTGGAATGAACTTAAACCAGGAAATTTCTGACTGTATTTCCTTTTGCATTTTCGAGAGTTTAAGTCTGTGTTTTCCCCTGCAATGTTTTCATAAGAGGCTGTGGTTATGACAAGAGATTTGGGGTGTGTTATTACTAGAAATGGCTGAAATAAGGAGCTGAGGAAGGAAAGATTATGTCTTTGCGGAAGGGTTGTTGTTGGATCTAGCAGTACTGTCTAGTAAGCAAGGGAAGAAGACTTTTAACCTTTTATTAGAAGCAGATGAAGGCTGCCTGCTGTTGGGATCTGGAACAGAGCAAGAGGAGTGAGGGAAGCCTGGATTCACGAGCAAGCATTAGCGTTAGTCTGCTACTGTGCATAATAGGATTAAATGTGGCTTAGGGCCTCCCCTTCTCTCCCCCTCCCCCTCCCCTTTCTTTTTTCTTTTTTTTTTTTTTTAAAGTTAGGTATTAAACACTCAGTAACTCAATTAATTCTTACTAATAATTTAGGATCTGAAAAACAAAAACAAAAACAAACTACTACACTAACACCTGCATTTGGCCATGGAAAATGGATCACACAATTAGGAACTTGAATATGAACTTGGGCATTTACCTATGTGGCACCAAACAAGCCAGTCACAATGGCTTCAGAGAAATAATTCCTGATGGGAACACCTCCAGTTTGCAATAAGGCCACGTTTGGGGAAGTACTTAATATATTTGGTGCAAATAGCCAGAAGAGCTCCTAATTTCAAGTTCTTGACAAACTGTTCAAGTTCAGCTTTGTCCCAATTCAAACTCAAGTAAGTCAATGGAAAACCTCCAGTGTCTTCAGAGGAGGCCAGACCAAGCCAAGTTTATAACAAGAGGAAAATGCTTTTACGTACATTTGTATCAAACTGGCCTTACTATAAAAGTCCATTTCTTCATGGACAGGTGGGAAGCTGTGTTATCACTTTTAGTTAGAAATTCCCAAGGAGGGTCAAGGATATTAAATGCTCAATTTCAAAATGAAATATTTGATGTACTTTCCATTTGTTTAGAAAGCTGTCTGTCGCTGACAGCAATGGCTTGCAGTAAATATTTTGTTTCTTAGGAAAAGCTGAGAGGACCAAGGTGTAAAGGCAAGACGTGATAAAAGACTGAGCACTGAATCATGGTGTTCTACCTCTCACAGCTGACAAAAGGATTAAGATGAAATGATTCCCCTCTCAGTTTTGTTGCTCTGTACACCACCTTCTTTTGTGCCTTTATAATCCCAGATGAAATGCTTAGTAAAGGAAATCAAATTGCCATTTACATGTACACCTTTTAGCTTTGTTCAAATCACATTCATTTTACTCAGAATGAGAAAAAGCCTGCTCTTTCACTTAATTCAGTCAATCACATCTCTGAAGAGTGGAACCTTGGCTGTGCCTGGTTGATGACCTGAGCCTTGTGTCAGTAAAACTCTCTACCTCTTGTTAGCTCCAAGACGACAGGCTGAGATTCACCACTTCTATTTTTCTACTTACTGTTCAGTTTACTTCTTTTTGAACTTCCATCCGGCATTATTGTGCTGGCTTAGCAAAATTCAGGACAAATAAAAAAAAAAAAAGGAAGATAATTTCTTCAAATTCTAAAGTAGCTGTTAAGTTACATCTGCCCATTCAATTCAGCCACCAGCAAAGACTGATTCTGCCAGACATGCAGCTGTACTTGCAGCCGTGATTCAAGTCTAGAAATTCAATCCCAGACTCCACTAAAAACCTGCTGGAGAGACATGCAATGAGTAATATTTTCTGTTTTGTGTATGTATGGATTTAATATAGACAGAAAATTGGCAAAAGAACCTACTCCACTTTTCCAGCATCTTATCCCTGTAGACTATGTATTAAAATATATGTATGTATATATACACACACACACATTTATCCATGCAGGGATACATATACACCCATGTATGCACATGCAACCTCCCTTAATCAATTGGACACTTGCTAACACCAATTCTCTCTCCCTCTCTCTCTCTTTTTTTTTTTTTTTAAAGGAGAAGGGAAAATTATCAATTTTTTATAGTATATTACCTACAACCGCAAGCATGAGTTTGGTAATCATGCTTTTGTTGCACACAGATTGTAAAATATTTATGGAGACAATGTGATTTGGGTCAAGGCATTAAATAAAGTAAAAGTTGCTTTATTCAATATGTGATGAACAGTATCCATATTAAAAACCAGGGGGAAAAGTGTTCAAATGAAAAAATATGCTTAAAACAAATTCATCTGTTCAATGTTCATAAATGTTTTAAGAAATGCAGACAAACAAGTCTTGAAATCCATATTTACTGTACACAACTGAAAAACTAATAGTATTTATTTAATCCAGAGGGAGAAGTGACTCAAAATTTAGTATTTAATGATCAACAAAAAATATTTGTCCTGGAAATTACCATAGTGTTTATTGTCAGGCATGTTACAATAGGATTATAGTTCTCTGGGTAAATTAACAAAGTTGGTAGGTCAAGATTGATCTAGAAAGAAAGTATTTCCTCCCAGTCTGAGAATATTTTTAAGCTTCAATTCTAAGGTATTTTTGCATTGAAATATGTAGAGAATGCAAAGAGAATTTTCTTTGCTATGAGACTTCTCTTTCATAAATAATAAAGATTACAGGAAGAACTAATCCCATAAAAACTTAAGTAGAGGCTTGACTTTCTGCATGTATGAGGTCACACTTGCTTCTCAAGTTGAGAGTCTGTAAAAGAAAAACACTTTAAACAACAAAGATATTAAGGACTGCTTACCTGCAGACACCTAGTGCACATCAGATATATATGAAATATAGCATATGTGAATAGAAATACACGGAGACTGTGCAATTCTTGCTTAGTTTAGACAGGAAATAGAACATCATTTCAAATTATGGATTTCAAATGGATGAAGATTCTTAAAGGTCTACACACCCTTTAAGACCTCACTGTCTCCAAGGATTCCTACCTACAATTTTTGTCTTTTACCATGTAAACCTCAGTACCTGTCTTTTTACTCTTCCTGCTGGTGTAGCCTATCAGTCTGTCAGCTTCTCTTTCCAAAGGTGAATTTCATTGTTTTTAATAGAACTGGTACATAAAACACTAGACTCTGATATACACACACACACACATATATTCCCTTTTCAAAACCAAACACAACACTGCAGTGCTTAAAACAACAGCTGGGTAATTATGGCTCAGAAATAAGTTACTAAGGCTGGAAGGTGCTTCAAAGAGCCATGCATCTGTTGGACCACTGTAAGGATGCCTACACCTTTCAGGTCAGATGTCACAGATGTACAGTAACATACATAAACATAATGAACTTTTTTTGGTAAAAATAGAGCTGATGTGTTTTATCATGTTTCCAGTGAGCTAACAGCACAGACACAGTAAGGTATCATGGCTTTGCAAATATGGTTTTCTTAAGATGCAGTAACTTATATATCTGAGCCAGTGGGTTGTTGCTTTATTTGTTTTCATCTTTGAAAAATTAGAGACAAAGAAGCCCATCTTTTGTGACTTTTCAGCACTGTCAAGTGATTCTGAACATAAAGTGGGACTTTAGTAGTTAAACACAAAAAGTTATGCGATTCCAATCTATTTTCCATTCACTTAAAATTAATTTGTTAGGGATATTTTGCACTGCCTTCTCTTTCCATTCTTCATATACCTTCCACACCACAGCTTAAGTACAAGCAAAAATGCAACTGAATTCTTGCAAAAGTCTATCAAACAGATGTGTTTCAGAAGGAAGTAAAGTACCATAAAGGAGCTGGGTCTGCCTCTGAAGTAAGGTCAATGTCCGTTTGACTTTACAATATTCCCTCAGAGCATCACTGTTATAGACAGAATTTTCTTTGGGGATTTCTGGGCTTTCTTGTATTACAAAAAACTGTTTGGTGACACTATACCTCAGCTAAAGAAATAGAGCAGGTCATGGTGAACTTTTCTCAGGTACCTATAAGTAGGTAATTTGAACTAGGAAGGGACTTACTGCCCTAAAAAACCATCAGGATTATCTGATAAAGTGGAAAGAGCAGTACTTCCTGGCCTAACACTGTGAATGCAGTGTCTAAATATCTTCAAAGTCAGTCAGCTCCTTCTGTTTGATTCCCAGTTATTACGAATACAGTTGTATTGCCATATTTATTTCCATCCGTGACATCATTAAAAATACAATGCTTTAAATAGTGTATAATTTTATCAATTATTTACATTTTAGTTTATACATTTTGTATATTTATGAACTATACATAATACTGTAAACTAAAACAATAACAATAGATAAAACTCCACAGAAGAGGACTACTTATATGAGAATGACTTGTAAATCTGACAGAGGAAGAAGCATGCAGAAAGCAAAAATATCTGGTTAAGAATGTCTTTGAGGTATTCTTGAGGCACAGACCACTGTCTGAATTCACTATGGACTGCTGGAACAAGCTGCTTCTGGGCAGGAAAGAAAGCTGTTTTATTTTCACTTTCTTGTCACAGAATGGCCTTCTTGGGTTAAGGTTCAGAAGGGTTGCCTCCCTCCTATGAAACATGTGCAAATGGTGATGTCCCTTGCACAGATTATAGCAGATTATACTGTATTTTGTTTTCTTGAATTCTCTGGGCACTCCTTCTTTGAATGTAATGGAACAAAAAACAAATTACCTAATTTTAAATGCTTAAAATTCCTGGAAGTGTAACAGGGATGTTCAGCTCCTTCTCACTCAGTCTGTAAGCAAAAACTCATTCCTTTTACCCCTGAAATCTGCTCAAGGACTGTCTTTTTGTTCTTCATTACCTGAAACACTTCCAGTGCAAAACACACAAAGTGCTTAGATATGGTAATGGTGGTTCTGGGTTGGCTTCTGCACAGCCAGCATGGTGTGGATGGATGAGACAATTCAGCAAAAACTGAGATGGCTTTGACCTAAGTTGTAAACACCGTTGCCATACCTTTGAAAGTGTGACATAGGTAATTCATCACTACTCATTTTGATGGAAACTGTGCTGGTTTGACATTTTGCATCATGACCTACTCTTGACTTCACATCAGTTAGTGAGACTGTCTTACATGAGATTTGAAAGTAACTTGTCCCCAGAAAGGTGGTCATGTAGAGGTAAATAGCCATCCATCAATGTCCTCTAAGTCTATGAGGATAAGTGAGGGGTTTCACCAGCAGTCGATACTGCTTTTGATCATGGTGCCACTGATAATTGCTCTTATTTTTGGATTCACGCTGGGTTCCGTATGGATGCCAGTAGTACGTGTACTTGCACTATATTTATTTGTTCAAACTATGTTACCAGCTACTTAGTAAAGCTGGTAATGTCTGACTGTCAGATTTAAAGCCTGGGATGACTAATGGCTTCTCACAGTTAAGTGTTGGAAGGACAGAGGCTATTTTAATTGGGGCTTCCTGTCAGCTAAAACAAGTGTCTCCACTATATATTGGAAGGGTGTCATCCTGAACTCAGTCATCCTATGAACAGTCCTGTCATTTTTATTGATTCAGAATCAAGTTTGATCCTCACAGTGACTGAGTTTCTAAGGTAGTGTATAATGCTTTACTCTCAGAATACCTACCAGTCACCTCACAACTGCTACAGAAATTCAGGTATATTTTCCTTCATTTTTCCAAGAATATAGAAACTATTTTTTTTCCTGGCCCTCCTTGACATCCTGGTCAAAAATATAGCTTTTTTGAAACTTGCATTGTCCACTTCATTCCTCTTTTATTTTTTTTTTCCCTTGATCAAGAAGAGATCAAATTTTCACATATACATCATATCTAAAACTTCTAGACACTGCATAAGGTGTTAAAAAATAGATGTGACAAAACACTTCAAATGTAATATCATGAACTCACCTAAGCACATATCTCATGCTCAATATACAGTGGTTTTGGTTGAGTCACCACTGCAATATACCAAAGACATGCACCAAAGCCAAACAAAGCCAGTAATTTTCTTTTTGGTCCTAGAAGAGACCTGTCACTTTTGTGTATGTGCAAAATAAAGTCAGAAAAGTAAGAATATGCATAATTTCATAATGATGCATATGCAAAGTACAGGCAAAGAGGAAGAAAAACCGGGGACTTTATTTCTATGTCTAAAATAGAAAAGTTTATTATAATTATAATTTTTAATTATATTTTTTACTTGCTATTTAGCAATTTATTTCCTCTCATTATATAATTTCAGTTACACCATTAAAACATATAGCATTTAAAATATTTTTCTAAAAACAAAAGAATATAAGATATGTAAAAATGTTACTACGTTCATGTATAGTGACAAAGCCACAAGAAGTAGATGTAATACTGCATGGACTAAATCAGAGAACACATAGGCTTTCTATTACAAAGCAGGTTGAACTGGAGACTTAAACCATTTACTTCAGAAGACTGAAGTAGTCTGTCCCCTGAGAACCTTAGATACTTCTTTTGCCTTATGTACTAAATCTTGTTTTATATTCTGCAGATGCCAATCTTCTCTCTATGTCTGTTTACTGATGTTCAGCCCTGCGGGCAGGCTCCTTCATATATATATATATATATATATATTTTTTTTTTTTAACTGAGGTTTGGGAATGATATTCTAAAGTTCAGAAGTGTTGCTGTAACCTTGGCCACATATATGTCTGAATTAACTGTTTCAGTGCTGTTTTTCTAAACATGGACTTGTGCTAAATATTTTTAACCCAGATAACAGACTGTCAGTTGTTTGAAGTGGGTAATGCCTAACAGGATGAGGATCAGTAACACAAGAAAGCCTATAAAGAATGTGTTAACTTCATTAAGTTAATAGGCAACAAAACAGCATTATAAAAGTACCTAGTATCCATAAAATCAGTGTACAGGTACATGGGAAAAATAGGTTTGTTATAATTAAATAATAAAAGTTTATGAAATCATCAATGCTTAAAACAAACAAACAAAAACCAAACACCACTATTGTGGTCTATCTACTGTTACAAAGCTGCTCCAGTGAAACTTAATACTAGATTATTAGTGGGATAATACCTTCTAATAGACATTCTTTCAGTTAATGTCAATCCAGGTTTGACCACCTGGGTTAGTCAAGGTCAAGTGAGAGCAGACACACTGCATGTTCCATATCTGGTGTGTTGATGAACAGCCATGCTAGAATGTCTGGAAGAACGTGCCTCAAGGTTTGGGGATTTGGATATGGTGAACAGCTCTCTGATTCATTCTCAGTAAGATGGGGGAGGGCTTGATCCTTTTGTCAGGAAGGGCTTCTGTGGGGATGGCAATAAAGACTTATGGCACTCACATGGCTTGATATATATTCTTACTAAAGTTCACAATCTATTCACTCAGGATGGTCTCACCTGCAGCTGCAGGTGGCCATACTCCTGGGGATGAAATCAGTACTAAGCCTGCTTTCCAGCCCACTCCACCTCACATGACTCCCCAGAAGACCAAAAGCTGATCCACAGCCAACCAGAAATAAAGTCTCTACATGAGAGCACTCGTGCCTTCTGAATTCTAGACTAAACAATCTGACACCCAATTGCAGTGTGTGAGTGACAGAGTCAGGAAAATAAACCCAAGGAAAAAAATAAGGTCTTTGCCTCAAGCACGGAGATCTGTTAGAGGGGAAGATTATTGTCTCGCATCTACTGCCAAAGACACAAGAGACTATCTTATCTTTTAAATATTGTTTAGCAATTTCCCTCCTTTCCCTAAAAATCTGTCTGCTGGTTAATTTCATAGATACCAACTGAAATGTGGAGTTGCCAGCTCTGTGTAACCCACCCCAAATCTAACAGCTGTACTTGTGCACATGCAGCATCGAGCCATCTGTGCAATGTAGCACAAAGCACTTACTTGACTCAGTAAAGGACAAGAGAGAAAGGCTTTAGCAATGCTAAGGCGCCTTTCTTTCTTAGGAGTGTTTTGGCCAGATTATGCCTCACTTCCTGGGGGGCGTGCAGAAACGGGTGGCTTGGAAGAGCCGCGAGGAAGTCTGGCTGAGCGAAATCGCATCCCTTCTGCGGGCTCGCGGTGTGTGCACACCACTGTTGGTGGAACAAATGGCAGCCATATGCTTCCTCCTGCGAGCTAGCTAGGCATATGTGACCACTGCCCTCCTTATCCCAATTCCTCTGTGTTACCACTCAAAAATCCAGCACCCCAGGAAGGACCGATCTTGTTGATGTGATCTTTGCCAGAACTCATACCTAGGAGCAAAGAAGACATGGCAAAAGCATATTCCCCCTCCTTCAGTGGCTGACTTCAATCTGGTTAATTTGTCTTTGTAAGAGGAATGGGGGGTGGGGGTTGGGTGTTGTTCTTTTTCTTCTTTCCCAGTGTCTGGATTAGAGTGGTTACAGAGAAGGATTCAGCAATCACTGGGTGACAGTCAGGTTTGATGGTTATGTTAACACTTTATTTTATTTTTTATTTTTGAAAGAATTGATGTAGGTCAAACACCTAACTCTCCCAAAACATGCTGATTTTACTTTGATATGCTCTTCCCTCACACAAGTCTTGACTTCCCTGCAGTTAGTTATTGGTGGTGGTGCTGGAGCATGAGAATGGAACCCAGGCCATAGGGTCACTAAATGGGCCTGAGTATGAGAGGTGGCAGTTTATATTCTGTACAGATTTTACTTTAAAGAATGGCATCGTCTTTTTCAAGTAACTTAGGCAAAGGTTATGAAACAATGCAAAAAAATATATTGTCCCAAATACTTGGTCTCAAGTCTTGCTTCTTCCAGGGTTTTGAATGATGTGTTGTTCAGGTTAGGAAAGAAGACTGGATCTGGATCCAGATATTTTTTGATTCCTCATAAAGACAGAAATCTCTTGTACAAATGAAATATGGGCTATTTTTTAAACTATCTTTAAAAAGAACTAATATCTTTGAGAAGAGGAATATAGATCTAATATATAAGAGCCTGTGGCTCCACCCTTGTAAATAAATATTGAAGAAATACAACATTTTCAACCACATGACAGTGGAAAGAAAGCTTGCCTGATTTGATCAAACTGTTTTAGGGAAACTGGCAATGTATTTGTTAGCTACATGGAAGAAGTAAATCAATAAACCATATTCCAAACTGCACCTGAGACACACACAGATGTTCACTCTCACTCTCTCAGCTGGTATTCTTGTTGGTACAGAAAAAGGTTGATGGGATTAACAGAAAAATAAGTCATCTTTGTTGGGTCATATTAAAACAAGTTCAAGTAGATTTTTATAAGTAAATAAAACCTGTGGGTTTATTCTTCTTTATTTTCTTCTCTCTCACTGAAACTTGTAGAGTGAAAAGAAATAAAAAATTGCAGATAATTGCAATATTTTGCATATTTTATTTATCTTTTTTAAGCAAATTAACTAAAAAAAAATTAGTAGTGGCGGTTCAGTTGCAAGGAATTCTTGGCTTTAGCTTTGCTTTTCAGTGGAGTTTGCCCTAAAAGGCAGTTACTGTTTGGGTTGTTCTGAAAGTCACAGTCAGTAAACCATAAAGACAGGTATAAATTCATCAGTGAAATGTATAAACAAACTCTGAAATCAGATGCTGTTTGGATGTTGAGAGATTATTTCAATGGGAAGAAGAGTTTAATTTCTTTAATAATTGAAATTATGAGACCTTGTGTTTGATTGGCAAGTGTGTAGGTGGATCTGATGATTTAAAAAAAAAAAAAAGTAGAAACCCCTCTTGAACAGAAAGCAAAAAGGTGGGAAGTGATACTTCAAAACATTTTGGCATTAGAGACAGTGAGAGAATACTCTGCTGATATGGATAACTGGCAATTCTTCTGTGAAATTATGGGGCTGATTAAAAGTAGTCTTCTCAAATTCTATGCAATGTACAAAGTCCTTGGAACACTTTACTAAACTTTCAAATATGTAAAACAGGTATATCTGTGTTTCTTTTACACTGTTCCCAGGGGACTATCCAAGAAAGGGGGTTATGTTGTTCTTCACACAGTATAAATGAATAAAAAAAATACATGTTCCAGAGTGAGCATTCTCTTGGTCTATCTAAATGAGCAGATACATAGGATGGAGGAAAAGAAAAGGAAAAATATGCAGATCTGAAGACTTGGCAAAAATGCCTGTTCGCTTGCTATGTAGATACTACCAGCTGCAAGTGTTTTTACAGTGTATTAAGCTGGGAGGCATAACAGCAGTTAGTATTAAGGAGAGAGATCTGGAGGTGGCTGGAGCAGGACATATGTGTGAATACAGCTGGAAATAAAGATGGCTAAGATATGCTGCAAATTAGTATCCCCCCCATTCAAGTGAATCTGAAGCAGAGGTTTCACTGGTATTAACTTGCAGCTTGGAGTAATCTCTTGTCACATTAACCTTTGAATCTTCCAAAAGGCAGAAGGTACTTGGAAGCCAAAGACTCTAGACCACCCTTTTACTCAAGGGTGTCTGGAAAAAAAAATATTTCCTTGCTGGATGCTTGCCCTTGGCATTCTGTCCACCTCTGTCTCAACTTGGTATCATTGAATAATCCTCAGCCTCTGTTCCAATTGATTTTATCCTACTTCAGCTGAACTTAACTCTGCTGCTGTGAGACTGAAATGATTCACCAAGTCTCTGCCAACTTCATCCCAGTGAGAAAGAAGTCTTTGGGACCCTGAAAAGAGAGGGGTCGGACCCACAGCAATCATAAAAACATTTCCTAAACAAGAGGAGAGGGCCAAAAGGAAAGAAAGGGAGCAAAATGCTTCTGGACACCTGGATAGAAGGTTTATTCAATGGGAAGCAAGGACAGATCATGGGGACAGCTGCCTCCTGCCCGGTGGGCACAGAATAACAAAGATCTGATGCTCCACTGCCTCCCATCCGTCTGTGCTGCCTGTCATCAAACCAACATTGGGCCTAAGAGGAAAACAGTAGCAGTGTGCTACTTTAAAAGGAGTGAGAAAAAAGTGTTTATAAACAGCAGCACTAGAGCAATTCCACAGGCTGACACTTAATTTTGAACTAGCCTCATGTGAAATGTGTCAATGTTTTCAGAGGCAGGTGTTTTGATTTAGGTTGATTCAATATCCAATGAAGTATTCTCTAAATAGAAAAATTGGAATGCTTTGGTAAAACTGAAAATTTATTTAAGAAAGCATTCTTTTGAATATCTACTTTATACCAGAAAATAATTTAGGCAAAAAAAAAGCTCCTTTATATATCTTAATCTATTTTGCTATATCTGTATATTATTTTGTTAGGTAAATAGCCAGGCCTTGGTAAGTCTTGTCTTTTTATAAACTTTAAAGATACATTTTAACGGTGAAAGTTTGAAACTAAAGATCAAATATCTGTTCAGTACATTGAATTTCATATTCATTATATGTAGAAACTAATATATTCCCAGAATTTCCTCTCTTCTTTTCTCATCCTTTGGTAAGCTTCTGAAAAGACTTTTATCTGGAACCATATCTTCATGTCATTCTTAGGAAGAATAAGTGCTATAGCAAATGGATTGATCTTGAGAGCAAAGTTAGAAGATTAGGAAAACAGATAATAGACTTAGCTGACCCCTCTCTCTGCCTCAAGGAGCCACTTTACAGACCATTGCAAACTCACTCATAATCTATAAAACACAGATATCCATCACTTTTACTAGGTTGTGTCTGTAGCAGTAGGGGGGATAAGATGGGGAGGTTACGTGTTTGGTTGCTGATTTCTTAGTATAAGCCTACAGTCATAACAGCAGTTAGAGGAGCTCTGTGGGGTAAAACATTCACACACATACAGACCCATGAGACCTTATTAAGCTTAATAGTTCAGAAATGCTATGAGCAGTTATATAGAAAATTAGAGCCAGGCATTATGCACAGATGAACAGGCTTTTCTCTATTCTCTCAACTTCTCTCAGGGATCTGTATGGGCGTTGGGAGGTTTCTTGAATCTCCCTGCAGTTAGGAGAAAAAAAAGAGGAAAGATGAACTAATTTAAAATATACCCCAAGGGAAAGTTCTTGGCCCTGGTGGGTTTAAAGGGAATTTTTACAAAACCTCTTGCATAGACTTCTTCATACATTTACTTGACACACTCTATTCCTTGGGGGATTCAGGTGGATTCATTTCTGCCAATCCTAGTGCATACATTTAATTGTACAGATTATATAAATGGTATATCCTGTAAACTGAGTTTACTCATCTGTGAAGATGACAAACCCTTAAAAAACAAAACAAAAACATACAAACAAACAACATCAACAACAAAAACATTAACTCGGTCAATACCAAAGCTATGAGCTGAGAGAAAGTGATGATCTTGACCAAAAGTATTTATTTTCACCGTTAGCTGTAGCGTGTACTGAATTTCCAGCTAGTAGGATGCATGATTGCATTCGTCACAGTCTGCAGTGTTTTGAACACAGTGCTTGCTTTAGAAACCATAGTTTGGAAGAGCATCGCATCCTCGATGTGTAGATGAAGAAGTTGTATTATTTTCTCTTAATAAGAAGTTATGTTAACTGAACTACAGACAGTTACACAGAAGTATAAGAAGATTGATGCCACACAAAAGCATTTAGGTAGTTGTCTGGGAATCAGATGAGGGCTTTGACAGAACCAAAGACTCAGGGGAATCTTAGACCTTTCATTTTTGGCAAGGCAGAATGCACTTGATGTTTTAAGACACTCAAATCCTAAGGCCTATTTTCCTAAGAATGGTTTTATGTTGTAATGATTTTAATTTTATAGACTAGCTGGAAAAGTGATTTCCCATTTTATGGCTTCTATTTGTCTTCTCAATCATACGTTTTGCAGATTAAGATAAAAACAGGTGACTGATATTTGTGTAGGCAGTGAATATTGCAAGATTCTTCTTTACACAAATAGATTAGTGACAAATCTTAGAAGCCCAGGCAACTTCTCTAGCATTTTTAATTCTCTGCCCAATAGGTTATGATAAATACTTTTGAAAAATGATGAACTCTGATGTGTTTCTTTAGATGTCATCTGAGTGTTTCAGATTTTGGAGTTCTTAGTGTCAGATACTAAAGAGAGTCCATAAAACTACATTTATGAAACATGTGAAGCATGTGAATTCTTTGCTGGATAAAGTCATTGCAGCTTTGACATATGGAAAGTGAGATTTCTAGTAAGTGCTGTTTGGAGTGATGATCCTATTAGCAAGTCCATCACTTTATAACAAGTAAGTTGCATGGCACGAAAAGTCACACTTCACAAAATCAGGCAATCTGCACTTGTTTGCTTTTAATCACTTTTGTGAGAAGCCTGCAATCTCTGCATTAACTGTGTAAATTAGGGAATGTCAGAGCAATGCTTGGATAGTGGGTTCTCAGGATGCACCAAAGTGCATCTTTTCTCTCAGTAAATAATAAATAAGTGCACTTGCATTGTTCTACAAGAGATAATGCTACACAATGTGATACTTTTTTGATAAAATTAGACTTTTTTTTTTTTTTTAAAGATAAATTTTAACTAAAGATGCTGTGGAGCTTTACCAATGACTTTAAGAATCCGAAATAAAGTCCTGGCCAAATTCCAATTAGGATAATATATTTGCTTCTTAGTTAAAGTTAACGTGTCTTTATAATTAGATTCACTGGGATACTCCAGTAAAATAAATTTGAGGTAGTGGAATTATACTAATTTATACCAATGAGGATCTGGCTCTATATTTTCTTCATTTCTTGCACTAGGATCTCACTTGGGAGGCTATTAATAAAGTGGCAACATCACAAGGGAAAGGAAACAGGGAGAGAGGAAATCAGATAAATTTTTAAAAATAAATCAGGGCTAGAAACAGTGTCAGGAATGAATTTCTAGGCAAGCAGTTACTGCATATGGTCACCACAGGACAAAGTTCCCAATTTTTCTTAGTAACACTTTCTGTATTCATTTTTTCCATTTATTTTTAGTAGCTGATATATTAAGCATCACTCAGACCAATGCTTTCCTATTATTTCTTTGTATTTTTGTGTCTATCCATCTGGATTGACCTCCTGACATCAAGTTGGAACTCTTTGGGGTGGAAAGTTCCTATGCTTGTGTGACAATGGTTGCACATGGAATCAGACTGGGTGTGAGCACAAACACAACCTTAACAAGATTCATTGGTGCTGGATGCAGAACCTGCTTCATCAGGCTTGTTTCACTGCCTGCCTGGAGAGCCTGATAACTGTGATACCACCATGGGCCTTCCAGATCATATTTCTGGAGCAGGACAGAAGTGGACAGCAAGACATAATTGTGTTCTTCCCTATTTAGGGCTGGCTCACTGCTGTGGTTCTGATCATGCCTATGTGTGCATGCACAAACAAACACAAATTAAAATTGAATTCTATGAATTCTTTGACAAGACATTTAGATACAGTGGAACACGATTTCAGTTATCCAGTACTTGCTTATTAAAAGGTCACAGACCCCCAGCCAAACTTCGTGAAGGTTCATGAAGAAGAACTCTGGACTTGTTTCTCAGCTGTTTACAAATGTAAGCAAGTCTTTTCAGGAGGATATTTCAATGTTCATGCACATAGATGAAAAATTATTTTTGTTTCAGTCTGTCAATGACAAAGTCCAAATAAATAAAGAACAACTCTTTATTAATAAAGAACAAAAAATTACAGTAAAATTTAATAAATAACCATTTCTGTGTTCCCAGGTCAGCATAACATTCACATGAGTTAATTTAAGTGTATTTACTATATGATCGATTTTCAGTCAAAATATAATCTAGAAAGGAAAAGCACTGTATGGATTTCATTTTCATTTGCTTTATATTTGTTATATTTCATGATATCAGATTAAAAAAAAACACTGTGCATGTGTGCTGGTAAACGTTATTACTTTTCAAAAGTGGAACTCTTTACAGGAATGTATTTATACACAAAGTTATTGTAGCACATCTAGCAAAGCTATGGACACAGTAGTAATGCTTTGAGGATGACTTCTTTGTTTTTGCTAGAAATAATTTTTGTGTGTTGTGATCTGACTATGGACATGATGTTAATGACTGCACACTTTCCATTCAGCAAGCAATATTGTTAGATTTAGCCTGATTTATAAAACAACAACACAACAACACTAGTTAGGGCACTGTATTTTACTTGCCAGATGGTTAACTCCCATGGGTTAATGAGTATACCCAAATTCTAGATGATTTAAGATGTCCTGCGGATATTTCCTTAGGTACGAGGATTGCTGGTTGTTAATTTACATGTGTACTGTATTTTTTCCCCTCTCTCTATTGATCTCATGAGAATTCTGAATTTCTTTTTGTCCATAAAATGCTAATAGGCCATATTTAACACCTCCCCCTTTTGTTGTTCTGACCATCAAAACATTGTTTTCAGATTTCAAACACTTCAGACTGAATTAGTTCATCTCAAAGGCTAAGAACTGAAAGCCTACATATGAACATGCACAACATATATGAATACATATATATACAAATCCAAACACTTCTTGGGTTGTACACGCTATTTTATAAGCCTACTTTGCAGTATTTTCTCCAGAAATCAACATTAGAAAATATGTGAGCATATTAACACAATTTAACATACATTAAAAATCTAATATATATATTAATCTGGAATAAATCTAGGCTTTGCTTTATGCCAAAACAAAAATTTTAGTTTGTATCACAGAAGGATGTTTGTATTCTCGATAGCTAAACACAATTGAATTGATTCCTTGTTAATAATGATAATTTCTCAAGATCTCCCAGGCACTTTTACCTGTGACTGTGGCTAGCTGGTGCACATTCGCTTTGGAAAAGAGAATGTTTAGATACAACATGAGAAGCACTCACCTACAGGAAAAACAAAACAAAACAAAAGATTAGTTGAAATTTCAGGGCAGTATGCCAGATGATCAATGAAAATGGAGAAAAATGAAATGGAGATAGGGCAAGTTGATATTTCAAGATAGCTGGCTATCAGCCTTCTCCTAATTTCTATCCCACCTCCATTAGGTTTCCAAAGTTAAAAGAGGGAAAATCATAGCAGGGCTGTTGCCAAAGGAAAAGAGAAAGCAGGAAATAAGGAACAGTTCTGTATAGAAACATAGGTGTTGATATTGTGAAATAGCTCATGGTTGTGTTCCTTTTGACAGCAGTTGTTAGCATGAAGTTTTGTGAAAGATACTCAAATAGAAAGCTCTTTTCTGATTCTCTTTTACCCTTTTAATGGACATACATCTTCCATTTTACCTGTATAGAGACTTAATGTTCAATTCTAAAATCCTATTATACTCTTCACATAAACAAAATTGTGAAGCAATGAGCTCCATAAGGTCAGTGCACATTGCATAAATCATATCTTCTTGTTTTAGATTATATATTTCATCCCTAAAACTTCGTTAGCTCTTTCTTCTTTTTTGATAAGACAATATTTTAATTTACTTTTCAACTCACTCTTCAAAGCGTTTTACACGTCCTTTGTAATCCAGTCATTTTCTGTGCCTAGCTTATATCCCTTTTTGTACATGTCTACTCAGAACCAGGCACTTGTTCAATGCTGGACAAGCTCAGGGCTCTGGTGCATGATGGAAGCTCTTAAGCACCAGGGCTATGCACGTTACTATTGTTTCTACTGCTCACAGCAGCAACAAACCAACCCAGCATTTACAACAGTCTCTCCACTATCCAAGAGATATTCACTGGCCACCTCTGGGTCCTTCCTATCACTTCTAGTAAGAATGGTAAGAATTCAAAATGATTTAATCTGAAGGAAAGACACTGAAAGTGAAAAGAAAAGGGTTCTACTTTGCTGCATCTAACTCTCTCTCTCCCAGGGCTGTATCCAACCTAAAAGCTTCCCTTGAGCCATTCATTTAAACATTTGGATTTTTTTTTTTACTTGAGTCACCACAGTTAATTTCAAATCCATCAATCCAGCATTGCCCTCTGACTTCAAAACACGCGCTAAACTGATAGCTGTAGCTCCATGCTGGAAAACTCAAAGCCAGGGTGTTGCAACAAGGCCTGATGACATGGATTAAGGCTGAAGTCTCTAAGTACAACCACACAGTTGTGAGACAATTTCTGTCCTGGTTTTAGCTGGGATAAAGTTAATTTTCTTCCTAGTAGCTGGTGTGGTGCTATGTTTTGGATTTAGGATAGTTTTATGGATTCCCATACATGAGCTGATTCATCAACTGGAGAGCCAAGGAATGATCAGCAAGTCTCACTCACCCTTTAATAGACCTTTATGGCCAGTGTGAAAGTCTAATAGGGAGTGGAAACCAACTGTGGACTATCGTGGCCTGAATGAAGTCACGCCACTGCCGAGCACTATAGTGCTGGACATGCTAGAACTTCAATATGAACTGGAGTCAAAGGCAGCCAAGTGGTACGCCACAATTTATATTGCTAATGCATTTTTCTCCACCCCTTTGGCAGCAGCATGCAGGCCACAGTTTGTTTTTACTTGGAAAGGTGTCCAATACACCTGGAATTGATTGCCCCAGGGGTGAAAACACAGTCCCATTTGCCTGGCCTAATCCAGACTGCACTGGAACATGGGGAAGCTCCTGAACACCTGCAGTACATCAATGACATCATTGTGTGGGGCAACACAGCAGAAATTTTTGAGCAAGAGAAGAAAGTAGTTCTAATCCTTCTGAAGCCTGTTTTGCCATAAAACTAAGTAAGGTTAAAAGACCTGCACAGGAGATCCAGTTTTTAGGAATAAAATGACAAGATGGACATTGTCAGATCCCAATGGATGTGATAATAAAATAGCAGTTATGGCTCCTCCAACTAGCAGAAAGGAAACATAAGCTTAGGTCATTTTTATTTATTTAGTTAGTGTTTTTTCTTTTATTTATTTATTTAATTATTTTTGAGAATGTACATGTATATTTCAAATTACAGCCTGATTGTAAGCTCTCTCTATCAAGTGACCTGGAAGAACAATTTCAAGTGGGGGCCCTGAGCAATGACAAGACTTTGAAAAAATTAAACAGGAAATAGTTTATGCAATAGCCCTTGGACCAGTCCAAGCAGGACAAGATGTAAAGATTGTGCTCTGCACCACATCTGGGGAGAATGGCCCCACCTGGAACTTCTGGCAGAAAGATCCCAGGGAAACTTGAGGTCAACCCCTAGGATTTTGGAGTCAGGGTTACAGAATATCCAAGGCCTGCTACACTCCAACCAAAAAAGAGATTGACAGTGTATGGAGGGGTTTGAGCTACTTCAGAAGTGGTTGGTACTGACACACAGCTCCTCCTGGCACACTGATTGCCAGTGCTGGGCTGGATGTTCAAAGGGAGGGTCCCCTCTATACATGTTGCAACTGATGCTGCATGAAGTAAATGTGTTGCACTGATCACAGTCACACAGGAATCTTGGAAGTGACCATAGACTGGCCAGAAAGCAAAGATTTTATAATATGGCCAGAGGAGGATGTGACACGTGCTGAAGAGGCCACTACAAAATAAACTACCAGGAAATGAGAAACAATATGCCCTGTTCACTTATGTGTCCTTTTGTATTGTGGGAAAACATCAGAGCTGGAAGGCTGCTGCATAGAGTCCTATACAACAAGTTGCAGAAACTGCTGAAGGAGGAGAATTGAGCCAATTTGCAGAAATGAAGACCATCCATTTGGTTTTAGATATTACTGAATGAGAAAAGTGGCCAGTGTTGTGTCTCTACACCGATTCACAGATGGTGGCAAATGTCCTGTTGGTTGGTTACAGCAATGGAAACAGAACTACCAGCAGCACAGAAGGAAACCCATCCCTCTGCCACTTTGTGGCAAGACATTGGTGCCTGGGTAGAGAACCTACTTGTAAAAGTATGCCACATAGATGCTCACGTACCCAAAAATTGGGTCACTGAAGAACAGTTTCAAAACAACCAGCAAGTGGGTCAGGCTGCTAAGATTGAAGGGGCTGAGGTGGATCTGGATTGACAACATAGTGGCGAATCATTTATAGCTCGATGGGCCCATGACACCTCAGGACATCAGGGAACAGTTTCAACATATAGATGGGCTTGTGGATCAAGGGGTGGACCTGACTGTGGACACTATTGCACAGGTTATCCATGAATATAAAACATATGCTGCAATCAAGCAAGCCAAGTAGTTAAAGCCTCTTTGGTACAGAGGATGATGGATGAAATGTAAATACGGGGAGGCTTGGCAGAGTGATAATATCTCAGTCCCTCAAACCTACAATGGCAAGAGTCCTGTATTTACAATGGTGGAAGCAACCAACAGATGGCTGGAAACATATCCCATGCCACTTCCTGGAACACTATCCTGAGCCTTGAACAGCAATACTAATGGTGACACGACACACCAGAAAGAGTTGAGTCAGATAAAAAGACTCATTTCCATAACAACCTCATAGACACCTCGGCCAAAGAGCACAGCATTGAGTGGGTCTTATACATCCTCCATCATGAACTAGCCTCTGGGAAAATTAAATGATACAATGGACTACTAAAGACTATGCTGAGAGCAATAGATGCTGGGGATACGCATTGGGATACACATTTACCAAAGGCCACCTGGTTAGTCAACACTAGGGGATCTGCCAACCGAGCTGTCCCTACCCATTCAAAACTCGTATGTACTGTAGAAGGGGATAAAGTCCATGTAGCGTACATAAAGAACATTTTGGGGAAGACAGTCTGGGTTATTCATAACTTGAGCCACTGGAAATCCATCCATGGGATTGCTTTTGCTCAAGGACCTGGGTGTACTTCTTGCGTAATGCAGAAGGATGTGAAATTCCAATACGTACCTCAAGGGGATTTGATTTGGGGTGAGAATAGGCAATAATTTTAATTGTATATTAACCGTTATGTAATATTGTATATCATCACTACTGTTATCACTATATTACATATCAATGGTATTATAGTAAAAGTCAACCAGATGATGAATGAATTTTGATGGAATCAAGCAAAGCACAGTGATGATAGAAACAGGCAAATACAGTGGTGAGGGGACCTGGATTGGCTTCAGGGTGCAATAACCCAACATCAAACAGCATCTCTTCCGCCCTGACAGACTGTTATGATGGATGAAACCCAAAGTCACGGACTAAATGAACTCAATGAACATTCTACAGGGATGGCCAATAGACCAAGGGAATGATATCTGTGCATATATATCAAAATGCAAGAAAGGTGGTGATTAATTAGGATGTAAGTATGGATCCTGAGCATGACATAGATAGTATGGAATAAAAGATGGATATTGTCCTGGTTTTGGCTTTGATAGAGTTAATTTTCTTCCTTTTCTTTCTTCCATACCAGTATCTGGTATGTTGCTGTCATTTTGTATTTAGGATGAGAATAATGCTGATAACACACTGATGTTCCAGTTGTTGTAGAGCAGTACTTACACAGAGTCAAGGACTTTTCAGCCTCTTGAGCTGCCCTGCCACAGAGATACTGGGCAGGGCAGTATCTCTGCCCTGGGGGGCACACAAGGAGCTGGGAGGGGACAGAAACAGGACAGCTGACACAAACTGGCCAAAGTAATATCCCATACCATGTGGCAGCATGCTGAACAATAAACATGGGGGGAACTGGGGGGACAGAATGTTTGCCAGTGCTCAGGCAGTGGCTGGGCATTGGTCAGTGGGTGGATGGTGAGCAATTGCACTGTGCATTGTTTGCTTTGTATATTCTTTGTATATTATTTTTATTTTCCCTTCCTTTTCTGTCCTGGCTTTATCTCAACTTACGAGTTTTTACCTTTTTTTTTTCTTTTTTTTTTTTTCCTCTCCTCTTGATTCTCTCCCCCATCTCACTGGGGTGAAGTGGGAGTGAGCAAGCAGCTGTGTGGTGCTTAGCTGCTTGCCAGGTTAAACCACAACATCAAAACAGAAATACAGAGCTACATGGATGCTGAAAATTCTGCTGTAGTGAAAGCCCAGTAATGACAAACACTACCAGTGCTACTTTCACTTTGTTTACAACCCTGTACTTTCTCTCTCTGATTTTTAAATACCCACAAATGCTGCTTACCCAGGTCTAATCCCAGAGAATAAATACTTTCATATTTGTGGTAGGAGGAAAATGTGTCCATCACACCACAGAGACAGAAAAAGACAGAGATGGTGAAGCCTGCATTGCGCTGTAGAGGGTGTCAGTGACAGGTCCAGCTCCTTAACTCACTGACCTCTGTTGACCAGAAAGGACATGAAAGTGTAAATTGGATATATAGCCTATTTTCTGCTTTGTAAGCTTTGGAATTTAGTTTCATAATAGCAAAATTATATTAAAAATCATCAGAAGTTTCTGCACAAAAACATATTATTCTATTCTCATGCAAAATATGGGATGATTATATTGTTGAGAAACCTATAGTGTGATGGGCAAAGTAGCAAAGCAGCAAACAAGAAAAGTATAGACTAAGTGAGCCAATATATGGGAAGAGCCACCAGCTGAATGCCCGTCTATGGAAATCTAATCAGCCAGGGATGAATGCAGCTCTGCCACCCAAACACTGCATTATAGGATGCCAGCTGCATCTGCTTCCCCCTAGTTATTCCTATTTTTGAGCATAAACCAAGCTCTTGGGGAGTAACTTCTAATAGCATACCCAAATAAGCAGTGCTGGGAGAAGTGTTATAAACCTTTAAATTGCCATTAGCTAATCAGAATCATTGTTCAGTGACCATTATCTTTTATTAAATGACCACTGAATCATAATGTTCATACTGATTTTCAATTAAAATGTAGAATAGTCACCATGACTCAATAGCACCCATTAGCAGTACCAGGACCACTGAAACAGCCATTACCAGGAAGAAATTCAGCACTTAAGAAAGTAAGTTAATTTCTTCATGTAGATGCTTATTTCTAGCTGGGGATATTTCAGAGCAGGTTTCCCAAAAGGAACTGGAATTTAGTCACAAAAAAAGGCATGCCACTCCTCTTCTACCTTTTGCAATGTCCCATCATTTTTTTTTTTTTTTTTTTTTTTTTTTTTTTGAGGGGGAGTACCAGAGAGCAGCAAAAAGCATTTACATGGAAGGGCAAAACTTATGCCTACATGCATGAATGCTGCTAGAGCCATGGGGAAATATGACGGCTCCCACTCTGAGGTGTGGGAAGAGCTTCTGGCACAGGAGCACTTTAGGAAATAAAATACTTATTGAAAAGTTGAGCCATGATATCTATATCAGGCACTATATCATGCTAGTGATGTGAAAATGCCTTTCAACTTCTGTCATTAAAAATGCAATGATACCAAATGTTCTGGAGTTGTTATGGTAAGACCAGGGAGATATTTTTGTAATTTACAATCAAAACTTGGGTGAGGCTTTATATAAGGGTAAATCATATACTATGTGTATATGAACTCCTGCAAAGTAGTCTCTTCTCACTTACTTAGTGTATTGGTAAAACTAAAATAATAAATGGCCAGGTAGCAATGAGTTAATTCTCCCAAAGGAAACAGAAGCATGTAGTTAAATACTACATCACAAATTACCATTTTTATGTCACCACCTCACCATGACTTTAGCACTAACCCATCTCCATCTTCACACTCTCATTAGGATATAATGCATATTCATGGTCCTGATTATATAGCCACTTTCTTGACTTGTTTTAATTGTGCATAAAGACATTGTGACAGGAGACCTGACCTTTTCAAGATCATTTTCTCTCCATTACTTTTCACAAAGCTATTAACTTGTCGCCTTCCATAAGATTGCAATAATTTATTTCCCATTAATAAAAAATTCCTGGTGCCATGCAAATTAAAATTTATTCAGCAAATAGAATTCTTTGGATTATTTTCTAATGGCTTTATATACTTCCAGCTTAGGAAGAAAAATAATATTAATGGATACAGGCTGAGTGGATAATTGCATACATAGGAGAAAAATGAATATACAACTGATGCTGTGGCTTCCTGCACACCAATTACCCAGAAGAGTTCCTTTAGTTCCTTTTTCAAGAAATATATTAAATAATTTATTTCAGGGGATATCATTATAATCTTGAAATTATTCTCACTGTATAAAGAGCTTGGCAACCTGATGCACAAACAACAAATGTTCATATTAGAAAACCCACACTAAGTAAAAATACTTATAAGTGTAAATGAAACTAAGAGAAGGAATAACTTTGAGACAAAGTTGCTACAATACTGCAGTGGAATTAGAGGAGGATTACATGGTGAAGTTATAAAAGTAGTTTTTATTTAACAGTACTGTTTCAACATGAATGAATTATGTTGAAATTGCAAAACATGTTAATGATGAAAAGGCTTAGGCTTTCTGAGAACTTTTTTGTTTTGAAGACTTGATAAAAATATTGATATAATACAAAAAGCAGAATATCATAATTCAACAGTATTTATCTGTTTTTTACAATTTGAAGTATGATAGGTCCTTAGACTTGTTTACATTAGTTCCTGTTGGGAAAAATAGCTCACATGCATTTAAAGCCATGTATTAATGAAATATAGTAACTACTGCACAAACAGATATTTCAGTGTTTAGAAGTTGGCACAAAAACTGCAAACCATGTAATAGCAGCTATTTCAAACCCTTGACCATCTAAATGGGAGTGGTGGTGATAAACCCCAGTGATATGTTGTTGGACCATTTCAAGGCTGTAGAAAAAGTCATTAAACTTTCTACTTCAAAGTCACAAAAATATGAGCTGAAAGAGGAACTCTTGGCTACCTGTTCCCTCTCCCTAACAATTCAAAGCTGTTCTCACTCCACCCTGGTGTGTCTGTGAACACTTGCTTGGAAGACATAAAAATTGAAAATAATGTTGAGCAGTTTGATCATGTGTAGGGGGAAAAAAAAAAAAAAGCCACTGTTTAATTCATCAACAAGATGAGCTATAATAGAGAAATACAGACAGAAACATGAACAACAGCTTGATTTCTGATGTATGATGCAAAAAAGCCTCAGTGGAAAAGCAACATGAGATAGACGATTTCATAGTTCTATTATTGCATTAGGTCTGGGAAGACTGTATTGTTTTTTATCTCAGTGTTTTAACTTTGGGGTGGGCATTCTGCAGTAGCTGATTGGCATTATAGGATATATATATATATATATATATATTAATTTTGCACTTACCTCTGTAAGTTCACAGTAAAGAATGTGATTAAACTATGCAATATTCCTTTAAAAATATGGAACAAGTCTTCATGTAGCTGCCTTTTAAATGCTGCCTTAAAAAAAAAATCAACTTAGAATTCATTACAGAAAAAAAAAAAGCAAAAACAAACCAAAAAAAAAAAAACCCACAAAAAAAACAGGTTTACGTTTGTATTTTATTTGTATTTTATTTTCCTCAATGCAAGGAAAAATCAGAAAACTTTCTGTGTTCTAGTCGACTCGTACTTATTCAACCCCCACTTTTGCTATATTTATCCTGTCTTAACAGACCTAAATGAGTTTGTTACCCCAAGTCCATGGTTTATCCTAAAGGGTAGGTGCGCTGACACACTTAAATTTCACAGTCAAACCTAACTTGGCTGTTTTATACACTGTCAAATCTCTTTTGGAAACTTCCATAGTGTAACATGAATGACCAACATTCAGTAATAGAAAAAACATTCAAATGTATTGCAGCTATTCCTTCACTCACACAAATTACTTTCACAAGTTCAGAGTGGTCATTACTGATCCCTGAATACTTACCAACAGTAATCACACTGATGTGCATAAGCGCTGCAGAAAATTAATTACAGTTTGTCTTTCATAGGCTTGATGCCTCACTGCTATTAATAGGGTACCAGTACTTTTTTCCTTAGAAAGCTTTGATTCCCATTGGCAAGAAAGAATGGTTTGAATTTGCAAATTGGTACAAGTTGAGTAATAGGGAAAGGTCATTTTTAGTGAAAAAGTTATCATAACCTTCGATGTTAATAGGTCTTGCTAATAAGGACCAGATTTGTATGGATGCTCAAGATGTCTGGAAAGATTTGGCATTTCCTTGTGCAATTGTCTGCATGTAGGTACAAGACTTATCATAGAATAGTTACATTAGGCACTTGAGAAGAAGTTGGAATAATTCAACTGCCAATTTAGGCTGCATATGTATTTGAAAAAATACCAATTTAGGACTCAGGAAGAAAAAGATGGCCACAACATAATGTTTCCTCTCATGAAAAAAATGTGTGAACATTAATGCTCACTTCTGCAGAAACTTTGAGGGATTCTCAAAAATAAAAATTGTTTTGGTGAAAAAAAAAAATCTGAAATGTTTACACAGATTTTTTTTTCCCATTTCACTTTTATAGGGAAAAGCTATTTTTCAAAAACACTTGTTAGAGGGCTTTATATCACCTTGTCACAGTCCACTGACCCATGCTGCCCTTTCTCTGAGTACCAGCAGTTGCAGCAGCAAAACACATTGGACCAAGTTTGTACATGGGACAAATTTGCTGCAATGTTGAAATAAACAGAGATATGCTGGAGATTAATTGGATCTGGTTTGCCTACCAACATTTTAATTTTCCAACGGTCATCAGTATGCTATATTTACTACAAAAATACAGCTCTTACTAAGTCATTGCATCAGATGCATTCCCCCACACTGATGCTCAATCACACTGTGAAGAAAATCTTTATATCCTGGCCTAGTTAAATGGTCTAAGCAATCATGATGTACCTATTTCACAAGGCAATGCAATGTAAAGATGGGGCTCTTGCTCCCCTTTAGTTGTGCAGATGGGTATATTTTGCATGCCTCCCACACATCTCCATCCAAATGCACAATATGGATGTTTTATCTTTCACAACAGGAACCTTCTGTTCACAGATATGTCAACATTCCTGAGAATGTTAGTGAATTTTTCAGGATGCCATGCTACCTGAATACCAGACGGTTCATCCTGAACACCAAGACAGTTCAGAGAGGAAATTAGGCTATCACAAAACAAAACAAAAAAACAAACACAACTAACACATACCATTATCAAATTCAAGAAACTATGGAAGCATTTTGTCCTTATTAACACAATAATGGGTTTTAGTATTTACTTTAAGCCAAGATTTACTCAAAACTTAATTTAACAGCAAATCATTTCCAGCAAATTTTACATCTATCTACATGGGGAGATATAGAATCTTTCACATAAAGCTGACCCTATTTTGTCATTCTGTAAGAAATTGTAGCTTATTTCTGCAAATGATCATATGCCGCATTTGTTACTGCGTTTCTGTTAATTTTTGGAGGAAAATACAAATGTCCTTTTTTTATTTTTTTAATATGACACTGACAGGAAGATGGACATAGCTGCAGATCTGATGTAGACAATGATCTTGTATAATGTTCTGATGATGCCATATTAAAGGATTGTCATTAAAATCAAGCATACTATCAAGTGGGAAAGCAGACTTATATTGCAATTATTTTCCTATTAGCTGCTGCCCATTGCTCCTGACAGGTATAAATTAGATCTCGCTAGGTTGCCTACAGATTAATGAGTTCCAAAATTGGCATTTAATTGTTTGGGAGTAAGAGGCAGAAAAGGAAGGTATCTGCAAAAAAATCTTTATCCACCTGTGATTAGAAGATATTCTCCTTTCTTTCTGCTTTTCCTTTCTCCCCTGGCATCGCTTGGGTGATAACTGACACTTCTATCAGAGGATTCCTTTCGACGCAGCAGAAACTTGCAGCTGAGGCAAGGCCAGAATTAATAATCTGCGTGAGCAAACACACAGCTGCTGTTTGTGGAGAGAGATTCTATTAACGAACAGTGAATTCTCATAATTAGCTGAGCGGTTTCTGCAGCTGCCTGCCTGACCCCAGACTACACAAATTGTGGGTGGTGTTCGGCCTCTAAATCAATCTTACCTAATTACTATAAGCATGTTCCTCCAGTCCTAATGACTGGGGGGTGTGTGTGTGGGGGGAATAGACATTTCCTTACCCATTCAAATGTTCCTCTTATTAGATTCTCTTTTGTGCCTAAATTCATATTTTTTCTATTAGCATTTCTAAGGGTATACAGGTGTGGTTACAAATCAGAAGCACAGAAGTATAATTCATGTCCTACAACCATGTGCCAGTGTGTGTCTGCTTTGCAAACAGTAGCAAAATGTGTGCTTGTTGGAAGCATCTGCCTTGCTTCAATTCACAAAACATAATTTAAAGCACACATGTCTGTCTGGATTCAAAGCCTTTTCTCTGCCCTCCTCCTCCTCCATCCCCTTCCCCCCCCCCCAAATTAATATGATACAAAATGGAAAATCATGAATGGTTGTGGCTTCATCTGGTCTGAAGCAGGGTTACGTACTACTATCTCACCACGTGATGCTAGAGAAGACAAGCGTATTTGTCACTGGGGAATTTAAAAAAAAAAAAAAAAAAGAAAAAAAGATGACTTCCACTGACAGCCATTGCTCAGCAAGGTGCTTTGTGTTCCTGAGCTGGGCTGGGGCATGGAGCCAAAGGGCTAGCCTGCACGGCAGTGGGAAACTTTGGACACCTCCACCTACAGCCATGCATCAGGGAACACAGCTGCTCTGCTCGGCTGCCCACAACACACCTCAGTGCTGAAGCTGACACTGGCATGGCATTTGGGTGCTAGCAGTGCTCTCCTGCATCATTTATGTCAGCTGTGAGGAATGCCAGCTGAACATGTTCCCCAATAAATTAGATATGTGGGTTATGATTAATTTGCCCTGAAAAAGCAGTCTGCAGAACTAACTCCCATCCCCATCCTTTGTCTGTCATTGTATCCTCATAAGCAAAGACTGCCTTTGTCAGTCATCTGCAGTCACTGGGCTTACAGCAGCTCCTTCATGGTGGGAAAAAAAAAATACTGCTGATGTCTGCAGCCCTTCCCTCCATGGGAATCCCAGGCCTTCAGCTTCTCCTTTGGTGGCATCTTAGGGATATAACTTGTCAGCTTCTTCCAGCAGAACCAGCAGTACCCAGAAGATCCATGCCCTAGGACAGATCCATGATTTTTTTTTTCTTACTTTGGCTGTAAATTTGATCTGGAGCAAATCATTAAGGACCTGTGAGCAAGCTAGCTGAGCCTGATTCTACATTAACCTAGACAGTACATTGATTTAGTCAGTGTAAATTCACATGTTTTCTATAGTTTTGAGATTTAATTAGTTTAGGAACAGTGTGTGCAGACAGGAAGTTTGAATGAAGTTTTATGAACAGGCAGAAATATTTACTCTAAGGAGCATTATGTAGAGGTCCCAATTTTGCAGATGCAGAATTATTCTCTTATCATTTTTTAAGAGGTAAACATCTCCCAAGATCCTTATATATTTAAGATGGCATTTTTGTTATGATTATACATATTAGGGTTTGGATTATTAACTATCAGATTTTCATCTGCTGGTCAGGTTACTATCAAGGACACAGCTCCAACAGTGGTATTAGACCAAAGCAGAAAGCAGCATTGCAAAAAACAGCAGTGTTGGGGGAAGGAAAAAAACAATTTGTAGGGCATCCATTATATATATATGTATAAACAAGTCAAATATATATGTATAAGCACAATACATTTTCCACATCACTACCACTTGTGATCATTAAATGTTTGTATGCCAACTGAGAAAATCTCAAATGCATTCATTATTTATATTATTTATAGATTACTGTATGAATTATTCTTCCTTATAAACTGTTATAAACTCTGAGAACATCCAACACTTGAATTTTGAGCTCCAGTTTTAATTTGTCACTTTCAGAAGTTAAGTTTGTTTGTTTGTTTGCTTGCTTGTTAATTGATTTATCTTGGAACTGAAAGACTTTCAAACTTTTCAGACTTGGAACTGACAGATTTTCAAATTTTAAATGTTAAGACTAAGGACATAACCTGAAGTTAATTTAATGGTGGAATGATTAGAAGCTGTGGTTTATAATTTCATTTTCACAAGTTTATGTCATGGCTAGTAAAGCTCCTGAATGTTTATACAAAGTGGAATCTGTGGCATCACAAGAACATCAGATCATTTTCACAGAAAGATGTGTATTCCTAGAAATATTTTCTAAGGAAAAAAAGAGTTAAAATAATTTCCTGTGGTACCTAATGTAAAGAATTAAATTATGTCTCACCATTTCTTCTCCAGCTAGAGAGCATGAATTGAATTTTATATGCAGAATCTTTTCAGAATATGTGTGAAAATAAATAAATATATAAATAAAATCAGCTACCTTTTATTCATCTAGTTAACTGCAACACTTCAGGTTCTTCATATTCATGATATAAAATTTCATTTCACTTATATTAACAACTAGTTCTTTAATACTACCTGTACCAGGTAACGCTGCATCAGAAAATCAAAATCAAATAACCCTAAGACTTAAGTTAACAGGTTAACAATACAAAAAACACACCATATACTGCCCACCAGCAGCCCAGTTGGATTCGGCCCTCTAGATCATCTTATTCCATATTATAAATAATACTTAATAAATAAGGTATTATAAATAATACTTTTAGTCTTAGAAGCACTATGCCACATACAAAATTTGGTTGTAACAGTTTATTGGGACGTTATGAGGTAGCTTCAGCAGGTAAGCAGTAAAAAGAGACGTAATGCCTGTCACTGCATGTTGTCTGCTGCATGTTAGTAATACACAATAGATGTCATTTCTGTCTGTTTTTCTTATTTTAACATATAGGCTTCTTTTAATAGTAACCATAAAATACTGCCTGAAATATACTCTGAAGATGCACATTTGTTGCAATCTACTGCATATACAGAATGCAGCCTCCACAATAAATCTTTTTAAAATAGAATGTGTTGGTCCAAATAGGCAAGCAAGAGCCCAGCTTCTTGCAGGGAACAGGACAATCTTTTCCCATTAAATTTGTGTATTAAAGATATTGCATTTCCTGTGTCAGTCAGGAGCAAGTCACGAGGCATTTAGATCCCTGTCTCATAACATCAGAAAAAGGAATAAAACGGTCTTTCAGAACCCCCAAGACAATTTGTTTTCATAGACAAGGTACTGCAGGGCACTCTCATCACAAAGCCCTGCAAGTAAATAAGGATTTGTGGCAGTAATAAGGAACTTGTTTTGTATCTTAGTCAATAGACATATTGAATGTACAATATACAGACAAAGTATAAATAAAAGAAAAAATAAACAAACAAAAACCACCACAAAGCAAAATCCAAAATAATAACATAAAAAAAAAAAAAAAAAAAAAAACAGAGGAAAAAAAAAAAAAAAAAGAAGAAGAGGTAGACAATTAAATTATCAGTCTAGAGATATAGCACCTGAAAATTTTTCTTCTCTGATGAATTTGGTGTTTCAACTAGAACAAAGGCAATGAGAGAAAAAAAGGCTAATCTTTTCACCACTTTACCCACATCAACCAATTTAATATATAACAGAGCATACCAGAACAAGCATAGGTTCTACCTATGCCAAGAGAGCTGCTTTTATGCCAGTTGCATAGAGTTTGGTCCAGACTCGCCTTAAATAATCAGAAATATTTCCATTTGTCTCAAGTAAGGCCTACATGCTCATAGGTGTCCAAAGTATTTATTCTTTTATCCTTTTAAAACTTTCCTATTCATTTTTATCAGTACAGTAATCCGAGAATGGCAGAAGAGTCTGTGAGCAGAATTCCTCTCCTCCAGTAGGGAAAGTAGAACAGCAAAAAACAAGTATCACCTCTCTTCTCAACAGTTGTTCTTCTGCCAGGGTCCAAAAGGAAATGTGTCTGTGGCTGAAGTCTGTACACAAAGCAGAGTGATGCATGCACGTTTGTGCCCCCATCCCTAGAAATAACAAAATAACAGTCCTAACTCACCAAACAACCCAGCCCACTCTGGATGCTGCATTTTTTTTTTCTGTTTTCTTTTTAAGAATGGGAAAGTATTTTCTTACTTTGGCTGAAGACCCAGCTGCGTAAGGAAAGAGGATATACCAAGCTGTTGCAGCTTAGCTGATGGCAGGAGCCCAGCACAGGTTCGTGCCAAAGGGTTTTTCTGTTTTTCAAGCCCTGTTGACAATGAACTGATGGAGGGATCTCTAGTAATCCCAAGAAAAGTAGCCCAGGGAGCGGAGAGGCAGCCTTTATAGCAAGGTTGTATGGGGAGACTGGGCTTTGTGAAAAGTTAGGGACAAGCTAGAAGGGATAAGAAAGATCAAGAAAGCAACAGGTTGCCAGCACAATGTGGGTTTGTTTTTTTATTGCCATAAATGAGGGAAATGGTTAAATATAAGCATACCCTCTTGTCCTAAGGCAAACCACTTTGATCCATGCACATATTTGTTACCTTGGGAACAATACTACACAAAACATGAAGATCCATAGATCCTTAGATCCATAACCCTCTACAACCTGGTAGAGATTACATTATTAGTCTCTTATTGTATCAGAACTTGTGCTTAAGTTTTCATCTGCTCTACACCAAGAGTGTAGAAATCCAATTAAACAATAGACCTCAGTAAAATCACCTGGCAGGACAGATTGGATCTCCTCTCTGAAGGACCTACAGTCTGAAAATATGAAAAAATAATTAATTTTTGAATGTTATAATAGTATTCTATCTACACATTATGACTTATTAGGTTAATCTCATCTTCCTAGGAGGCTGAGAGTGGTGGTCACAGTCCTAGGAGTTTTCTAGCAAGCAGACGAGGACTCAGATAGCAGCAGATGTGCATTTTGTGACCTGGACCCCACTACTCAACCAGAAGTATACTAGTGTGTGAAGTGGACTTTGTTTTATCAAAGGATGAATGCTTTTCAATCAGTATGTCTGAAAACCAAAGCCAAATCCCCTCATCATAATGTCTACACTTTGAGAATATATGTACATCATGGATGTTGTTTTAAACGGAATGGTATGAAAGATATGTTTATGGGGCTAAAAATACACACAACATGAGGTTTTGGAGCATTACTTCAACATTTTAGCTATCAAGCTATTTTACTCGTTAGTGGTATCATATTTTGTTCTAATGCATAATTGAAACAGCACAAAAATTACATATTTTTCCTAGATGTCTAATTATAAATGCTTACTATTTAAAGTGTGCAATTTTAGAAGTTTTAACCTCAAAGAATTTTTAAATAAATACTCAACCATATACATCCTATACTTTATCCATCCAGCTGCGGGTGGATAACAAAGTTCATTATTGTCACTCGAACAAATAGCAGAAGGAAAATTTAAGTATTAGAATTCCACATAGAGGGTTGGTCCTCCTCTTGAAAAAATGTTTTTTGGAACATACTAGATAGAGGAGAAATTCTCTAATGTTTTGATCACACTTTCCTCTTTGTTGGCCATAGAAACATGGATGAAGGGAGGCTTGACACCAAGCCCTGAAGTCTTGAATCAGCCTTGAGGTGTTCTGTTCTTTTTTGCTCCAAGCCTCCACTGTCCTGTTCTCCATGGAGAGGCAGATTCACCCCCTTCAAAAGCACACACCTGAGCCTCTAGCAGTCACACTAAGGGCATAGCAGGGCATATATCAAAACAGATACAGGTCCACACATCAATATCCATGCCAATGATTTTAACAGGTAATTGAAATGCAGACAATTTGAGCTACATGGTTTGCAGTACCTTCTTTAGGTACATTCATACTCCTAGTAACCTGCCCCTAAACCTCAAGTGTAACAAGGTCTTTTTTTTTTTTTTTTTCCCTATAGAATTATTCACATACAATTGTTTTGTTTGTCTCGGCCTTCAGATCCTTGTCCTTTACAAAGCTGAATGTGTGACACACAGAGAATAAGACTCAGACACACCAGCTGAGACATTAAGCAAGCACTGGCTGGAAGGGACCTCAGAGTTTGCCCAGCCACTCACTCAGTCCCAGGGCAGGAACAGGTTGACATAGTGCACCCCTGGCAGGTGTTTAACTAACCTGCCCCCAAAACTTCTGCTTACAGGGTGTAAATAGTGTGAAGCAGACATCCTGCTCCAGTGCTTCACTGGTTTTAGCACTTCAAAATCCTTCCTTATGTCTGGTCTGAATTTTTTATATTGCAGTTTGAATTCCTGTCCTAGCTACCTCTACCCTGTACTTGATTACTAGAATTTCCCTCAATATCCCCCAGCAAAATTAACTCCAAGCTTTTCAGCCTTTCCTCACATGTAATGTTTTTGAAGCTTTTATCATTTTCATCACTCTCTAATGTATGCTCTCCAGTTGGAGTAAAGTCCTCCACCAAGGTGCCCAAAAGCAGTCACACTGCTCCAGCAGAGACTTTACCAGTAGCAAAGAGGACAAAAAGATCACTCTAGCTGTCTCTCCATATATATACTCCTATTTATAAAACTCTGTAAGATGTAAGACGTTTGCTTTTTTTTTTTTCTTTTTTCTTTTCTTTTTTTTCCCCCAGTAGTTTAACACTATTGACTCACGTTCTGTTTATAAACCAGTGCCATCCCCAGAGCATTTCCCGCAGAGCTACTGCAAATCAGCTGTTCCTGACAAATCCACACCAACTCTTTCTTGTGCTTCTGTCTTCTCCCTGGTCTATAGTAACAGTTAATTTGATTATTTGTTCCAGCACTGTGTAAAAAATGAACTTGAGATCATTGTCTACACTTAACAACAGCACCAGCTACACCATTTCATTGTTGTTTGAACAATGTTCCCTCTTTCTAAAATAACAAGCGGAGCTCATGTTTTTCCACCCATTTTTTAAAGTATCCTAGGGTGAAACCCATCAGACAGCTGATCTGAAAGCATCTGATGAGTAGTCTCATCAACTCCAATGAGATGCATGTGCTCAAAGTTAAGCCTGTACTCAAGTGCTTTGCTGGACCAGGGCCAGGAAGCTCAGCATTCTACAGAACGAAGCTGCTTTTGGTTTTCATGGTTAGCCATGGTAATACAGGAAATACAGGACTACCCAAATAAGATATGTCCACATCTTATGTGGCTTTGGAAAAATGTAAGGACATAAAAGTTACAAAATAGTTCATCAAATTTCCCTAAGGGAAAATGTGGAACATTTTTCAGGTCATGGGGAATGATCAGATATTTTAAATTTTAAAAAAGAAAAAAAAGTCTTACATGATCTATCATCTCAGAATTACTAGTGATATAGCAGTCTTTTTGTGCATCTTCACAATACAAGAACCCTGTTAAAAATGCTAGAAAATAAGCTGTTATAACAGCACTTTTGTGAAGCAGCAAATCTGGTAATAAGTGAAAGGATTGTGGTTTTGAAAGGGCTGCTGAACTGTTTGTGGGAAGTCCTTGGATTTCTGGGCCACTTAATTCAAGACCCATATCTGCCACAAAGGTAACAGAATCCAAGTGTAAATTTTAATAATTGCAGCAGTGATTACTTTTAGTTCTTGGCAGTTCATTACTGACTGCACAATTCCAGAGGCTCTCGTTAAATGGTCCATGGAATGAATCAGGCATGGAATTAACCTATTTTGAGTTCCCTGAAGCTTATGTCCCATGAAGGAGTATTCACATACCTCTCTAGGGGCCAATCCTGAAAGCCCTTCCTCATACGAGTAATCCTTACCCACACTAAACTGCTGTTGACTTCAGTGCCAGTGCTTGTGCTAGCAAAGACTGCACTTATGAGTAATCATTTGCAGAAATGGGTGCATGGTTTTCATGTTCCATTTGACAAAAGCAAATTACTTACAGGCACAGTCCCAAGTCTACATGAAAAATTACACTTACTTGTTTAAAAAGAAGCAGTATTTCTGTTACATTCTTGCTTCCTTTCTAATTGCAAGCATATTTGGGCTCTGTCCTAACTAAAGTAAATGCCAGCAAGATTGGGTGTAGTGGTTGTGAATCATTATTAACTGCACAGTGCTGTTCAGATGCCAGCTGTTGATGATCCGTGGTCTGTCTGCTTGAATTCCCCAGGGAACCAACATCTGGGAAAGGGTAAAGCTAAACAGAGGGCTAATAACTATCAAGAATCTCTCTCTCCCTCTCTGCATCCCTTTTCAAATGTTTTACTTAAAGAAAATCTGAGAGAAAATTGATTTTTTTCCCCATACTGTTTCTTTTAGTCTAAAGCCTGGAAGGATGAAGAGAAAATCCTGCTGGGATCCAGCTCTGTTCCTTTTGGGCCAAAATAAGTGAAAGTCTCAGAAGGCGTTGCTATACTGTCACCTGGGGTGGTCTTAGGGTCATTCATGATGTAGCACGGCATGTCATCCACAGGGCTGCTCATGACATTGCTCACAGGCAACCGAATATGGATGCTGGAAGCTGCACAATGGACACACTCTTCAGTGCAAAGAGCCTTAAGTCTGTGCTGGTGTAACTGAAAGCAAAACAGCCTGAAATTCACTATCTAAATGGGCTCCTCTACGTTGCTATGAATAATCTGTGTGTGTTTTCTCAGTGCTCTTAATGCATGGCCTTTTGAAACTGATTTTAAAATGTAACTGAAAGACTCTACAATAATATTATCTCTCAAGAGAACAAAGCCAGGGCATTAAAGTTAAGCTGCTCAGTTCATTTTTCTTCTATATCTGTTTTGGTCAGCACCTGATTAGGACCTGAAAAAAATTCTCTGATTTTTCTTATATGAATAATATAACCAAATCTCCCTCTATTTCTGTCAAAGAATTAGGTTAGCTGAAGACAATGAAAGTTTTGATTCATTTAAAGAAAGCAAGAATGGGTCTAAATTAATCCTTTTACTGCAGCAAAATCTATTCACACAGTGTAACCTTTTTCTCTCAATCTCTCTCTTTTTTTTTTTTTTTTTTTTCCTCCTATGGTGCGCAGACAGGTGTAGAGTTAAAACAGAAATGAGGTGTCATGTGAGCTGTTGTTATCCCAAGCCACTTCACATGGTTTTTCAGAGGTAACTGGTCTGGGCCAGTGGTGTTACCACTTTATCTCAGTGGAAACATCATATAGAGCCAGACACTATAATGATTTTTTCTGCTCTGGAAAAGTATGACTCAAATGAGAGTGAAAAATTCTTTTTCATCATTTAAATTTAGATCTCCAAAAGAGAAAGGTCAAGGACTAATCTTTCAAATCCCTACTCCATGTCTAGTCCTTAGCCCTGAGTTTAAGAAGCCTTTACTAAAAACCTGCAAGCCCAGTTATTTCACTGGGCTGTCTGAGGTGACCTTGGATTTTGAAGAACATAGTGACAAAAATGCAAAGTTGGTGAAAACCTTGCCTTGCCAATATCAAGGTAAAGCCTTTGCCTGACTTTTGGGACTGACCTGCTAGCACTGAAGATGTGCTATCAGGTAACTAGCTGTAAACACAGTAGAGAGGCTGCCTCATGTCTTTGTGTTAAACTTTGTCACATATTTTTTTTTGAACATTTGATTTTTGTAAAGCTTCTAAGATGTTTCAGTCATTTGAGGACTTTCACAGAACATTAAATATGAAAAAGGTGGTGTCACAATAGCAGAACAGCAGGGATAGTGCAAGAGTTTGGCATGTTTCCCTAAATGCATCGAACTAGAGGGTAAGAACCTACTGTTCATACGTCCAGTTTATGCTTTTTGGCCAAGGCATCATTAAAAACCCTTTCAAATTTCCAAGGTTCATCCTGGTGATGGTTAATTTTTTTCTCCTTCAGATCCAAACTGAAAAGCTGTCCCATACTTCACTGTTTTTACTAGCTGGAATTTATGCATATGCTCCTTCTTCCATGGCCATGTATATAGTGTTCATGTCATAAATAACTAGAAAGCAGAAGCAAAATCAATATGTGGAAAGCTAAGGCTTAAAATGTGGGATAATATTTTAATGATCCCACATTGGGCAATAAAGGACTCTGGCACTGAAGAGGGGACAAGGTAACCAGAAATGTAACTCTTCCAAAAAAGCAAGGCAGTCAAAATGACACTGAAGAGGAAGACAATCAGAAACAGATTGGGATTCACAGAGAGGCAGCGATAGATCCGTCAAGTCCAGTCATGCATGCAGCCAACCCAGTAAACAACCTCTAGGTATCATTTTTGCTGGAGTGCAGCCACCAGCTGCTCTGAGCCGACAGCGACCCCACTGCGAGGCTCTGCTGCTGACCTCCTATGCTTTAATTCCTCCACATGCATATTTTAACATTATTACAAAAGGTTTCATTTACAATTCACAGGCTGAGCAACAATGAGTACATTTCGTGGAGGTCAGCCTCAACTGTTCCTCCTAGTGATGGAATTATAGTTTAAACAGCTGGAGCATGGTCCCAGGAGGGACACTGGGATATGGTTCCTTTACAGCAGAATAAATCCATCAGGCATATTTCATGTGTCCGATAACATTAATAGATATCAGGGCTTTTTAATATTTAATGAACTCACTTGGAGGTTGTTTACTAGGGAAGGAGCAATCAGAAAGGGTGATTACAGCCTTTTGATCTGTAATGACAACAACAAAACCCGAATCCAAGCCAATGGGGCCAGTCTCTCTCCCTCCCTTCTCCCCTCACCCTCCCACTACTTCTCTGAACCCTATCAGATGAACCTGCCTAGTGCACAACCTGCTTTGGCTTCAGAACGTGCAAGGGTGTTTTCAGTTTTGTGGTTCAAAAGTTAATCATTTCCATGTTTCCCACAATTTAATAGAGATGCCAGAATCTGTCAAATAGCTTTCAGTTTAGTGATGGAGAAAACAGGAAAGGAAAGACAACTTGTAGAGGCATAAAGCAAACAGTATACCACTAACAGGAGCCAGAATGAGCCTGGGTGTGCTAATGAATGTTATGTCCATTAGCACAGAGATATCACTGAATGTGGGCTTTGGCAGTGTCTCTCTTTACTAATGGCCTTTGGTCTTAATATTGCCATCATATGTTTCCTCTTTAATTTTGCTATAATACCCAGTTTATTAGATACTAGAGGACTTCAGCTGAATAGCAACTTGCTTTTCTTTCTTTCCTCTATTTCATTTCCTTATTTTTTAACATAATTACCAAATTTGGTTTGACTGATGAACTAGGAGGTATTGTTTATAGAGGAGATGTGTGTTGTCATCTGCCTCTTATTCAGAGGTTTCAAACACCCCTTTAGTTGCAGAAGAATTCTGCAAGCCTTTAGGATGAATTTCTCTGTTATCAGAACAAGAGTGAAGTAGCAAGCTTTTGCCAGTGAAAGATTTATAATACACTTCTCAGTGGGATAGTCCCAACCAGTGTGAACAGAAGCACGAGACAGAAAGGTTATGTTCCCACCGAGTACAAAACTGAGACCATGGCCCAGCTTTTCTGGCATCACTGGGATTTGGGGGAAGCACACAAGTTTACATAAGATTGAATCAAGGAATCATAGAATCATTATTGAGATCATTGCAAGGTCTACTCCAGCACCCAGGAATCAAACTGTGGTCTATGTTTACATGAATGTGAGTGTTCTTTGTTGTCCCACTGATATCACTGGCCATGGCCAAAGCAGATATAAAGATCTTCTCATACCTGTTGTGCTCAGGAGACGTATGGAAACAGCAAGAAACTCCATATGAGGCATCAGTGAGATCCCACCTGTCATGTGTCCATCTGAACACCTGAATTCAGCTTGGAAAAGTGCAGAGAAAGGGAAATATTTGGGTGAGGGAAACATTAAGCCTATTGTCTGAGAGGAAACAAATTTCTTCTACTTCATTGTAATCCAACAAATTAAAAGCTCTGGGGAACAGGACTGCTTTCTACACTCCTGGAGACAGGAGATGGGCAGGACATGAAAGACATGGTTTCAGCTGGAGGATGGTTTTGAAAGCTGAATAGGATCATAGAATCACATCATGGTCATTGAACAGCTTGTGTTGGAAAGGACTTTAAATCATACAGCTCCAACTCCCCTGCCTTGGGCAGGGATGCCACCCACAAGATCAGGTGGTGAGTCAATAGAGTGCCCAGAAATAATAATGTTTGGAAATTAAAAGTAGATTAGAGCTTAGAAATGGATAAAGAAGTGAGGATCTAGAATAAAGAGTAATAATAGTGCTTTCAGCTGGACATTGATACATTTACACCACTAATACAAGTGGTTATCATGTGATTGCCTGTAAAAGGGACTGGATATTGTAGTCTTAGAGAAGCTTTTTGATCTTATGCTCTTGGATGAATGCAGATTTCAGGGCTGTGTCAATTTTTCCTTCATCTTGTGCTCAAAATCTTTATTAATAACTATTTGTGAGTTGCGAGCAAATTAGCCCAGGATGGTAGATTTAATTCATAATTATAGTACTTCATTTGTCAGCATTTGTAAGAGACAAGCTGCACCTCTGTGTGGAAAACTTTTAGCAGATTACCCAAGGTTACCAGTTTAGAAGAAAGTGTTGCTGTGAAAATTGGTGAACTATGCAGAGAAACACACTGCATGTGAAAGTCATTAGGATTGTTCACTTATGGCTTTTTTTTTTTTTTTTTTCCCTCTTCTTCTTGTTACTGTTTGGTTTTCAGATTTTCTGTTCCTTAAAAAGTGGAGAAGTAAGCAGATGGTGGATTTCCTGAGAGTCAGGGCTGCTCCACTGATGAAGTGCTGTCATTCTTAGTGAGAAAATCACCACCAGCCTTCACCTTTTAAAAGAAATCATTTTCAGGTAGAAGCACATTTAAAATAATTTCAATCAAAGCACTAAACCAGAAGCAGATGTTCAGATATGATTTAGGAATATTTAACTGCTTTGGCAATGAATGAGCACAGATCGTTTTTAACAGACACTGGGTATCTCTCCACTGCCACCCTCTTTTCTTTATTGCCTATCAGTGGCAAGGGGTTAAACAAGAGGCTCAGCTGCAGCCCTGCTAAATGACTGGTATAAGGAACAGGTAAAAATAACTGCTTGGTAAAAGGAGTAATTTAGCTCTGCATCAGGTTCTGATGTTAAATACTGATAGTTGAGAGGTACATGCAAAGGATCTTCCCCAGAAATATTGTATAGAAAACTAACGACAAGAAGGAAAGCAAGCTGTTCCTTTTTCTTCTTCCTCCTTCTTCTTTTGATTTGTCAAAGCTTTTTAATTAATAAACTTTGGAAATACAAAAAATAAAAAATAAAAAAAAAATCCTGGAGGACAAAAGACCAGAGACCTCCCTTTGGAAACAGAATCTGCTCTGGAACAAAAATTGAAAGCAATAAAAGCTGAAACTAATTTCCAGATGGAATAAATTGGTTCCAGGGTTTCTTGAGATTTTGGCCAGCACATTGCACAGCTGAAACAGAGCCTCAACTTGCTAATTTTACCAAGGGAAAATGTCTCTACAGGGACACAGTCCCCTTGAGAGCCTGTGTGCTACTCGGGTGGTTCTGCTCTGCCTATCTGTTGCTCCCATCTCCAAAAGCACAATGCATATCTCACTGAGACTGTCACCATCACCCTCTCAGGGTGACAGACTGGCAAGCCTCAACTCCCTGCATCACTTCAGAGTCACCTAAACAGTCCCTGAGCCCTGTCAGCCTCCCAACCTGTGCGGCCGGGTGAATTTTATCTGATTAGAGCAGGGTGGGTCTGGTTTATTTATTGTTTAATTAAGTGTAATATCCTTGACAAGGTGCCTTATTGACAATGCAGCAAATTAAAGACCTTATTATGCGACAAACACTGTCATCACTCAAGCAAAACTTAGTTCAGAGGGGAATTTTGCTGAAGAAAGGACTGCAGTGTTTGAATGCACTGGTTATCGGAATAATCTCTGCAGTGTATGGAAAACTGTTCCAGGGTGGAATCATAGAATCATAGAATATCCCAGGTTGGAAGAGACCCACAAGGATCATCAAGTCCAACTCCTGGGTCCCCAAAGGACCACCCAAAAAATCTGACCATGTGTCTGAGAGTGTTGTCCAAATGCTTCTTGAACTCTGGCAGGCTCAGTGCCATGACCCCTGCCCTGGGTAGCCTGTCCCAGTGCCCAGCCACCCTCTTGGTGGAAAACCTCATCCTGATATCCAGCTTGAATCGCCTCTGGAAGATGGGATTCCTCTCCATTCTGTGCTTTTTTCTCCTCTGTTGTTAAGATTGCCAACACTGACTGTCTATTTGACGTAGACACCTGTCCAGGAAAAAAACAACACCTTTTTTCTCCCAAGTCCAGGTGGCCAGCCTTAGTGGCATAAGGATGCATCTGCATTTGAACCTATGATACATAAAGGGAGGTGGAAGGTTCTGGCCATCTACTTTGCAGAGAACACTTATTTTTAAGAGAAAAAACCCTCATTAAAGTAGAGCAATATTTCCCTGCAATAAAATTACAGATCTTACTCCTTTCCAAGAAAAGAAGGGAAAAAATCCCTTCTTAAAGCTTTTAAAAACAATAAAAACTGTTTGTTTAATAAGTGCTCTTTTGCATGCTTGCCAACAGCACAAACCGTATTATCCAGAACAGTCATCTGTTTGGGGTTTCCAATGTTAAATAAAACCTCAACCAAGCACAAATTTGAGAATAGGCTGAAAACACTCCACTCACTGGCAGCATCTCCCCCAAATAAAGGGCTGGTGCTCAAGGACAGTTTTTCATACAACTGGGGTGGCTTTTATCAAACCTCACTAGCACTCCCCTCCTACCTAATGCAAGTTCCATGATTTGTACTCGTGATATAGTGGAAATCAAGGGGTAACTTCTACCCATGATATTCACTATTACCATATTCTTAATTCTGAGCTTTTGGATGGCTACTGCAGGCAGATCTTAGAGAAGAGTTGTGTTCAGCAGAGAGACAGTGCAGGTTTCCTAATTCTTCATGTGCCCATAGCGACACAAGTGGGTTGGCAAAGGTTGGCCTTTGCTGCAGAAAGCCTAAAGAGGGACAGAGTATTTCTTGGGAATTTT
Source organism: Anas platyrhynchos (assembly GCF_047663525.1). Taxonomy (NCBI): domain Eukaryota; kingdom Metazoa; phylum Chordata; class Aves; order Anseriformes; family Anatidae; genus Anas; species Anas platyrhynchos. The sequence goes on along the minus strand of NC_092588.1, from coordinate 25,190,900 downwards.
GCATGTTGTTCTAGGTGTACTATAATTATGAATTAAGTCTACCATCCTGGGCTAATTTGCTCGCAACTCACAAATAGTTATTAATAAAGATTTTGAGACTGACTGCTCATGTGCATCATTAAAAGGAGTGTGACCAGCAGGTCAAGGGAGGTGATCCTCCCCCTCTACTCTGCCCTGGTCAGGCCTCACCAGGAGTACTGTGTCCAGTTCTGGGCTCTCCAGTACAAAGAAGACAGGGATCTCCTGGAAAGAGTCCAGCGGAGGGCCACAAAGATGATACGGGGCCTGGAGCATCTTCCCTATGAAGAAAGGCTGAGAGACCTGGGTCTGTTCAGTCTGGAGAAAAGAAGACTGAGAGGAGATCTCCTCAATGTGTGGGAGGTGTGGGAGACAGAGGGATTTGGCCAACCTCTTTTCAGTGGTTTGCAGGGACAGGACAAGGAGTAATGGTCACAAGATAGAGCACAGGAAGTTCCGCACCAACATGTGAAAGAATTTCTTCACAGTAAGGGTGACAGAGCACTGGAGCAGGCTGCCCAGGGAGGTTGTGGAGTCTCCTCTGGAGATATTTAAAACCAGTCTGGATGCCTACAGACAGAGCACTGGAGCAGGCTGCCCAGGGAGGTGGTGGAGTCTTCTCTGGAGATATTTAAAACCCTTCTGGATTCCTACCTGGGCAGCCTGCTCTAAGGAACCTGCTTTGGCAGGGGGGTTGGACCCAATGATATTTCAAGGTCCCTTCCAACCCCTTCAATTCTGTGATTCTGTGATCTCCCACTACTTGATCAAAACTCTTCTGTTTTGCTTATTTGTGAAACTCAGTTTACAAATACTTTTTTTAATATCTTTATCACTGAGCAGTGGAAGTTATTTTAATTCACTCCTTGATAGCAATGAAAACCAGAGGTGGTATTCTTTTTATCCTGATGGACTAGTCCCTCTTCCATTGTAGCCATATCACCATGGCAGAGCAGCCCTCCAAAGGTGCAGAGAGGCTCTCACTACGCAGCACCGATGTGCCTGCTCATGCATTATTTCTTGCTGTGGTTGGAGGAGGATTTCTGTCTCCTGAGACACTTGTGCCTCTTCTAGTCCTACCTGGTAAGCTCCACTGCGGAGCAGGTACTGGGGAGAAGCATACCAGTCAGCTGGGGGAAGCATTACATGCTTTCCTTGTCCTCCTCCACCACCTCCTCCTCCTCCTCTTCACATCTCAAGCAAGGCACTGAAGGAGGGATTCTGCCTCTGACAGCAGCTGACAACCCTGATCAATAGTTGTTGTTTAAAAAATATACTAATTAAATTATTAGAGCTTTCTTGTGACAGCATTGTCTCCTCAAACCAGACCCTACAGAATAAGAAGCTCTCTGCAAGTCCCTTCCCCATTTAAAATGCAGCAAGAAGGGAGGTCCGGATGTTTTGTATTCTCAGAGGACCAAATATCACGCCACTATGGGATTAGTGGTAAAAGCCATGAGGTTTATTCACCTACAAAAAAACATTTTTGTCCAAGCAGAATGGCACACATTAGGACAGTGCACATCCCTGGGAAGCAACAAGTTTGTTTATCTTGCTGAATACAGAATTATTTCCAATTTAAAGCATTTGTGTTAAAATGTTACCCACTGTGTATTTTGGTACTCTCTCCCATCAACCAAATTACACACTGATTTTTTTTTTTTTTTTTAGTGGGGAGGGCAAAGGTGATGTAATGATCCACAATTTTCCCTCAAACATGCTATCCATATTTTATTAACCAAGTAAATTATTTAAACATGTTCACTTACACACATGCCTCCTCTTGTACACATGCTGCACATTCCTGCCAGTGCTGCCTACCTAGATGTAATGAGATGCTCTTCTCTGGATCTTTTTGCCCAATCAGACTGTAATTAAGCCTATGAAGATGCAGGTAAATGTGCAAGATGCCTGTTTAATTAAAAAAGAAAATGAGGATTTAAGTATCAATTTGTGTTCTATTCAATTATCTGCAAGATTCGTAAAGTAACTTTACCTTTCAGTACCTTTTAATTCAAAAAAAAAAAAAAAAAAAAAAGCTAAAAATCAAACCCAACCTTCCTTAAATTCATATTTCCATATGGCATGGTTACTTCCACATGTAGGAGAAATGTTGCTGTATTACAGAAAATCCCATGAAAAACAAGATGATTGCATCAATTCATGCAGGGAAAAAAAAAAAAAAAAGCGCTGTCAGAACACAGCAGACTGAGTCAATGTATAGCTTGCATATGGAAACAATGACATGATTGTTTACTCACTGGTTTAATGATATTCACTTTCTCCTAATGGCAATGTTGAAAATGTGAATGCCAGATGTTGAGCCTACAGCGCAGAAGCAACAAAAACTGGAAGGTCTATAGAAAGAAATTTATCCTGACATCAAAATATTCTAACTCTGCAGCTTATTAATACTTTTTTTATTATTATTATTATTTTTAGTTTATATATATAAAAATCAGTTTCATGTCTGCAGTTTGAATTTCCATATTTTATAACAGTTCAGCAACAAATTTACATATTTCCTGGAATCTGCAGATATAAAAGCGGTAAAACACTCCAGGCATTATTAGATAGTAGATTATAACCCATTACTATTGTTTCAATTAGCAATGTAAAAGTGACCTGCAGTGTTCAGATGACCCACTAATGGATTTAAATGCTTTCAAATATTAATGCAGGTTTTCTAAAGATGAATCCCAAACCCATTATTCCTGGAATAACCGTGAGCTGAAAAGCTGGCAATGATTGTGCATTATGTGGAAAGGCTCATGGTTAATTAAATGAATACCTAGCATTACACTGTTCACTTTAGTGCTACAAAATTATTTCTCATTGATTTTTACATTCTGAGCCTGTGATTCAATTTACTTCTGCAATTTGTGTTGTTGTGTCAATAAAACAGAACTGCTTGAAGATGGGAACATTAGAGAGGGATACATACATTAAGACCCAATGAAAACCATGGTTTTCCTATTTTTTTCCTATTGAAACATCATTTGTAAGCATCACTTTGTTATGTATTATTAATACATTTTTTTGTTTGTTTCCATCTGCTCTTTCTTCATTTTTATACTCAGGAACTGGAATGTTAGTGATTGCTTAAGGGTGAGTAGCTAATTTTTCAGTAACAAGTTCTCCCACTATCAAGAACAAAAACACCATCAACACAAGTCTGTTATTTCATGTTAAATGGACTAGAAGGACTCAATTCATCAAAGCAATCATGCTGGAGAGTCAACGAGTTTTTAATTTGGCAAATACATGAAGCTGAATTTATAAGTTATAAAAAAGAAGAATTCTGAGAAGAGAATGAAGAATCAGAATCAGCACAGCTTGACTTTTAGGAATTCCCATTCACTCTGGTTTAAAATACCACCCAGAAGAAGGGGAAGAAATGCTTTCCATAGAGAAGTTCACTGAAGAAAGCTGTGAGGAAGTGCTCTGGTAGGTTGTAATGCTTAACTCATTTTTTTAAGATACGTCTACTGTCTAAAAAGGGACTTGTGAGCTACTTCTGCACATTTTCCACCTTTCAGTTGATAATGCTCTCAAGGATCTTGGGTCTTGGACACCTGTGAGTGTTTGCAGATCACATGCATTTTATAGTATCTAAAAATATTTTACATCATTCGCATTTATCCCCGTGTTCTGCTATGCACAACATGAATGAAGTAACATTTGCCTCACCTTTCTCCCAGGACTTTAAATAAATTTGATCCCCGGGGTAAGAAAGAATTAAGGAAACTAAGTATCGCTTGTTGGACTAAGCCTTCTGCAACCCCAGTCAGAGAGGAATCAGCCTCCACAATGGGCTTGAATAATAGCAAGATCTTAACAGAAATGCACTTGTGGTTCTCCTCCTGCTGCATTGTATCTAAATGAATAATCTCACAGCCATTATTATTTTCAAGGTAAGTTTTTGAAATGGGTGCGTGAATCTCAATTTCTGTACACTGAGGAAAATCACGAGTAATTCCGTTAGAGTCGGTGGGACTGTAATGATGTAAAATCAGTGTAGGTGACAAGATAGTCGGGCCCATACTGTTCATTGTGTGGCACAGTCCTGTAATCACTTACTTGCATGAGTAGTGCTGTCTTCAGGAAGTTCACTGAGTTCAATCGGATTACTTGCATGAGTAAGCGTCCCCTCATGTGTGTGCACCCTATTTTCATATGTTTAATGCCTCCAAGAGGGAAACTAACAATAAGCCAACGTTGTGAAGAAACATAAGATATAAAGCCCTTTAATAAACATGTAAAGATTGAATCAAATTAGAAATATTACAAATATAGAAAAAGCAAAGGATATTAATTTGTTTTTGCCTCAGGGCACTTCCTTTCAAAAGCCAGAAGGTGTGGCAGAAAATCCTATTCAAAGTTAGGATCATTATAATCTCAGATAATTAAATGACTAGGGAGCTGTTTTGTGTTCACCATCTAGGACAATGCATTCAGAACTAAAATGCACTTATGTGTAACCTCACTCAGAGCATTAGCCATTACTTGAACCTTGACCATGAGCACTCAGTGTGACAGTAACCAGTTTCACATCTAGACCCAGCTAAATGAGGATACATGCCAGTGATATGGAGTAGAGACTTACTCTTTCTGCTGGCAGAATAAACAAACAAACAAACAACACAACAAACAACAAAACACAGAAGCTTTGCAACTGGCTTAACTGGAAAAGGATCTGTCTCTTATTATTAAAGGTAAGCAGCCCTGAATGTAATTAAAGATTTCCTGCAAAGTGGGAACACTGTGTCAAGATTCTTAAGATAGAAGAATTTCACACTATGTTATTATCTGTAGGTAAATACTACTTGTGTATTTTATATTTTTAGTGGATAGAAATGTCATTTATTCATTAAAATGTGAAAAAAAAAAAAAAAAAAAAAAAAATCTCCTAGCCACTATGTTCCTGCAATTAACTAATTAATTAATTCTCATTTTACCACTCTCTGGAATGCTGTTTCCTTTTCTTTCCCATTTCACAGAAAAACTATAAATATGATTATTCACCCCTTGTTGTGTTGTCCATTATGCTATAAGGGGAACAAAACTATTTTTGGTTGTAGAGAGTAGCTGAGTAGCTTCCTGGCCCCCAACTGAGGAAAAACAGCTGTGTTGTAGTTGCACATCGCAGTAGTTGTAAGAAGGTTGTAGTGGGTGGGAGATTCTGTTTCAGGAACTTCCAGGGCACTGATACTATCCATCCCCTGTAATGAAACCATCACAGGTAGGGTCATGTAGGCAAGGCTCCTGTTAATATTAGTGGTTGTTTTCTGTCAGTGAGAAGTACAGGACTGGATATGACAAATCATAGTCAAATGATCTGACTATAACTGATGAAAGTACCAAAACCTGGTTCTGAGAAAGGATTTAAACACCTTAATTGGTGTCAAGATAAAGTTTAGGCAATATATGAACAAGTCAAAATTTCCCATCTCCCAGGCTGCTGAAGCAAATACCTTTATGAAGGTAGACATTCTAGTCAATGAGTTTGACAGTCATGGTCTGTTTTCTCTGGTCCCTATTTTTTCTCAGGACAGTTTTCAGTCTTTCTATTTAATGGTTTAGCTTCAACAAGATAGAAGCTTCTGCAGTAGGGGTAGAAATAGCAAAAAGAGGACTTCAAGTCTAGGTAACTGCTTCTCAGGCTGTTCCACTGAGCATCAAGGTGCTCTTCTACAGTCCTTCTTTGGCAGTCGTTTCTACAAGCATACCTGTGCCCTTGATTGCTTTCAAAGAATAGCTGGAACACCATTTTCCTCTGTGTGTGTGTGTGTGTGTGTGTGTCTGGTTCATGAGTAGGAGTCTTATTCAGGTATACAAAATGGTACTGAAACAAAGTACCTGACTCAAAATAAAATAAAATAAAATAAAATAAAATAAAATAAAATAAAATAAAATAAAATAAAATAAAATAAAATAAAATAATAAAATAAAATAAAATAAAATAAAATAAAATAATAAAATAAAATAAAATAAAATAAAATAAAATAATAAAATAAAATAAAATAAAATAAAATAAAATAAAATAAAATAAAAAAATTATTGGGTTTCAGACACGCCTTTTTCTTTATAGCATTTTCTCCTGGTTGAAATGTTACCCTCCTTATGTATGTATGCATCTAATACTCCAATTGAAGCCACTGTGTGGACACTTTAGGCCAGCACACAAGAGCTTTGGTTTTGGTATTTATTGGTTACCAGAGACCAGCAGAGATCATGCACATCCATTCTTCTCTAGCTGAGATGAGAAACAGGGAATGAAGAGGATCACTGTACTGGCTGTGCACATAGTGAGGGTGCCTTCCAAGCCATTTTAGTTGATGTTGCTGTTAGCAGAGAAGGGCATGAACACCAAACCCCTGTACAGGTTAAATCACCAGGTGAATCTGTAGTCCCAGCTCACACTTGGTGAAATGAAGTTCAAGATGTATAAATTTCATCTCAATCAAGTCTCCATCTCCAAATTTCCCCAAATTAGAAAGATTTGTATAATTGTAACAATTTAGTATTGACCAATTGATTTTCCTTTTGTTTTAGAAATAAAGACTGCATATGATTGTTGTTCGCATAACCCTATATTTCCTACTCATTGTTTTAAAAAGAAGACTTTGCCAAGGTAAGGCAATGGAATTCAGTTCTTTTTAGATAAGTGTGTGCTGCAAGTACAAATATTCAAGATTAAATTACGTGAACAGAAAAACAAATATCCCGTGTAAAAGCTATTCTGTAAAAGCTATACAGTCTAATTAGAAAGACAGAAACAGAAATTATTATAGCAATAAAGAATTAGAACACAATAAAGAATATAGATTTTACAAATTTATTGTGGACTACCAACACTGTGTATGGATTATACAGCTGTGAAGAAGTCATTTGGAGAAATGTTTAGTTACAAAAGAGTATCCATTAAAATTCTGTATTTGTAATAAAAAATAAAAAGGAGTCAATTGATTAGACAAAGGACATAGGCAGTACCTACAAATTAGGAAAGCCAGACATCAATTACACATGCAAGATTTATTGCTAAATATCCTTTATGAGAAATTTAACTGAATTTAGAAGAAATTAAAAAAATAAAATAAAAAATTAAGGCACAGGATAAAAGCTTTTTTATAATAAGAAAAAAAAAATCTGAAACTGCATTTTATGCAAAGCTTGAAGTGGATTCAGATCCTTTGTTATGGTTCACATATTTTCAGCTTCCCACGTTTAATCATAACAGCCTCCTTGTGGTTTAATTATGATCAGAGTTCTGAAGATGATTCAACCACTTGCACTGAGAATTTGACTTGCATTGATCAGAAAAAAATAAAAAATATCTCCAAGTCTTAATTAACCATTTAACTGAAAAACATTCCTTTCTTGAGACTCTGCCTTATGCTATGATAAACTAAAGATGTGTAAACTGTGAATCATAACCTAGGAAAAACATATAATAGTTGCTTACAGACTGTAAATAAGATTGCAATTTAGTATGTTGGTAAGAGTTTAACTCGTTTGGTACACAAGCTTTTGCATAAATTTCATACCAGCATTAACCAGACCTGGGGAAGAAGCAGTAGATAGCTACTGCATACCTCAGATGTGCAATGTAGACCTCAGTTGTGGATATTTTCTATAAGGAGGTAGTCCCTACAAAAATAAGTGTGGGACTTTCAGGAATGTTCAGTATGGCTATGTCACCAGATGAATGCAGTAGGTCCAGAGGGAGATGAAGGCTTAATACTTATGAAAATCCTACCTGCAATGCATGAAACTCCTTGACTATAGCACCAATGGAGTGCAAGCCTTCTAAGTATTCTGTTCTTATTTGCCTTCAGTAATTCAGCCTAAAACAAAGCAAGTCTTTTAGATATGGCAAATTTTGCACACAACTATTAGGACAGAGCCTTAGAGTGTTTACACCTTTTCTATCTTGGTGACTAATTTTAGTGGCTTGATAGAAGCAAGTTCAGGTAAATTGGGGGTATGGAAATCAAAATTATTTTGCTTTGTTTTGTTTCGCTTATATAATATCAAAGAGAAGGAGTCTAAATGACTGAATATATTTCTAACATCATCTCCTACATTGAAAAACCTTGCCAAATAAATAGCTCAAACTGTGAAGGTACACTGCTGTAAAACTCAGCTAACAACTCAACCACACAACTCCTCCATTTGACAAAATCACTTGATAACTTAATCCTTACATCAAGAGAAACTATGAGATAATAAGCCACACACCTGCTTACTCAAACGAGGAAATTCAGCAAATAAAATCACATATTTTACATAAATATTAAGAGAGCATGCATGTGTTTTTCATGAGTTGACCTAACTTCAGATTAAATTGAACTGTAGTTGGAGGTACAATACAGAAGTATGAAATTCAAAAATCTGTTCTTATTTATATAGTATGAGAATGAGGTTTTAAGCAGAGATTCTTACTTCTGTTAGTACCTAAAGCTTAACAATACTGAAAAGGAATTCCTGTGTATGCTGAGGTCTGTTCTGTGTTAATGTTTGATTTCTTCAATTTCAGTCTTATTAGAAACTGTCCAACAGGACTAATACAGAGCATTTTGTACTCAGAAGGAGCTGTTGGACATTATAACAGATTCCCACCTCAGTGGAACTCTCGAGGTGTCAAGTTGTAATGACTTAATCAAGTGCAGAGCTTAAAAACTTAAATAATCACGCCTTTGAAACAAATTTTAAAATATATATGATGGAAGGAAATGTAAAATTTGACACTATTTCCTGAAAATATATGTATATTTTTAATTTAGAATAAAAGCTGAAAAATTGTATGGAAATTGGTGTGCAGAAACCTTGTTTCAGATAAGATAAAACTGCTACAATGCTGAAATTTGTTGTTGATAAGGAAGCTCAACTGTATTACACTATGCTGTATTTTGCCTCCCTTTCACTCAGAAAGTGTATTCATTATAATAAATTCACACTTTACTATGTAAAATTCATTCATATAGCCAGAAGCTTATAAAAAGAATATAGACTAAAGAGCAAGTTGCATAATGAGATCTAATCTATGTAAAATAAGTCCCAGAAGAAATGTCCTTTTCTTTGATCATATCCCTTGAAACAAGATCCCCTGCTGGAAACCACAATAAAATGAGAGCTTGGGAAAACTTGCCTGGCAAGCAAGTTAGGTTTTTAAAAACAAAAGCTTGCCAAGCCCACTGACCTCATGATCCTAGGGAAAACGTAATTAAGGCTAATAAAATCTTTCAGACTCCCTGAGGCTTAATGGGAGAATAAGGATTTGGGGGAGCTCTCTGGGTGCTCCTAAGCCCTCCTCTCTGCCTCTGTGTAGATAAAACAGGTATGCTGCCAGGTAGAGCAGAAAAGTCAATGTCCATTCAAATGGAGAAAACCATACAGGGATGCCCCCTCAGTGCACTTAGACATACAGATATGGACACATGGACAACCAGGAGTCTTAGAAGCTTTTCTCAGGTCCTGGAGTGTTTTGGTGCTGGCTGGTGTTTCTGAATTACAGGGACAATCTCAGAGTCACTCTTCACTGCAAGCATGGTGGGTAAATCATTGCTACTGGGAGATATAATGCCAAATTAATTTTTTAAGTGTTTTGCTGTTCCATGATGTTATGAAGGTGTTATGCAAATGTAAAATCTCCTTATTGTGAACTGTGAACTTTGAAGGAAGCATGGTAGTGGCCACTGGTTTTCACTGCTGGCAAATAGCATACCATGTCTGGAAAGAAAATCTGTTTCTCCATCAGTAGTACTTTCTTACTATTGTGCTTTAGTCTGTAATACCATGAAACATTTTAAGACATAAAACAAGATACATAAATGGTAGCTTATCAGGGAAGCACTGACATCTTAATAAAGACATGAAATAATTAATACAGAAATGTATTATTTCCTTCCTGGCATGGCAACCAGCCTGAGAGTGCTGTTGTACACCTGAGCACCCATCAGTGGAACACCCACCAAGACAGCCACTGATTCTGGGTGCTCAGCAAGGCAGCAGGCTGAAGGTCCTTCATGTGCTGGTATTTTTCTCAGGGTCCACGGTGGAGTTGCTGGTGCTATGTCAGACTTGCCACCACTACAGGCCCTGAGGATGCCAGGGCTCAGTCAGGAAGAAGAAGTCAGGAAGAAGAAGAAGGTAGAAAGCTTTGAAAGGCACCTTGGCTTGTCTCTCAAAGCTTTCATGATTCTCTATTTGCCCTTTGTTTTGGTTTAATTTGAGGCAGGTGCTTGCAGGTTAGCAGCTGGTCACCCACAGAAACTGCTTGAGCTGTCAGGAGGGGATGTGCAGGGTCAAGAGTAACCCAGTGGCTCCACCACCCCAATCCTGCACCAGTACAGTTCCCTGGCCTTCCAAAGAGACCTGTGAGACCCTCACAATCACATAAGCCGTTTTTCCCCGTCTTTCTATTGTCCCCTTGTTGTGGAGGAGGAGCTTTGCTCCCTTGATAACCATAAAGGAGAGAGGGGAGGCCTTTACACTCCCTCTGCCCCCTGCACAATGGGCAACACTGTCTGGTCATTTATATGATGAAATGATGAAAACTAGTAATTGTTTCAGTATTGCTCTAATAGCTTTTTTCCCATTTGGCTTCATTTCATATATACATAAACCAGTTTACAAATATTATTATCAAGGCTGAGTTATGAAAAGCTTATCTAATGTACGACTTGCTTTAAAGACTGTTAGAAGAATGACTTCTGCATAATAAAACCTCAGGAATACACAAGTGATCTTAACAAATACAGTATGACTGCTGTGTGGTTTCCCGTTGCCTTTGTAGTTTCTAAGACACTATAACATTATTTAATTAGCTAAAATTTCCTCTCTCTTGAGGATGGAAACTCAATGAAATGTCAACAATGCTGTCAGTCTGCTCCAGGCTAAACTCATTACACAAAGGCTCGCGATAAAAATAGTCCAAGACAGATTATTTTGTTGCAAAACATAGGCCCACACAACTTATGCCTCAGAAACCAGATGTGAAAACCATGCAAGTGCTGCATTTTGGGGGTAAATGGGACTGTTAAGTTCCACCAAGCAATTATAGATGTTATGTACTTTCAATGTTTTATGTATGGCCAACAAAAAGGGGAAAAAAAAAAAAAAAAAAAAAAGATTATTAAATCCTGACAATGATTTCTCATGGGGTGTTTACTGAGGGACATTCTTACACCAGGACATTCTTACACCAGTCAAATGCTGATATGAATTCTATATCTTTACTTTTAAAATTCACCTTTTCCCATCCTTGTTCACTTTGAACAGATATTGTATTTTTTTTTTGCTTATTGTATAAGCAAAATTTGGAGAGGACCAAAGAAAAAGAATGTTTCACTTCCTCTGAATTATAACTGATATTTCAGAATACACGTGCTCATTACTAAGCATAATAAAATTTGGCATTTTCTATTGTCAGAGGGTTTATAAAGGCTAAATTTCTTGATTTATTTAAATAGACAGATAGGAAAGAGCAAACTACAAAAACAAGTGCTATATACTGAAGGCATGTGAATTACCTCCTTCCCAAGGATAATGCAAATTAGAAGTATGTAAAGCTTTGTCTGCACCTGGGATCTTTAATGAGGATAAAGAAAAATCAGACAGAGATTCTCCTGGGAAAAGAGAGGATCGTTATTTGAATAACCTGCAGTGAATTCTAATCAATGCAACGTGACTTTGAAAATGAATGTGGTCTTTCAACCCGCTGTACATGAGCCATAATATTAATCATAACTTCATGGTACAGTAAAGCCTATGACAAATGGTTATTCAGTGGACTAACGAAAAGAGCATTCATAGTGGGAGGAAGGTAGGGACCTTATATCCAGCAATTTTTGGTTTTGTTGTTGTTGTTTGCAAAAACATCTGTATAGATATAGCTACATGTATGTGCATATATGTGAATGTGGGTGTACGTGTGAATGCATATGCGCTGTATGTGTGTGCCCCTGGTTTAGAACATACGCAGAAAACACATTCACTTTCCTTCAGCGGTGACATGAACAAGCAGTGTCTTATCCTGTTATGCTTCAGAGAATATTATCTAGTGTTACACTATTTAACACAGAGCTTGGGATCATTTTTCTGAAACAAGGTTTTCTGGATGCACTAGTCATATATCTACCAGTGTTTGAAGCCTCTACTGTGCCTCAAAAAGGCTGGAGGTAATTTGTGTATTTTCTCCACTACTAAGCTTTGTTCTCGTTCCTATATTTGTAGGAAGAGTTTAACATAAAGCATGGTTCACTGGCTGCAAAGTAGAAACACAATGCTGATTTATTTACCTAGAGCATAAAACAGAACTTTTATATATTTTTTTTTAGTTTCAAGAATTAAAATCAATAAGCTTTTTGACATTCTCACTATTAGCATGTTTACATCAGTGAAACAAGCTGTGTCCAAAATCAGAATTTCAAAGAAGCACATCTAAAGGAAATCAGATATATTTCACAATGTATTTTAAGGGGTGAGTGAATATTTTAGCCAGAGGGTTATTTATGTAAGATACAAAGAAGTAAATATATCTTGTTTTGTTGATGTGATGTGGTGAGGATGTTGATATATAAGCAGTAAAATGTGACAAGCTCTGTCATAAAATGCTATGCACCAACATGTAACATGAAATATTTTTTCCCTCCTGAAACTATCCCCCACTTGCGGGAGGCATTTGTCATCCTTGCCCATGAGTGACAAATGCACATCCTGGAGGTCTGGCCAGGCATGGAGCTCCAGTGTGGCAACCCAGCCAACACCATGGAGGGGTCAGTGTTGTGCTGTGTGAAAATGGCAACAGAATTTGTACAATGCTGGTGTATCCACATTAATAGATTCACATATATACTAAAGTACAAGTGCTGCCTGCAGCAGCCCTCAGGCAAAAGCTCAAGAAGAGCACAAGGGCCTTAAAGGTTAAGCTCAAGTTCTGTCAGTCTTGGGTACAAAGCACACCACAGAGTTAAAGGCCTTCCACTTGCAATGTCTTGCCATCTGACCCTGGACACCCAAATTCATAGCAGGAACCTATCATGTAATCATCAGTCATCTAGGAGAAGAGAGGTTGTCTTACTTATTGCTAAAATAGGTAAGCAGGCGAAAAATAGCAGGCAATCAGGCCCAGCCAGCATGGGTTTATGGAAGGCAGGTCCTGCTTGACGAACCTGATCTCCTTCTACGACAAAGTGACGCGCTGGGTGGATGAGGGAAAGGCTGTAGATGTGGTCTACCTTGACTTCAGCAAGGCTTTTGACACCGTCTCCCACAGCATTCTCCTCAGGAAACTGGCTGCTCTTGGCTTGGACTGGCGCACGCTTCGTTGGGTTAGAAACTGGCTGGGTAGCCGGGCCCAAAGAGTTGTGGTAAATGGAGCCAAGTCCAGTTGGAGGCCAGTCACTAGTGGCGTCCCCCAGGGCTCGGTGCTGGGGCCAGTCCTCTTTAACATCTTCATCAATGATCTGGATGACGGCATTGAGTGCACCCTCAGTAAGTTTGCAGATGACACCAAGCTAGGTGCGTGTGTCGATCTGCTCGAGGGTAGGAAGGCTCTGCAGGAGGATCTGGATAGGCTGCACCGATGGGCTGAGGTCAACTGTATGAAGTTCAACAAGGCCAAGTGCCGGGTCCTGCACCTGGGGCGCAATAACCCCAAGCAGAGCTACAGGCTGGGAGATGAGTGGTTGGAGAGCTGCCAGGCAGAGAAGGACCTGGGAGTGATGGTGGATAGTCGGCTGAATATGAGCCAGCAGTGTGCTCAGGTGGCCAAGAAGGCCAACGGCATCCTGGCTTGTATCAGAAACAGTGTGACCAGCAGGGCTAGGGAGGTGATCGTCCCCCTGTACTCGGCTCTGGTGAGGCCGCACCTCGAGTACTGTGTTCAGTTTTGGGCCCCTCGCTACAAGAAGGACATCGAGGTGCTTGAGCGAGTCCAGAGAAGGGCGACGAAGCTGGTGAGGGGCCTGGAGAACAAGTCCTATGAGGAGCGGCTGAAGGAGCTGGGCTTGTTCAGCCTAGAGAAGAGGAGGCTCAGGGGTGACCTTATTGCTCTGTATAAGTACATTAAAGGAGGCTGTAGCGAGGTGGGGGTTGGCCTGTTCTCCCATGTGCCTGGTGACAGGACGAGGGGGAATGGGCTAAAGTTACGCCAGGGGAGTTTTAGGTTGGATGTTAGGAAGAATTTCTTTACTGAAAGGGTTGTTAGGCACTGGAACGGGCTGCCCAGGGAGGTGGTGGAGTCACCATCCCTGGAAGTCTTCAAAAGACGTTTAGATGTAGAGCTTAGGGATATGATTTAGTGGGGACTGTTAGTGTTAGGTTAGAGGTTGGACTCGATGATCTTGAGGTCTCTTCCAACCTAGAAATTCTGTGATTCTGTGATTCTGTAAAAAAATCAGTAGAGTAAGAGAAAAATACAATCAGGCCTACAAAATTAAGGGGAGAGTCCAGTGGATAACTTGCTGAATATGTGCTTGAAAGAGCAAACCAAAATACCTCCCTGTAAATGCTATGTAAATACCTAGCAGACTTGGCATCACAAAGGTTTTTTTTTTTTTTTTTTTTTTTTTTGGAATGCTATTTCTTTTGTTATATCATGTCAGAAAGAGAAAGAAAGAGCCACTAGGTAATTAAGGTCTGCTGGAGGGAGGTGGTGGTTGCAAAGAAGCCCAGTCTGAAAGTCCAGTCTGAGTAGCTTTTTTAGTTGAAGGGTAGGGTGTGATCTATCAGTGTATAAGTATGTCTTTGAGCTGGAGATTACTTAAAGGAGTGTTTAATTTAAGGAATAAAGATCTAAGAGGACACATTTTTTAACAGCATGAATAATTATCCTTTGAAATAAGGCATCAAGAAATGAGTTAAATTTTCTGCAACTCCAAATTTTGAAGAGAATATTGGATAGCATTCTAGAGGAGACGCCTCTGCTCCTTTGGAATGTATGGGGTTGATGTAAGAATTGTCTGCTGATATGTTGTGTTATACGTTAATGAAAGAAGTCAAATAAGAATATAAAAACTAGGCAGTGGTTTTTTAGAGCCATTTCTGCCTTTCCTCATTAATACTGGCCAGCGTGATGCACATTAAATTTTATCAGGTACCATGGTGGCCTCATAGCCAAACAGTTCCCTCATTGAATCAGAGTAGATCCATCGACCCTTAAATCTATGAATTATACTATAAAACAGTGGATTAAATAACAGTAATACCATCCACACCAGTATCATAATGATTTTATCTTTCTTTCAGTAAAGTAAGTGCCCTCTTTAACTAGTCTTAAGGACACATGATACAGAACATATCTTCCTTTGAAAAACACTTAAAGCTTTAAAAGGTTAACAAAAACTCAAGCTTTCTTGAAGAACTTGAAGACGAAGAATGACAGTAAGCCATTCACTATTTGCAAAAAGGCACCATCACCAGAATTTCCTAGTAGTTTATTGCAAATACCCTTGGTCTTACCTGTTTTTAACCTGAAGTCAAGCTATTATGGCTTACTGAGGTACCTAGGAAGACCTAGTTTCAGTGTTGTACTGTGATTTATTTTACAAGCGTCCCTCAGCTGAATTGCATTTTGTATCATAAACTTTAACTCTTGGTCCTCTGTTTCCTTTTTTTTTTTTTTTTTTTTTTTTTTAATAACCTTTGGAAATTATTCTTTTTCCATAAGAGAATGAATAGCTATATTTAGAGAATATGCAGCAGAAAGTCAGCAGACTGTCTTCTTATCTCTTGTCTTAAGACAGAGACTTAAGCCATCAAATGGTCTTTGCACAGCTTTCATGCCAGATGATCAGTTATTCAGAGGAATAAAACTTGGTAGCCTTGACTGTTGAAGGACAAGAAAGGGATTTAAGTCCCCAGGGAACATTCAGGATTTCTTCTGTGCTTTTCTGGAGGACAACAAGTTCGAGTTAGATTTCAGGAACAGTGAACTGGATATATCACTTTCTTTTGGGTAAACCACTGAAGGAAAAAAATACACCTGAAACAAGAGAAGAAAAGGGAAAATATACTTTGGATTTTTCCCTAATGTCCCCATAGCTACAAAATACATTGGTTTTATTGAAAAAGAAATCAAAATATTAGAATTTAACCATGGATATTAGGTATATATCTTTCTCTGATTTTTAAAACAAGGCAGATTTTCACAAAATTTGCAGTATTCCTGGCTCGTAGAATCATAGAATGGCATGGGTTGGAAGGGACATTAAAGACCATATAGTTCCACTGCCTCTCCATGGTTAGAGATGCTGCCCACTAGGTAGTGGGTATCCTCAGGTTGCCCAGGACCCCATCCAACCTGGTATTGAACACCTCCAGGGATGGGGCATCCATACCTTCTCTGGGCAACTTCACCACCAGCGCCTCACCACCTTCACAGTGAAGAATTTCTTTGTAACATCTCATCTAAATATCCCCTCTTTTAGTTTAAAACCATTCCTCTTTGTCCTATCACTATCTGCCTGTGTAAAAAGTCATACTCGATCTCTTCTATAAGCCCTCATTAATTGTTGGAAAGCTGCAATGAGGTCATCCCAGAGATGAGGTCATCAGAGGTCATCCTCAGATCCTTCTTCAGGGTGAACAGCCCCAGTTCTCTCAACCTTTCTTCATAGGAGAACTGCTCCAGCTCTCTCATCAACTTTGTAGCCCTCCTCTGGACCTGCTTTAAAAGGTCCACAACCTTCTTGTACTGTAAGCCCCAAACCTGAATGCAACACTCCAAGTGCTCCAACTCATAAGGGCAGAACAGAGCGGGATAATCACCTCCCTTGGACTGCTGGCCACTCCTCTGTTGATGCAGTCCAGGATGCAGTTGGTCTTCTGTCTGCAAGCATGCACTGCTGGCTCATGTAAAGTTTTCATCCACAAGAACCTCCAAGTCCTTCTCCACAGGGCTGCTCTCAGTGAGTTCTCCCAGTCTGGGTTCATGAAATTTTCCCAAACCAGGGGAAGGTGCAGCACCCTGTACTTGGCCTTACTGAGCCTAATTAGATTCATGCACGCCCACTTTTCTAGCTTGTCCAGATCCCTTTGGATGGCATCCCTTCCTTCTGTTTTATCAACCGCACCACTCAGCTTGGTGCCATCTGCAAACTTGCTGAGGGTACACTTGATCTCACTGTCTGTGTCATTGATAAAGGTATTAAACAGTACCAGTCCCAAGACAGACCCCTGAGGGACACCACACAAAATGAATGAATTTAGATAGTCTGTAATAATGACCTCATTTTCTTCACGCCTCTCTTGTCCTTCAGTGTGGGTGATCTACAGCTTGCCTTTTTCAAGTATGTCTTTGTTTGCAAGCCGGTCTGGATCACCTTTTCTTGAGATATTTTTTGCTTCCTAGATACCATTGTGTTTTACTTTCCCTAAGCTAGCCAGATCTGAAACTTGAATTCACAAGGACAAAAATTTCACCAGCTGGGGCCCCAAATAACTGATACATCTTCTTTTTCCCTATCTCAGCAAGGAGAGTTTTGATATAATAACCAGGAAGAATAGTGCCAGTAGAATGACTTAAAAATGATTACGCTAGACTGCTCATGCAGTCAGCTTCTATCTAAACCCATTTAATTGGAAGATGGTTCTAATTTTTGTTCTTGTTGTTTTTTTTTACTACACCTTTGGATATTTATGGTACCTATAAAAAGTCTGATCTTTGGTTATATATGTCTTCAAATTCAAACTTTTTAAGATCTAAATTTGTCATGTTTCTTGTGGCTCTTTTCACTCAAGACATTCCATAAAAGTTAATAGGGAATTGGATTTTAGACAGAAAAAAAATACTTGATACTTACAAGAAATTATAGGAAGAGCTATGTATCTCTATCAATAATAAACTCTTTAGATGTAATTTCCAGTCTGTGCTACTGGATTCATCTCCTATAAGTTGCAGTACTTGTTTTAAGAATTTTATTTTAAACCACTTTTGCAGCATATCATTTTAGGAATGATCTCAGGGAGGGCTTCCTGCAAGCCTGTTTGTGGCTGTCCTATATGTAGGTATCAGCACTGAATGGAAAATTATTAATTCTTAATTAATTAAGAGTGAAAAATTGAGCCTCAGTGAAATTGACTAGTTTGACTGCTGAATTTAATGGAGTCAGCATCATCCATGAGTTTCTTACCATTTGAAAATCATTGAAGACGTTGGAGTTACAGAAGGAGAAGAAAGACCAAAAGTAATTCCACCTAACAGAGGGATCAGAGAGGAAAGACTTCAGCTCTGTTCATCAGAAAGGGAGAAATATTTTAAACTGCTTCTTCCATAACAGTTTGAAATACTTAAAGGTTTTTCAAATGCCCTTGAACAGGTGTCTAGATTCACCAGTATTTACATGTATACTAGATAATGACCTCCCTTGATTCAGAAAATAAACGAACAAACACACAAACAATAAATAAATAAATCCCACCAACCAACACCTGAACAACTCCAGTGTGCAGAGCTGAACTAATGTCTTTTCTCCTGTCCCTTCCCTGTTCTAACTTTCCCTTTTCCTTAGACTCCTTTTAGACATTGCTCTTTCCTCTACTGCCACTGCAACAGACCTGCAGCTCTTGTTTCTGGCACTTAGACTCATACCAGAAAAACAGAATATCAGTACAGTAGTAACAGCAGCCAAGATCCTTAGCCCTGCTCTAGTTTTAGCCCTGCAGCTGTTTTTCCTGTATCTCTTTAACTTTGTCCATTTTACACTGCAATACATTTTACATATATATATGTTTATATGTTATATGTTCATATATGTTTATATGTTTATGTATATATATTATATATGTTTTATATATGTTTATATATGTTTATATATATTTACATATATATAGGAGTTCCAAAAATACATTATAAAAGTGGAAGAAAAGTGTGATACGTATTTCCTCTTTCTTCTTCACTATGGTCTACTATCACTTGAGTCAGAGAAGTAAAAATAGAAGCAATTATGGGGAAGGGTTGTCACATGGATGTAGACTGATATTCTATATCCTGGTAAAATGATAGCTCCAAGGGTGTCCCCAGTTTCTCCGTCTATTAAAAGAAAAGGCCTCTTGCAAACATTGTTCAGATAGTTTGATAATTGCCAGCATCAAATGGAAAGCATACTTCTGTTGAGAAAAGAGATGTTCCTGCAAATGGCAGAGAAAAATGCCAGGATCAGACCCAAAAGAGACAGTAATACAAAGGTTGTATGTCTGATTTCAGTCATATAGAAGGATTATTGATTTATCCAACGGTTACTGAAATGAAGATCTGGTTCATGGTTCAGGTGAGGATGGGAGGAAAGTGATTACTGCTTTATTACAGGCCTTCCCTGTAGATATGAGGTGTGGAAATAATCAGGGCTGATCTTACAGGGAGTGCAGCAGATGCACAGCATCTGGTCTCTGGTCTCCAAGGCTACATCTATACTAGTAAACTAAACAGGCTTAGGACATGTCTAAGCACTGCTCTGTGAGATCCATATTGTTTAACCCTTGCCACCATCTCTGGAGTTCGGCCATTGCCAAGCAGCTCTGCCTGGGGAAAGCATAGGTCAGCAGGTGCTTCCCAAAAGCAGTGAGGACAAGTTCATCCTGACCTAGGAGAGAAAAGGGTTAGCTGTGAGCAGTGTGAGCAGAATTGTGCAGAGCCTCGAGGCCAGGGGGTGTGCCACCATTTATCATATTTGTTTGTACAGACATACACTGAAACAGTCCCCAGATGAGTGGTTTCCTAACATGCTTAACTCCATCCACCGTATAAAATTTTCTAGGGAAATAAAATACATAACCAAAGTATTTTTTCCCAAAGAAAGAAAGCTTAAATAATATTTAAGTAAGTCACCATTTGTTCACTGGAACACAAGACAAGGTGCTGGGCCAGTATGAGTTCCCCTCTGAAAGTGGTATTGATCTTTTACTCTGATTTCAGTGAGCAGGATCTCACCACTGGCCTCCTGGAATTCAAAACTATGGCCTAATGAGTGGTTTAAGCTTTTTGTTGTTTTTTCAGAGAATTTTGTAGTGTTATATTTCACCATAGTCTCAAGTCATCTCCCATGTACAGCAGATTGGTAAGAGGGAAGTCCCTGGTGGCTTTCCTGGATTCTTTGGCTCTTCTTCTTTTTGGGGTTAATTTAATCAAGATTTTTAAAGGGATAATTGGGTTTTTACAACTTTTTTTTTACGTAGGCAAAAATTTAAACCTATTTCTACACTGAAGAAATTTGGAAGGTACCCAAGATTTCCTTTCAAATTAACATCATCAAATAATATTCTCGTGTATCTGAGATTTAACATTTCAGATTCTTTCCTCTGCACCTTTTATTGTTCCTATTTACAGTGCACCTGAAACACATTGTGTAATTGGCAGAGAGCCCAGATTTTCCATTTAAGAACAGTTTGATGATTTCACTTTTTCTTTCTCTCTCTCTCTTTTTTTTTTTTTTGAAAACAGCAGGTGCTCTACATTGTAAACAATGCCAGTCGCCATAATATTATTAGCTTTTGCATTTTTATTACATTTTTGCCTCCCTCCATATTTTAAACTTCATTGCGAGGCATTTTTGGCACCAACTCAGAAAGCTTCTTATTTCATAAGGAAGATGGATACCAGTGAACACAGTGCTTTGTTGTCATTTATAATTAGAAAGCGTAAGATTTACTTAATCATTAAACCACCCAATATTTGCAGGTTTGTTTCTCATTTTCTGTGTGATACATCCACATCTGTCCCATGCAGTACATTAGTTCTCTTTTCTGTAATATGCATTTTTCAAATATTTAACCCTTCTCTTTTCATGGTTTCAAAATAATATTTTATAATATTGCTTTTCCCCTCCCTATCACCTTGCCTAAGATCCTGCAAACTGCATTTCAGATTTTTCACAGTTTGATGGGTCAATAGCCAGAAGTGACATAGCCCAGTGGTTCTGCAATTACTCTTATTGTGTACTGAGAGTTTATATTCCACTGGTTATTAAAAATGTGTGCAAACAAATGGAGTTGAAGAAAAACAAATCAAAAATTCATTTAAAAAGAAATCATGAAAAAAAAATCAACACAAGAAGGAGCAGATGAATACTCTAAAAATCCAAATAACACAAGGCAAGTATTGTCTTTATGTGCAGGTTTTTTTTGTGTGTGTGTGTGTGCGCGTTTTAATGTGTGTTTACATAATTTCTAGATAGAGGAGATATCATTTGTAAAAGAAAAAAAAAAAGAAAAAGATTCAGACTAATGTCATGTGCAATAAATATTTATTGTTAGAATTATTTGTGGTTTCAATGAGGTCTTCATTAGCAAACAAAGGAAAAAAAATCAAGCTATTTTCATGTTTATACAGCAAGGATGTCTTTTGCTAAACTGCATTTTGAGCTACATTTTTTTCCAGATCAATTCAATAAGTGAAAGCCCAACAGAGAACAGATGCAATATAAGAGCAATAAAGGGAAGTAAAAAAAATTAAAAATCCTTTGTTCTCCCTGCAGTACATCCGTAAATCTATTAGTGTTATTTTCCTTTCTTCTCTTTTTTGCATCCCAAGCCAGATCTCAAGTTCTCTGAAGCAATCCTTAATCAAGCTCCCCAAAGGCCTACGACTGCATGCAGCAATTTCTCCCCTGCTCTCAGCACAGATGTTTCGAGCACATTCCATTACACCTACATGCCATTACAGCTAATGGCTTATTCTGATGAAGAAAGCTGCTTTCTGCTCAGTGCAGCAAAGGGGAAAATAGCCTCCTGTACAGTTCGTACACTGCAACAATGAAATGTGGGGGCAGGTGGTACAACAGAACTCTCTAATGTTAATTACATACTGTATTACCCCCAAATTTGGCTGGTCATTAATTATGCTAATTTACCTTCCTGAAAATTAGCACCGTTCATGTGAACATTTGAGCAGTTTTTAGCAAAATGAACTATGGCACAGTGGTTTTGTAAACTTAAACCTTCTGAAGCACCCAAATACGGGATTGCAGTGGCTGCAAGATATGGCATGGAAGGGAAACCAGGCTAGCTTAAGGAACCCCACCAGGAACGGTGGCCCTGTCACATTCCTCCTGGGTGACCTTGAACAGGTTTCACTTTGCTGCTCCATGCCTCAGTTTCCATCTGCGGAAAATTACATCAATCTCACAAAGGCCAAATCTCCTCATGTTTGAAGAGCAGCACATGATTTCTGAGCACCTAAACAACTACGACTCTTTCTGCTGTGGGACATTGTGCTTCAGATTACTGGAAAAGCTGGAAATGTCAGATAAATGATCAAATTGTTTTGCAAAGAATATTTATGTTTTGCAAAGAATATGTTTCTGTCTTTACAGAAAAAAAAAAATAATAAAAATTGCCAGTCAAAATCTTCCTTTGGAATAAATTAAAAAGTTAAAGATTTCTGTGCTTTGTAGTGAACCTTAAAAGATTCCACAAGCAGCAAGTGAGGATGATGTGCAAAATACAAAGCCAGAGAGCAAATAGCTCTTCTAACTCCTTAAACCTGCCCAGGCAACTCTGCAATGATTTTTTTTTTTTTGTGTGTGTATATATTTAGATTACATTAGGTCTCTGCAAAGAGTGATGTAGTAGTTTCAAGCGTGCCTATAGGTATACATTGATTTTTTTATTTTTATTTAACTGTTCATAAAAAATTAATCTCTGTCTTCTTCCAACAAAAACTAAGATTTTTCCATATTGATTATAGGCCTAACAAAGTAAGGTATCAGATTTAGATTCAATTTGTTTTCCTATGAATTAAATACATTAAATCACATTTTACTTCTGTTGAAATTGATTGAGTTTCAGAGTTAAACAAAATATCTTCTCTATGTTGTGAACTGTCTCCATTTCTTCCTCAAGGCTGCTGTTTTCTTCTATCCATCTCCAAGAAGCCATCATCATATTAACATAGATGACAATCTGGCAAGGAGGTGCTGATCAAAGATAAATTTCACACTCGCACTTCGCATTTTCTAATTACACCATCTGTGTCAGACTCTTTCGTGGCAGTTCTGCCCAATCTGTCAAATGCTGCATGCCTATGGGAATGCAGAGGAGCTGAGAAAATCGCCTCCATTTCCCCCACCAGCCGATCCATCACCCCAATCGGAGCTGGGTGGATATATTAGTCTAATTGGTACTGGAATGAAGGTTCCAGACTGCATATAAGATGAGGTGTTTGGGGGATGCAAGACATGAGATTTACAATTTGAATCATATTACAAGGCTTGCCCCAGCTTGTTTCATAGCAAGCTGAGAGCAAGCCATGCATGCAATATCAGCATGTGGAGGGATAAAAAAAGGAAGAAAGAAATGAGGAATATTTAAAAACAAATCATGAATGAGAAGGTGTCTCCTTTCATTACTCTTGGCTTCTTCTAGACATGCTAAATGAAAATGATTACCAATAAGTGCAGATGAAAAGAATTCATCCTTGTATTGGAACATAAGCAAAATAAACATAAAGCATTATGTACCCTGACCTACCAGAGATGGTAGATGTATTCTAATCAAGTCTTGATCCATTAAATCCAGCAGCCCTATCAAAATTGGGTTGGATCCTTTCACACTAAAAGTGTATTGCCTCCTATCCATGATGCATGAGATTAAGTCGCAGAAGGTGAGAAGCTACAGCTTTTCTAGCAAGGCTGACATTTAAAATTATCTACTTTATGGGTCAACTTTTTCAGGGAAATTCATCTCAGCTTTGTACCTGTGCATAAAAAAATTGCAGACTGCTATTTCTGGGTGCAATCAAATCTGGAGTATCTCTGTGTCCCTACACAATCACATTTAAAAGTTAAAGAGATTTGCACTTCTGGGTGTGTGAAGAATGGTGTGCCTATTTACTTTTTATTTTTTTATTTTTTATTTACTATTTATTGTCTGCAAGCCCAAAAGGCAGTGCTAAAAAACTGGCGTGACAGAAGGAAAATGATTGTGCATTATTTCTGGCTAAATGTGGAAATTGTGAGCCATTTCTGAGAGACACGTTATTTCATGATATCTTAGTACATTTGCACACACATTATTGATTTAAAGCTTCACACTTTTATTCCAGACAAGAAACACACCATAGAGATATGCTTAAATTCATCTCATACATCTGTGAGAGGTTCTGGGTTTAAACTCAGGCACCCATCCTTTTTGGGTATTGCCCTCAGCCTAAAACTCTTTCACCCAAAGGTTCTTTAACATTAGCATATTTAATGAGACAGCATATTAAGTGAGACAGATAAAAACCATTTACAAATGGATTAAGTAACTCTATTTTCAAATCTGTATTTCTGAAAAACATAAGAAGCCAGGCTCAAGCAGATTATTTTGAGTTACAAACTTTGGCTTATTTAGTACAGAGCCAAAGCCATCACTGACTCAAGAATGTTGTTGGTCTGCAACATCCACAAAGTAAAGCTACCTGAGCACAATACTTTTAACACCCTTTTCTGCATTCAGAGTGAGCAAGGGAAAGAGCTGTTCAAATATTCATAAAGGACAGAAGACAAATATTTGGCAACTCCCAACATTTCAGTGCTAAATCATTTAGTAAACACAGGCTAACAGCATTAACACAAGATCAGACAAAACTGCCCAGCACCACTCAGGGCTAGGTCAGCTGAAAGTAACCTTAATGCTGTAAATCAGGCTTTTACTGCCACATATTTGACTGAACTTGTGTCTTTACTTGAACTTTTGAATTTTTCCCTTTCAAAGAAACATATAAGACAGCCTCAAGGTGGAATATGCCAGAATGACTCCACTTCAGAGGCACAATCAATGAACAGCAATTATCTCAGATATATTTGAGCTTTTTATAGACAAAGACCTTTGTCTGGGTGGGTGCTGCGCAACATAATGTGTCTGTATAGGCTACTTCTCTTTCCCCTGTGCATTTTAATTACACTGGCAATTTTTTTTCCTCCCCAAATAGCTATGAACAGAATTTCAATTACACTTATTCATGAGTGTGCAATGCTCATCCCTGCTTCTGTGAGCCTTGCATACAGGCTTTGAGGAGGAGGCTGGGAGCTGCTGGAAGGCAGGCTGATGTGTGTGCTGGGGATGGTGCAGGGACCCGCTGCTGCTCGAGGGTTAAGAGGGGGCTGCAGCCTCCCCAGGCACATTTGGCAAGAGATTTGGAATGGCTGAGGTGCACAACTGCCTGACGATGTGGTAGATACTGCAGGGACACCTCCATGCAGGTCTGTGTGGGGCTGAGTCCAGGCTGCAGAGCAGGGTGGGTTTCCCTGGGTGCCCACCCCAGGGACGTGTGTGCCAGCACTGGTGGGAGAGTAACTGCTGTGCTGAGCAGCAGATGTTCTCTGCAAGTCCTTCAGGTCATTCAGTGCACAAGTGACCACCTAATTAGCATTAGCAGAGGACCACCATATAGCAGGAGAAAAAAAAATAAATGTTTACCCAAATGTATAATGGCCAGAATTCAACCCCTCTCTCCCTGCATTGCAGTAGCCTCTTTGTATTCCCTAGAGGTCCCTGCACAACATTTATATTCCCATGTCTTCCCCCATGGCTGAAGACACCTATTCCACATGCTGTTTCCCACCCTCATCAGCCAGGGCACAGGCATGTGGCTTCAGAGCCAATGGCCAAAGCAGGACATACAAGCTGGGTTCGTCCTGTTTGTCCCTTTGTGCAGGGCTCCCACTCAAGTCTTGCTCCTTCTCCACCCACCAAGCTTCAGAAAATATTTGTGGGCTTCTTGCCTTTGAGACAGACATTCCTGTCTTGGGTTACGCTTGGCCAAGGAGTCCAAAAGTTATCAGCGGTGGGCAGGTGGGTGGCAGCAATGTGGTTGCGAAATGGTGGGGAAAGGGAGCCTACAGATAGAGAAAAATCAGAAAATCCTCTTTCTGGAGAACTGTGCAACAGTATTGATAAGGTAAGAGTATGTCAGAAAAATTGGTAAGAGTACAACCAGCATAAACAGCACCAGTTAAACACCGCAGGGTGAAGCTGCGCCAGTGTGCATACATAAAGAGCAACTGTTTGTGAAGTGGGAGAAGCTGTAACCGTCTCTCATATGAGATGTCTCTCTGCAGCCAAGGACATATTGACATGCCTGGAAAATCCCCCTTTTTTCTGCAAGGAAGCCCAGGCACAAACTGTCTGCAGTGGGAACGCCAATGAACCTTCAGGCAAGTCTTTCAAAACTAAACAAACATGAAAGAAGAGATTTGCTTGGCTGCTCTTTGTGCCGTTGAAAAACCTCTACCTGTTTGCTTGAAACACAGTATGGAGGGAAGGCCCTGGTGTCATCAGCGCACTGATACCCCATCCCTGACACCCTTCCGCAAAGCCACATGATGGTTGTATATGGAAAGTATCTTGGTTTCCTGAAAATACATGATGTTCTTCTCCAGAGAAAGGAAAGCAGATTTATTCCTTCTGTGAACTCGGAACAATCTGCTCATGCAAGTGACAGAAAAAGCCCTTTCTGCTTTTTTTCTGTTGCTAACCGCCATGCAGAACTAGTTTGGGTGGAAAAGGATGGGCTGGGGCTTCAGCCCTTCATGTGTTGAGTACAGGATCTCTACCAGTCCCAACCTGTCCCACCTGCTTGAACCCAGGGATGTCCACAGGTGTCAGTAAGGACCTCCTCTGGAAACAGAGGGAGTGTGCAGATTTCACTGAGGCAAGTGAGCTTGAGAAACCTTTGGTATAGGTGATGATGATGGGTGAGAAGGAACAAGGATTTGCAATTAGAGAAATTGTTCTTCCTTTGTAAACCAAGTAAGTATGGTATGAAAATCACTGCAGTGCAACAGACTTCAATCTGTGCTGTGCAGCTCTTGTCTTGAAGGCTCCTTTCAGAGCAGAGCTGTGCTTTCAGTGGAGACAGACAGTTTTTTAGAGCTCGTATGGCTGCAGCCAGTAAGTGTATGTATCATTGTGGTTGAATAAATAAATATCCACTAAAGAAACCTGGTTCAGAAGAGTAAAATAATTAAGAAACATGAAAAACATTACTGACCATATTCAATTAACAGCTGAAGTATTGTTAGAAAGATGGATCAATCTGGAATGATCTGACTAAAAGCAACAGTTTAGATAACTTGTCTGATAATGGCATGTGCATATCCCATAAATGCCCAGCAATCCCATATCATTAAGCCTTCAAGGACGAGTGTGATTGATGGCAATGTACCTGCAGGAAGCAGCTCGGATGGAAAAAGTCCAGTGTGTGCCAGTAAAGTAATTACCTGGGATGGTGGCTATACCATGTGGTCAGATCAGACTGGGGCAGATGCTGCTCTGGGCCCCCGTTCTGAAAAGCAGCCCTGTGCACCAGCAACTGAGACAGCTCTTCGCTTGCTGCTCTGCACATATTCCGCTGAGTCTCCAAGGTCAATGTCTCTGCCCCTTTTCAGTATACCTGCACTATCTTTACATGGCAAAGGAATACCGTGTCCATCTACAGTGACTTTATGCTTTGTAAATCGCAGCGCAGACTTTTCCAAATACAAGCAAATGCAAGATGCACCAGAAATCGAAATCCAAATTGATGCCATCTCCCATATGCAGACACACACAAGTTGTTTAACAGTTAACATTCACCAGCAATGAATCTATCCTTATTTATTTATTTTTTTAATCTCTGTCTCCTGTTACCATTCAGCACAAGAACTAAAAATAAGTATGTCACAATCATGCAACCCAATCCAAGTAATCAAGCACTCCTATTTCAGTAATGCTCTTTATGTATAAATATTTCAAGAATAAAGATTATTTTTGAGCTCTCGAGTGCTGAAATATAATATTTACACTTACAAAAGTAATACTTGGGACAAGAATTCAGTGAATCATCCTCCTCAGCTTCTCAACAAATGGAGGCTGTAGTTTCTTTGCCATCATTAGAGGAACTTGGTATAGGGGGGTAAGTGTGTAGAAATATGAAAGACTGACAAATCTATTTTGTGTTGGCTGTGTCCCATTCCAAAGCACAAAGCTGTGTAACCCTCACCAGCAATCAGCTTAGTTT
Source organism: Anas platyrhynchos (assembly GCF_047663525.1). Lineage (NCBI taxonomy): Eukaryota > Metazoa > Chordata > Aves > Anseriformes > Anatidae > Anas > Anas platyrhynchos. The sequence goes on along the minus strand of NC_092588.1, from coordinate 25,162,900 downwards.
AGTTTCCAGTGAAATATGTAAATGCAGAGAAACAAAGTAAAAGACTCATACTGAACCTCTGGAAGATCATATTTTTTCTTTTCCATCTTGCATCTGTCCTGACTTAGCAGAGTTCTCGATCAGTCCTAAGGGTAGGTCAAAATTATACCCCAAGTCTGAAAAAGGGTTTGGAAATCCAGTAAGGATCATCTCTCTAGAAGCTCACAGTACCACTGAGACTGGTTCAGGAAGAGACAAAGAAAGAAGACATTTTTTATTGCCTTAAAATGAAGGGAAAGGCCTTGCTCTTCAAAGCAGTTTACTTATTTCTTATCTGATCATCTTTGTCTATTCAAACATGATGATTTTGTTGAAGTCAGTGATAAATGTCCCCTCCCCCTGGTTTCCGTGGGAGTGGGAACTGTCCCAAGAAAGATGTTAATGCACTTGTACTTTGTGAGCTGCCTGTGTATCTTTTAAACAAGTTCTGATGGAGAGCAAAATCTGACCACATTCATGATGATGATTTTGTGTTTTGGATGGAAAGGAAAGGAAAGGAAAGGAAAGGAAAGGAAAGGAAAGGAAAGGAAAGGAAAGGAAAGGAAAGGAAAGGAAAGGAAAGGAAAGGAAAGGAAAGGAAAGGAAAGGAAAGGAAAGGAAAGGAAAGGAAAGGAAAGGAAAGGAAAGGAAAGGAAAGGAAAGGAAAGGAAAGGAAAGGAAAGGAAAGGAAAGGAAAGGAAAGGAAAGGAAGAGAAGAGAAGAGAAGAGAAGAGAAGAGAAGAGAAGAGAAGAGAAGAGAAGAGAAGAGAAGAGAAGAGAAGAGAAGAGAAGAGAAGAGAAGAGAAGAGAAGAGAAGAGAAGAGAAGAGAAGAGAAGAGAAGAGAAGAGAAGAGAAGAGAAGAGAAGAGAAGAGAAGAGAAGAGAAGAGAAGAGAAGAGAAGAGAAGAGAAGAGAAGAGAAGAGAAGAGAAGAGAAGAGAAGAGAAGAGAAGAGAAGAGAAGAGAAGAGAAGAGAAGAGAAGAGAAGAGAAGAGAAGAGAAGAGAAGAGAAGAGAAGAGAAGAGAAGAGAAGAGAAGAGAAGAGAAGAGAAGAGAAGAGAAGAGAAGAGAAGAGAAGAGAAGAGAAGAGAAGAGAAGAGAAGAGAAGAGAAGAGAAGAGAAGAGAAGAGAAAAGAAGAGAAGAGAAAAGGAAAAGAAAAGAAAAGAAAAGAAAAGAAAAGAAAAGAAAAGAAAAGAAAAGAAAAGAAAAGAAAAGAAAAGAAAAGAAAAGAAAAGAAAAGAAAAGAAAAGAAAAGAAAAGAAAAGAAAAGAAAAGAAAAGAAAAGAAAAGAGAATGAGATTTAGGACAGATTGAGCAAACACTTTAATAACCAATTATTATTATTTTTTATAGCATATGGAATATTGTGGTATGAATATTTTTCTTCGTAAGATTATTTTGCAGAGAGAGAAACGTTAATTTATTTCTTAGTTAGGTTCTTACATTTATGCCAAACCTAAAAACTAACAAAACAATTCTGAACTCACTTAAGCAAGCAAGATTAGACAATCATGAGAATTATCTCTTAAACTATTGGATATTCACTTGTATAGGAAGCCATTCACAATTTCCTTTCCACGACACTTACAGGTCTCAAATGACATCGAGCTGCTGCCACTCAAGGGTGATTAGAAAAGTTAAAACATGATCCCTGACCTCGCTGGTCCATGTGGTGCCTACATGTGGCTTTTTGGCCAGAAGTCTGGATTTTCACAAATAGCTTAATGAAGAGAGATAGGGACATTTACCACTTCATAGGAAGGACTTGCATAGTGAGAGACAATGTCAAAAGAGCCAGATGTCACGTGCAGGGTTAATTGTCAATGTGAAAGAGATGTTGAGTGGGGCATAATATTTAGCATTGGATTTACAAAATGCAAGGTCAGTTCAATGCCCCAAAATAATTCAACAACATTACATGCAGTAAGGAAGTATAGATGAAGTTCTCTCTCCACTAAAAGCTATAGCAAAATGCCCATTGTGTTTATGGGGAAGGACATATCCCAGTATCCAAATCCACAGATGTCTTATGTAAGACCCTACAATATTAATAGAAGGTCTGATTTTCATCACACTGTGGATACTGATCACTTCAGGAAAAGATTGATCGTTGTCTGCGTGAACATAAAATAGTTAAGTTTACACTAGTTAAAGTGATTTTCATAGATGTTTAGGGGGTTATCTTGAGTTAGCTAGAGAAGTGCCTAGCAATATGCATAGCAGTAGCTATTTAGTTGAAATAGCAAAAGTGACTGAGTGTATTGCAACTGGATTTTGAGGGAAAAATGTTGCAGAAAATTTTCAACTCTCTGTTTAAATCTCTTTTTGTATATCAGCATTTGTTACCCTGCTTTCTCTTCACCTTTCCTTTTTAATGGAAAACAGATATGGAAAGGAAAAGGCAGAATGTAATATTCTGAAAGGTACAGAACATATATGAATTTACAGTGTTTTACTTTTCCTATTATTATTATTATTATTATTATTTACTATCTATATTTCTCAGATTCCTCTTAACTTGCTTGCCTTTTTGTAAAAAAAAAAATAAAATTAAAAAATGCTACTGTTATTTACTGTTCCACCAGAGATAAAACACCATTGTTTTTAACCACAAAACCCATAACTTAACAATGTACAGAAATTTAAAATTATCTACTTTATGGGTCAACTTTTTCAGGGAAATTCATCTCAGCTTTGTACCTGTGCATAAAAAAATCGCAGACTGCTATTTCTGGGTGCAATCAAATCTGGAGTATCTCTGTGTCTCTACACAATCACATTTAAAAGTTAAAGAGATTTGCACTTCTGGGTGTGTGAAGAATGGTGTGCCTATTTACTTTTTATTTTTTATTTTTTATTTACTATTTATTGTCTGTAATAACTACTATTTACTATTTATTAAGTTATGTAACCCATAACTTAACAGTGTACAGAAAAAGGCTGAAGTTCAATGTGAATTTCTATATGTGGCTTTTTACATTTTAAGGCAAAACAACTGCTCAGAAATTCTGGAAACATCTTTTTCTGTGTCTGAAGGGCAACTGTACAGCTACTTTTGATAGTCCACTAGTAACATTTTCGATGCTACCATTTGGTTCTTCCCTCCTGGGAGTTGTTTATATTTTCCATATTGCAGATCCTTAATCCTTCAAGCCAAGGATTCAAGATATTATTGAATTAAAAGTATCACAGTTTTTCATAATGAAAAAGAACATGCAAAGTAGTTGTAATATTAGAAGGAGAGGAACCATCTGTTTAAAGTCTTGACACTGATAACACAGGGACAAACAAATTCAGGGAAACAGTTCACATGAGCAGTTACTTACATGCTTAAAAGTTTTGGGGAAGGGCCTGTAGAACGTGACTGGATTTCACTGCTTTAAAATCAGCAGAAATCATAAAATATTCCAGCAGTGATGTCAAGACAATGACCATAACACTGAACATGTTTGCCATGTTATTCTCATTATTTTTTATTGTGACAGATTTTATTAAGGCTATTTATTGTTAACACATGGGTTTGTGGGTTATTAATATTGCATATCGATATATATGATTCCTGCGTTATTGTCCAACATAACCAAAATTTCAGTGGAAAGACAGGCTTGGAATTTTAAATATGGAATTCCAGATGTCTTCTCAGTAGACCTTTACTATACAAAGTTGCATTATGCATTTACAGTTTACTACCTGGAGAGAAAAGAATTAATATAGGAGTCGCACATGTCCAGCTTCTATGTCAAGCTCAGCTGAGGAAATCAGTTCATACCACAGCTGGTCCAAAATCTATCACACTTTTACATTTTTGGCAGGATGTCACCTAAGGCACTGTAAACGGTGTATGTGTGCTATATAATTATATTGTCCATGGATTTATGCACCTGTGTTGCATATTTCATTACATTTTCTTGGCCTGCTTATTAGGACTACATTTTACATGCCTAATAATATGATTCAAATTCTACCAAATATGAAACACTGATTTTCAAGCAGAGCTAAATGAAGCTTAAGTAATTTAACATGAACCAATGGAAGACAAAAGAATTACTTCAGTCATAACAAGGTCACGAGGTTCCTCTTGCTGCTCTTCCACCCACATTTCCTTTCTCTTTGCTCGTAAAAAAATTCAAGCTGGAGAGATGCAATTTTAATCCATTTATTTACTGACAGTACAGCGTAAAGCTTTTTCTTTTTTTCTTTTTTTCTTTTTTTTTTTTTCTTGGAAAGAAAGCGTTAATGGGACATTTACAGGAAATCACAATAAGCTTGGAATCTTTTACAGAATCAAATCAGAGTTCATACAACAAATATCATGTGTATTTTGTTGTTTCTAAACATCAATTGGCCGTATAAAAAGTGTAATAGAAAAATTAAAAATTTGTGATTACAATGACACAGAGCGCGTGCCAACAACTCTGTGGATGGCTTTTTATCTCATTCCCTTAGTGAAAACAGTTAACTAGGCACTGGTGAGATATTCTGTAACTGCGCAACAAAAAGCTGGCACAACTGCCAAGTGTGGCATGCCAGATGTGTGAATACATTCTGGAGAGCAGTATCAGCAGCTCCAACAGAAAGCCATAGCCATTAATCTAGAGACCTCTGGGAGTTCAGGATAGTGCTGTAAAACCTAGACCCTGCCAAGACTGCATCAGATAAAGCCATCAATGCATTGTAAAAAAGACACAAAACCTATTTCATGGGCTGCACTGATCAAGCAATTACAATCATTGACTACATTAAGCAAAGAAACAGCGGGGTGCCCTATAAAATTGACTGCCAACTTGAATAATCAATAGACTCCATGTAGAGTAAATTAAATAACTGAAAAACTATTTGGAAAAGCTGAAGTTAAAAAGCCAATCTGTAATCCCTCATCCATGGAAAAACAATCCTGCATCCAAAAAGATTTTTAGCTTGCTTTCAGTCTTGTCACTGGGAAATACAGTAACAGTAAACTAAGACGTTCTTTAACTACCTCATTCACTAGTTAATAATTGTTCATTTAACCCGGGCATTCATAATCAATGCATGCATTAGTATCATACTTCCCAATCTGCCAGGCTTCAAACACAGGCCTAAATTGCAGGGCTAATATTCAGAACGAGAGAAGTTAGAAAAATTGTATGTACTCTGGGAGACTTTAAATGATACAGAATGCTTTCCCTAATACAAAGCATATTCAATTTGGCCTGACTCTCCTGGTTATTTCCAACATAAACCATTTAGAGCAATAGCCGTAATTTTGCAATTGATAGTAGAATGGGTTGGAAGTGTTACAACAGAGCAGGTTCTTTTTTCAACAAAAGATTGCTGATTCATCAGAAAAAGTGATGGAATCACAGTGGCATTGACTGAATTGTTTTCTTTAGTCCTATAAAGAAGGGTGGTTGAAGAACAAAATTGTATCCTCTCTGGCCCTGCAAACACATATAGGTGGAGATAATGTGTTGTCCCACCATCCCCCATTCCCCATAGCTGTATATTAAGGCAGCTGAACTCAAGTTTTGAGCAAGGACCACCGCCCTGAATTTTCTCTCTTCTGGACTTCAGATACTTTTCCAAGAAACATTAACAGTTATTAAATTTTGAATGTAAAGAAGCCTAAATTTTTCCTTTTATTTTTTTCCATTTTTTTTCAGGGTATGCTTAAATGGCTGTATAACAGGAGAGAGATACAATGGTGCTTTGGAGCAGCTTATGTATGTCAGCTGTCCACCTGCAAATTGCTGGAGCTGGGCGTGAGGACCTGTATTTTATTGATTGCATTTTACTATGCCAATGGGGCTCATCCAGGCAAGACAGTAAATATTTATTTCAAGACTGATACCTTCTTCATAGCTTTAGGACATCTAGAAGAATATTGCAAAAGCATATCCAAGTTATTGTGTCCTAACAGGTACCGTTCATGTTGTTAGCACTTCCAGGGCACATATGCCATAGTTCTTTGCTTGCAGTAAGATGAGCCAAGTATTGGCACTGGAACACTATCAGTGTTTAAGACTGCTCATTAGTTTGTGCCTCATTACTGAGTGGTGTACCAACCTCAGCAAAAGCACAACTTCAGGTTTTACCTCCAGTCCCAGCTGACCTAAGTACCATTTCTTTTGGTCACAGACTTATGCCTGTCCCATAAATCTGGTTCACCACTTGGTAGGAAATGCACTGCAGTGAAGACATACATGTAACCCCAAAAGATCACTCCTTTTTTCAAGAAGGCAGGAACACTTGTAAAAACCTCAGTTAGTAGCAAATATTCTGATTTTATAACCAAGAGAAAATGAGTTCTTTTTAATCCCTGTGGTAAAAATAATAAGAAATGCCCCCTTTGAACAAATTATACTTTCTAATGTCTATATAAATTTTCTGTTTTCATTCTCTCATTCTGAATGAAAAGTTCCCTTTTTTGCAGTGAAAATATATTCTTACTTGGAAAAAAAAAAAAAAAAAAGGCCTTCTGTTTTCATTCTACCAAACTAGGAAATACCAAAGGCAGAGCTGCAACATATTTTGCTTTTCAGAGAATCTGGAGAAATGTGATTTAGCAGTTTTTCCAGTGGTGCAAATATTTTTTACTCACCTCACACTAACATGATTTTTTTGTGTGTGGATAAATTAACACGTAAGCAAGGGTGTTAGGCTCTGTACCTATGGTAATAGCATGAGTTGGGTTATTCACTGACAAATGTTTTCTTATTTTTTTTAGCTGAAACATAATGTAGAATTTTGGATTCATTCAGTCTGGTCTGTGGATTAAAGGAAAACAGATGAAGAACTGAAATTAACTCCTCACTATACGCAACTTTTCCATTGGGTTGAAATAATACTTCTAGAACATATTGAGTATATCCAGAATATATCTTGGAGCCATCATCATTACTAAAAAGTTTTTATAATTTAAGGCATCTGGGAAATATTTAGGACATTAATTCACTGTATTGGTATTTTTGGAGTTTAATGCAACCACTTTTCTTTCTTGGTACCTTTAAGTAAGTTGTAAATAAACAACCTGGAATATCAGGATTCTCTTTCTCATCTGTTAAAAAAAAAAAAAAAAAAAGAGGACAAAATCTCTGAAAACACGTGCCTGATAACCCAGCTCACCATAACTGCACATGAAAGAAAGAGAAATATGATGAACTAAAAAGGATTATGTGTCACAATAAAATTTTCCAACTTGTCTGCTGATTAGATGGTAATGTTGCCCATAAAAGCGAGGGGTGGTTGGGGGGGAAGCACTGCAGAGAACCTGATAAAACATCCTACTGAAACCTATTGTATTTACTACTTATTAGATTCTGAACTCAAATAGATCTTGATTGTTGAGAGCTTGGGTATTTAAAAGCCTTAAGATCATCAATTACATTACTCATAATTTCCACATCTGCCTGCTCCCCAGCAATTCAGAAAGAGAGAGATGGCTGTTATAAGAGTCTTTCTGCAACTTGATTACTATGAGTCTCTGTTACAATGTGCACTTGAAATGTCTTTAAGGATTTGAACTCAACTGTAATTTGCAGCTTTATGGAACTCCTACGTGGATCGCTTTTTGGTGATAGTGAAAATCAAATGAGTGGAGATGGTCCAAATTACCTGGAAGAAAAGCAGGTCCTTATCCACTCAAAGGAATCCCTACAAGCCTGCCAAAAGCACTATAAATGCACTCTTCTTTCCTGAGTCATCTGGAAAGTGAATATGTATTTCAAATTAAGCAGAAACCCTGATTAGCTCTGTTGTTATGAAGCTAAACAGCAAGATAACTATGTTTGCAGAAGACATTTTCAGGCTGCAGAGAATGTCTCTTCCCTATTGTGTAACTCTTCAAAATGAATATTTTTTTTAACAAAGCCTTTTTTTTTATAGCACTGACACGCTGATCTTATTTCCCATTAAAGTCAAAGGAGAGCAAGCCATTATCTATTATGGGAGTTGGATCACATTAATGGAGTGCACTTTTCTTATTCACAAACATCCATGCTCATGCCGCTTAAAGACAGTGCAAGGTGCTATTTTACTGAGATCAGCCTGACTCTAGGAACAGAAATATGGTTTTCAGTAACTATCCTGGCTGCTCCTTCAGTATTGCTTGAGTGCTACCCTTATTTGAACTCATTCTTGGAAAGGGTAGGATTTCAAAGGAAATGGAGACACCTTAGCAAGTTGCAATATAGGATGGAGGCCTGTATGTATTGCTCCACTGAAATCAGTGGAAGTATGTATAAGGTAGTAAGTACGTGAGTAAACACAAGTAAATTCAAGTACTAGACCTCAGTATTAATGTATGTACCATGTGCTTTGCTGCAGAAAGAGGCTGACTTATGCTAAATGGGTGAATCCAAGAAAGCATTGTCATAATGCGTAGGCACTCTTAGAGACTGTAGAAAAAAAACAATTAAAACAAGAGTATTACTTTTTTGAAGTCCATAGACCTTTAGTTTACACAATTTGTTAGTCATTTCACTTTAACAGATTAAGGAAATTATACACATTATTAGCATCTAATGCAATAGAGAAGAGTCTTGTTTTAATGTCTCCCTCCCTGTATCTGCCCCTCCTTAAATGGAAACCTGAGAAATTCCATACAAAAGGCCAAATGTCAAAATTAAGCCTACAGATATCAGGATACAGGCAACATGGAAGGTGAGTAAGGTTTCCCAAAGAATAAATGGTGCAGGAAAGCATAGGTACAATAAAGGAAGTTATAAAATCACAAGGAAGTCATGTAAAGGTGATGGAAGAGGCCACGGGAGGAGGAAGATGAAATGGTAATTAATTATGCTGAAGTAATAGAAGAAGATATGTTCAGGAAGAATAATGGTTTCTAAGAAATATAATCACCATTGTTGATAAATGCAAGCATTAATGGTGCGGCAAATAGAAGGATAACCATCAGATTCCATTTGAAATTATTGCTTGAAAGCCTACTTTGCAAAATCCTGTAAAGTCGCATGTTGATGACATGAATACATGTTCTGACTTATGACTGTTTCATCCAAGACACCTGAAGGAGTAAAACAGGGAGATGTCAATTCCATCCAAGTCATAGGACTTATGCTTTCACCTCACTGCACTAGACACATTTATGATTTACACTGGTGAATATGAAAGGAGAGGGATGCTTTCTTCCTGGAGAAGTGTGACAGCTCAAATAGAATTCAGCATTGCTCATCCTACATCAGAGAAAGTTTTTGTGGGTGGTCACTTTTTCTGAAAGTCATCCTTTTCAATCCAAATAACTGTAACCAGGATATGTCTTGCTTTTAATAATGTGGGATTTAATTTTATTTCCTTATATTTCTATAGTATAACGTAGCCTTCCTTCCCCCTCCACTTTCATATGGTAGAAAAAAACAGCCATAAAAATTTTCTTTCATTTTCATGATTGCTCTTGTTTTTTGGTCATCTACTTGGGTGTGGTGAGTATAATGTGATTTCTGCCTCTTAATGATTCCAAGTTGTTCTGTATACATAAGGGGATAAACCAGCTACCATTAAAAATACCACTGCAACCACTCAGATTTTCTTAGGCAAAGTATAGCTAATGATAAATGCATTCTACTGAATACACCACTGCTACATCACTTTTATGGACTTTTCTGAGTGCTATTTATAAATAACTGTATTTATATTCTGCCTTTTCATTTGCACACCTCTTGCTACAGATTTAGATACCAGTTTCCTGGAGGGTTTAAAAATGTGGAAAAATGGGTTTCCCCTCTGACAGAAATTTTGGGAAAATGGAAGATATCAGCAGTACTGAACTTTTCACTGAAGCTAAATAATATTTTCTGATGTAACTTAGCATGTAGAAACATGATTAAGTGCACTTACAAAGAAAGTATGGAATGAATAAGAGTACACTGACAAGAATGCTTCGGATTAGAGATGTAGCTGTTCTATACACTAATGGGGTTAACCATGTATTTTATCTGCATCAGAAAATGGGTGAAGTTTTAAAACAATGAAAATTGAAAGAATGAGTATTTTCCTCTTACAAACAAAAACTGAAACAGATATCAGCAGACCTTTAGGAAGGGACCTATCTTACTTCATCTTACTCACTCCTAAATGTTAAGACACTAATTTAGTTTAATTGTCTAGAGTGTCTTTGTCCTTAATAGACAGAAAAAAAAAAAAAAAAAAAAAAAGACAATCAGAAGCTAGATCACCTTATACCCCAACCCATCTCATATGAATGGCATGAATCACCCTCCAGAGGTCCTTTTTCTTTCCATCAACTGCAGCAAATTACCTGGACTGCACACCTAATTTTCCAGAGCCATAATATAGATACATATCTCTCCACTCTGAAGGGTCTTCCATGTTTTATTCTAGAGAAATAACTTTGAAATAAGCATGGTCATCCCTATATATAGTGGATATAATATAGCTTAGTTTAGTTAAAACAGAAGGACCTCAATAAATAAGGCCCATAATGTACAAATCTATGCATAAGTAAACAACTTAATAGCTCACTGCTGTTCTAAAGATACCTAATCTGAAATACTTGTGGGATAATGTTTTGAAGAATCAAAATACAGTAATGATTATATCATTTTATACTTACTTTAAGGTTTATCTCTAAGATAAACCACACTCTAAGACAAAGTGTCATATTAAAATATACTTTTAATTTCCGGATGTTCACAGAAGGTGTATTAAAACTTGGGCTTGTGTGTGTATGTGTGTGTGTATGTGTGATCTTTTTGTCCTCCTAAAATTTATGGGAGGTTGGTTTTCTAATCTTTTTCATGAGCTCACATCCTTCCTAGCTTCTTTATTACTTACCCCAAATGTTAATAGTTCTGTCTATTTTTACATGTTTTATATCACATTTTCCTTGTGATTTCTTATCAAGAAGGACAAAAATTTCCCAGTTAGTATACATATTATAAATCCTTTTGGATTGCAGAGACGGCAAGCTGAACATGAGCCAGCAGTGTGCCCTGACAGCCCAAAAGGCCAACTGTACCCTGGAGTGCCTCAGGCCCAGCACCTTACCTCAAGTACTGTGTGCAGTTTTTGGTGCCACAATATCAGAAGGACATAAAACTAGTAGAGAGAGGGCTAATAGGTTGGCCCAACGGAGAGCAACAAAGATAGTGAACGGTCTAGAGGTTGAGATGTGTGATCAGTGTGGTCCCTTGGTTTGCTCAGCCCAGAGCAGAGCAGGCTGATGGCAGGCCTCATGATGGCCTACAGCTTCCTCACAAGGGGAGCGGAGGGGCAGGCACTGAGCTCTGCTCTCTGGGGACAGCGACAGGACCCAAGGGAATGGCATGGAGCTGGGACAGGGGAGGGTCAGGCTGGGTGTTAAGGAAAGGTTCTGCACCCAGAGGGTGGTCGGGCACTGGGACAGGTGCCCCAGGAAGTGGTCATGGCACTGTCTGACGGAGTTCAAGAAGCATTTAGACAACACGCCCAGACATATGGTCTGTTTTTTTTGGGGGTGGTTCTGTGTGGAGCCAGGAGTTGGACTTGATGATCCTAGTAGGTCCTTTTCAACTCAGGATATTCTATGATATTTTGTGACTTTATAAATAGGTAAATCATAGAATCAAAAAATGGTTTAAATTAAGGGATACTTTAAGGGATAATCTAATCCCAACACTACTGTCATTAGCAGGGACACCTCCCACCAGACCAGGTTGCTCAAAGCCCCATCCAGCCTGGCCTTGAGCACCTCCAAGGATGGGACATCCACAGCTTCTCGGGGCAGCCTGTGCCTGTTCCTTACCGGCCTCAGAGTAAAGAACATCCTCCCAATATCCGATCTATATCTACTCTTTTTTAGTTTAAAACCATTCACCACTGTCCTATCACTACACTCCCTGATAAAGAGTCCTTCCACACCTTTCTTGTAGGCCCCCCTTTTAGGTACTAGAAGGCCGCTATAATGTCTCCTCAGAGCCTTCTCTTCTCCAGACTGAGCAAACCCAACACCCTCAGCCTGTCTTTGTAGGCGAGGTGTTCTAGCCCTTTGATCAGCTTTGTGGCCATCTTCTGGACTCATTCTAGTAGGTCCATGTCCTTCTTGTGCTGGGGGCCCCAGAGCTGAATGCAGTGCTCCAGGTGAGGTCTCACGAGAGCAAAGCAGAGTTGGACAATCACCTCCCTTGCCTGGCTGACCACACTTCTTTTGATGCAGTTGGCTTTCTGGGCTGCAAGTGCACATTGCCAGCTCACATCAACCAGCCTTCCCAGGTTCTTCTCCTCAGGGCTGTTCTCAAGCCATTCTCCACCCAGTCTGTACTTGTGCTTTGGATTGCCCTGGCCCAGGTGCAGGACCTTTCACTTGGTCTTGTTGAACATCATAAGGTTAGCACAGGCCCACCTCCCAAGACTGCCCAGTTCCCTCTGGATGGCATCCCCTCCCTCCAGTGTGCTGACTGTATTGTGCAACTTGGTGTCAGAGGCAGACTTGCTGAGGGTGCACTCAATTTCACTGCCCATGTTACCAACAAAGATGTCAAACAGTGCCAGTCCCAATACCAATCCCTGAGGAACACCGTTTATTACTGAACTCCATCCGCTTAGACATTGAGTCATTGACCGCAACTCTTTGAGTTCAGCCAGCAAGCCAATCCAACGTTATATGGACTATAGAATAACAGATCATGTACTGTAAAGACAGGAGTTACACTCAGGAGTTACACCTTCCCTGGTGCAAGAAGAAAGCCCATGGAGAACTGTGCTTCACTCTGAACAAGTGAACAGCTGGGGTGGGACAATGTCAATCTGCACCAAACCTTTCCACTGAGCTTTAGCAAGAACCCCAGCCTTGATCCTGCCTAACCGATCACTGGAAAAGCTTGGCTTTGTATAAGGTTGCACATGCAGGATATGATTAAGGTGCAGAAGTGGGGTCAGTTAGGGGTGACTGAGCTGAGCACTTCATTTTTAGCCTACATGTACCCGTTTCCACTGCTCTCTCATTTTGGGGTGGCAAGATCAACTCACCATCATGCATTCAGTTTTGTGATTACTAGTTATATCCATACCTTGGTTTTGTATTGCTCGGATTGGAGTGACATTTGACCTTGGCTGTTAGGAAAAACACTGCTAGCAATAACTTAGGACCTTATTTTGCAAATTTTCTACTCGAATGAGGACTAATTCTACAGGTTCTTTTACAGGCTTGGTTCTTTATGATACGGCAATGTAAAAAATCCACTCATCTCCAGAGTTTGTTTCCCAGAGGCCTGAAAAACTACATCTTGGAATTCATCTTTACTCATTGACATGCTGCATTATCTAAGCAATAGCCTCAAATGCATGTCTTGGAGGTGGTAGCCAAAATACAATTGGTAGACCAAGAGTATCCTGCGGAGCAGAGCAAATTTGGGTGGCAAGGGCAACACCTACCATAGGGAAGTTATATTTTCTTAAACCTCAGGAAAAACTTACATAGCTCCTTATAATTCAGTCTTTGTAGCCTGTTTTATGCATTCCTAAATGCACCAGGCCCGGTCTCTGTTTGCTCACACAGATCTCCCATTTTTGAAACTAGGCCTGTAAGGTATGAATAAGCTGGAACTGGCTTGTTTTCATTTGCAGTTCCAGGTTTCATACCAGAGCTTCAGGGGATTAGCAAGGTGCCAGGCTATATGGATAACAAATTCTTGCATTATTGGTTTCATTTTCCAGTTTTAAGACAGGAGATTTCTTTTTCCTTCCCTTCCCTTCCCTTCCCTTCCCTTCCCTTCCCTTCCCTTCCCTTCCCTTCCCTTCCCTTCCCTTCCCTTCCCTTCCCTTCCCTTCCCTTCCCTTCCCTTCCCTTCCCTTCCCTTCCCTTCCCTTCCCTTCCCTTCCCTTCCCTTCCCTTCCCTTCCCTTCCCTTCCCTTCCCTTCCCTTCCCTTCCCTTCCCTTCCCTTCCCTTCCCTTCCCTTCCCTTCCCTTCCCTCTCCCTCTCCCTCTCCCTCTCCCTCTCCCCTTCTCTTCCTCTTCTCTTTTCTCCTTTCCACTGATGGAAATCCAGTTCGCTTTGCTGAAAACAAGGTTCAGCCTAATGTAAGGAGAGTATGATTTTGAGAAACAATTTTTCTTTAAACACAGCATAATTCATATGAACGTCTTCCACCTCCTATGATAGCATTTCTGTCATTCAATTTCCTGCTTTTCCTTCATCGCTTTGTTGTACTTGGTGTAACAATAAGCAGCTGAATATATCTGTCTTTGGATGGATTCATCTCTTCAGGCTGTTTACAGATGAGACTTTTTTTCTCCCGTCCAAAGCTTCTATTCTACACTTACTTTTTAGGGTCATCCTGTAGCCATTTGACAGAGGCTGGTAAGGAGTTTCTCTGGGATGGTGTATTGTCCTCATTCTACACAATGTGGCAAGTCCAAGCATTTTAAACTACTTGCCAATTTTACATGTCTGAAGTTAAGAGTGATGACTAAGTCACCTTTAAGTGACAGAACTGATCCTAAGCCACTGATTCAACCCAACATAGCATTTTTTTTTTCCTCAGTAAAGAAGCAGAATTCAGCCTGGCATTACGATTAGCTACTCTTCTATTCAATGTCTCCTTTTCCCTAAGCATACAAAGTTGTTTTCATGTGATATGGAGAGAAAAGTTTAATAAATCACACAAAAGCACTGTTTTCTACTTCATATTTTTCAAATAAACTCTGCAGAAAACCTGGGTAAACAAGGCTTTTTTTTCTTTCTTTCTTTTTTTTTTTTTTTTTTTTTTTTTTTTCCCTGAATCAGGTCTTGTTTATAAGAAAATGAAATGTTCCCCCCAGATTACTGATGAATAATAAATCGCGTTACTTGCTCTAGGTGTATGACCTTGCAACATTCATTTCTGTTAGCTGTTTATGTCTTATTTTATTCTGGTTTGTTACTTGCCTGTGGAGAGGCTTTTCTTACATTTTATATATTTTGAAAGAAACGGTGTTTGTGTGCACACTTAATAAAAAATTGCTGTCATTCTACCCAATATACAGCAAGATTTTACTAAGACAAAATAGGTCAGAATCTCATTTCTTGATATGGCAATTAACATCTAGATTAGCATGTTGCATTTTTAACCTTCAGAATTTTCTTCATACAAAAGTAAATCTTAAGTTTTGTCATACCTTATAATTGCTCTGACAAAAACATTCACAGTGACATGAGTGGTGGCTTTGGCTACCAAGACAGATTTTCATAATAATGAGTTTTTTCCTGTAGGGGGCTGTGAACTGCTAATTAGCATCTATGACCCAATATTCTCAGCAAATAAGAGTAATAGCAGTAATTTCTAGCTTTATGCAGGGTGCAAGTCTAATATTACCAGCACTTCTGTTTCATTTGTAATTAACTGCAAGCAATTATTATAGAGTCAAGGAAGTATATCCTAATGCTCGTAGGTAATAAAAAAAATTGAAATGATGTTTGTAAAACTCATATGTTTCATGCTGGGTGCACTGATTTCTTTTAGAGAACTGTGATTATGTGCCTATCAATTAAAAATTCTTCTTGAATGTTTCTTTACATTGATATGCTTTTGAATGTTGATGTATAAGTAGCTCATCCTCAGTTTCTCTTCCTTTTTAAAAATGCTATCCTTGAAATTTCAATTAATATTTTGACTGCAAGACCATGATGAATACTTAATCTGGCTACTCAACCTCAACATAAGATTTAGACGGTACTGAAAGAAATTGTTTACGCTTGATTTTATGAGGTCTGTAGCTTCGACCTATTAGAACTGTGACCCACAAGGCTGGTGACAGTGTTTGCGTAGCATCACTGACTTTCCTAAACAAAGATTAAACCTGATGTTTTTTTTAGTCAGTAAAATAAGGATTTCATCAAATTAACTTAATTTTCACTGATTTTATTTTATTTTATTTTATTTTATTTTATTTTATTTTATTTTATTTTATTTTATTTTATTTTATTTTATTTTATTTTATTTTATTTTATTATTTTTATTTATTTATTTATTTATTTATTTTTCATTGGGAACAGTTATGAAATAGCAGCTAAAGGTGGTAATTTCATAGTCACTGGAATGGTACTGTGCCTTGTCTTTGCTTTGAATATAGGCCTGGGCTGTTTACTCAGAAATCTGATTTTGCTTGAATGTCAGGCTTTGTATGAAGGTGGATTTTTTTCCCTAGTTTTGACAAAGCTTCAGATGTTGTCTCATCTTCTACATTTGCAAAATGCACTTATCTTTTAGGATCTATGATGTTTAAACAATTTTAAACATATGTGGACATAGAATTTTCCTGGACCATAAAAACCATAGTGCTGATTCTAAGGGGCTTGGCATGGCTTCGGCTATGATTCAGTTCAATGAAGTTTGTTCAACATTTCTTAGGACTGTCATTCAAGAGATCTGGAAGGCAATGAGTTGATATCTTTACAGAAGTCACGGACTGTGAAAAAAGTTATAGGCTTAATAAACAGCTTTTCATCACACATATAATGTCATAATGACTCATTTGTGCAGCTGGTTGAAAATAAAGCTGAAGGAGGTGAATGGAAAAAAAATATTTTTTGCTTCATGTTAGTTGTTTCTTTTTTTCAAGTCTCTATCTATCCCACTAACCACTGTTGGTATTGCACATAGCAATACCTCTTAATTAATCCATCCAAATGCACTTATCTGAACATAAATGAGAAATTGTCCAAAGTTCATCCTGCCAGCCATCACTAGGATCTCTAACAGACTCTGTTTCTTTTAATCATTGAATCAGTTTAGACCAGATTCATCAAACAGACTAATTTATTTGGTCAACATGTCAGTCTGAAAATATGATAAAATATATTGATTGCATAACAACCCATGCTGACATCCATCTATCCAGAAGCCTAGCTCCAAGACCAGTTTCACAGCTTCCTGTAATATACATTTAAACAACTCCTTGTACTTTGTATCACAGATTTTCTTATTGGTTATTGTCTTCGGTCATGTGCCTATTATTTATTTCTAATTGAGTAATTAATTTGGCCATACTCATAAAATTAGCAAAAGTTTGCCATTGTTGTTTTTACCTGGTACTACTATATTTTGACTTTTCAAGCCATGCACCTTTATCATACAGTAACAGACATTTATTTTTGAAATCACCAGCTGAGAAACAGAGCAGTTATGGATTACATGCAACTGATGCAACTGGTTAAAGCAACTACACCTACCCAGGCAGAATTTTGGTTGATGCACTTACCTTTAAAGATACATCCTACATTATCTCATCACCAGTCTGCATAATGTTATCAGCACTCTTAGAAAACATTTCCAATGGTCTATATCTGCAGAATAGGCAGTATCCTTCTTGCAGAAATGGTCTGGGATTAGAGAAATTAAGAGAGATCAGGTCTAGTCCAGTATTATAACCTGTGAATGAGAGGTTCACCTTAGAATATAGCATCTGTAACTAGAATATAGCATTATGTAACTATAATTTACTTGAATATCTTTGTTTTGTTGCCATACATTTGAAAATGCTATCACAAAGTTCAATGTTTAGCAAGTTTCATGGGAACGGTTTCTTGTCCCTAATGTACTTAATATTTTTATTTATGACCTGGAAACAAATATTAACTCTATTAACTCTTCAGTGCTGAAACTGCTAGGCTGCCAAATGATTGGGAAAATAAGTAAGCAGTCAAGAACACCCTTGACATTGCATGATATTTGGCTTCAAATATCACAGTATGAAATCAGTCTAGGTGTCAACATGCAATGCTGTTGCAAGAAAGAAAAGGAATTTGTGGATCTGTAAGAGAATGGTTAAATTATTTCAGCATATATTTTCATTTAAATCTAAGCAAATTTAAATATGACCTGCCAAGTACAAAAAAAAAAAAAAAAAAAAAAAAAAAAGGCTGGGCAGAGAATAGATTGAGTGCAGCCCTAAAGAGAAGAACCTGGGAAGGTTGATTTCAAGAAGGAAATCTTAATGACACAGGAGCGGTCTGTCCCCACGTGCCCAAAGACAAGCTGGCATGGAAGACCGGCCTGGTTGAACAGAGGATTGTGGCTTGAGCTTAGGAGAAAAACGAGGGTTTGTAATCTTTGGAAAAGAGGGTGGGTCACTCAGGAGGAACATAAGGATGTTGCAAGGCTGTGCAGCGACAAAATTAGAAAGGCCAAAG
Organism: Anas platyrhynchos; assembly: GCF_047663525.1. Lineage (NCBI taxonomy): Eukaryota > Metazoa > Chordata > Aves > Anseriformes > Anatidae > Anas > Anas platyrhynchos. The sequence goes on along the minus strand of NC_092588.1, from coordinate 25,144,781 downwards.
CTCATCTGGAGCTCAATCTGGCTACTGCCACTAAAGACAACAAAAAATATTTTTACAAATACATTAATGCAAAACGGAAGACTAAGGAGAATCTCCAGCCTTTACTGGATGTGGGGGGGGAAACTTAGTTACAAAAGATGAGGAAAAGGCGGAGGTGCTTAATGTCTTCTTTGCCTCAGTCTTTAGCAGCAAAACCAGTTGCTTTCTGGATACCCAGGACCCTGAGCTGGTGTAAGGGGATGGGGAGCAGGATGTGGCCCTCACTATCCATGAGGAAATGCTTGGCGACCTGCTACAGCACTTGGATATGCACAAGTCGATGGGGCCAGATGGGATCCACCCGAGGATACTGAGAGAACTGGCAGAGGAGCTGGCCAAGCCACTTTACATCATTTATGAACAGCCCTGGCTATAGGGGGAAGTCCCTGTCGACTGGCGGCTAGCAAATGTGACGCCCATCTACAAGAAGGTCAGGAGGGTAGACCCGGGGAACTATAGGCCTGTCAGTTTGACCTCAGTGCTAAACTCATGGAACAAATTATCTTGAGTGTTATCACATGGCACTTACAGGGCAACCAGGTGATCAGGCCCAGTCAGCATGGGTTTATGAAAGGCAGGTCCTGCTTGATGAACCTGATCTCCTTCAATGGCTAAAAACAAAGTGTTCAGCTCAGTCACCCCTAACTGACCCCACTTCTGCACCTTAATCATATCCTGCATGTGTAACCTTATACAAAGCCAAGCTTTTCCAGTAATCGGTTAGGCAGGATCAAGGCTGGGGTTCTTGCTAAAGCTCAGTGGAAAGGTTTGGTGCAGATTGACATTGTCCCACCCCAGCTGTTCTTGCAGACATAGAGTGAAGCACAGTTCTCCATGGGCTCTCTTCTTGCACCAGGGAAGGTGTAACTCCTGAGTGTAACTCCTGTCTTTACAGTACATGATCTGTTATTCTATAGTCCATATAACGTTGGATTGGCTTGCTGGCTGAACTCAAAGTGTACAAGTCACTACCACCATTTTATCCATCCCGTAGCTAAAATCAAATTACATTAGTATGCAGGAGAACATTTTTCATCTAATGAAAGCAATATGGTTTTAATACAGTGGATTCTATAGCTGATTTATCTCCCCCAGATTTCTTTCAGATTCATCAATATTAGAATTCTTAACCCAAGTTAATTGATTTTCATGTAACTTATGTTACATGAAAACAAATCTATGAAGGTACTTCATAGGTGCTTCACAAATGCTTGTTCCTCCAAGGATTTGTTTTATAGTTCCATTTGATTGTAACAGAACTTGTCTGTGTTCTCAGATACATAGAATGGGTCACAGTTAAGGCTATATGGATTTTTGGAGCTAAAGAACTTTAGAAGTCAACCAAAGAGAGGGCAATAAGGACATTGTTTCTATGAATTTGAGTACATAATTATGAAAGCCTTGAAAACTTCCTAAGACAAAACATCTTTAACAAATCAAAGGAGAGTTTTCTGCCTCTTTTAAAGGAACTTAATGCTAAAAAATCAAGTTGTGTCTACCCTGGAGGACAGTGTATTAACTGCAGAACTAGTCAAATAGTTACATCCTGAGAGAATAAAGAAATCTGAGCAACTCAGAAAACAGATTATTTTAGCTATATTCTCTGGATTCTTTACTTTTCTTAACACCCATTTAACTCCAGTAACAAATGAGCACTGATGAGAAATGATGTCTTTGTTAAAGATTCAATACCCCTTGAGAGCTCCAAATAAGCATCTGAAATTCCCCAAGAAAGTTCTTCCACAAACAAAAGGTTAATTACATTTTAGTGGGTATCTCTGGGTGAAGGCTATTTTTCTGCCATGCAATTACAATAAGAGTAAATTGAAGGGTTTCAGGATTTCAGGGGTTTGACTGATGTGTTCATTAATTCACCTTTTCAAACTGAGGAGGAATCAAGTTTTAAATATTTTATTAATCATTTGCATTTTTCTTGAGGTCATTTTTCTATTGTTCCTTTGTTTGATTGATTGGTACCTGGTGGCTGGATCAAGATACCAAAGTCCTTTTTTTTTGGTCCTGATTTTTTAAAGAAAATAAGTTTGTGTATTCAAAGAGTTGGGATGGATTTTTTCTTGCATGTAACTCTTGAAATGTTTGGCTGCTTTCAACCAAATTGGACAGAATTGTGAAGGTTTTGCATAAGTTCTGTTCCAACAGCTTCTGAGAAATTAGGTGGCCAGGTAGGAAAGGGAAACACTGTTAATACTGTTTATACCCAAATGCAGGAAAGGCTGCATTAAATTTTTTTTTTTCCTTTTTTTTTCCTTTTTTTTTTTTTTCTTCACACTGAGATTTCACACTGAGTTCACACAGAAAACACAGACAAGGTGTTACCAAAATCACCTCCTGATTAGATACCAGAGACTGCTTTGAGGGATGCAAATCTGTAGGAAACCAAACTGTTATCTGTGATGCACACACGCCTGTTTGTTTTTTCTGGGGGGAGAGGGGCAGGGGAAGGATGACCCAAAAGAAAAGGAAAACAATACATGGACAATGGGATTACAGTTCATATGCTCATCAGCTGACAGATCTCAAGCTCTAAAATAAAAGTTACTTTCCCTCAGGTAAAAACTATGCAACACCCACATTAGACTTCCCACCTAGCAACTTGGTGCTGAATAACGGAACATCAGCTGGCGCTTGCACATTATGTGAAGTTGCTACATGAGGACGCGTACATGGGTGAAGTTCCCACTTAGATCTGGCATAAAGCCAACCACCATCACATCTGTCACAGCTGTGGGTTTAGTCTGTGGTCAGGGTCTCACTTACCATTTCCTGATGACAGTCTTCAGGTTAGCATATCATTAAGGTGATCTGGCAGTTCTCCCTCCAATTTCATCTGCTGATTGCTTTGACAAAGTAAACAAAAAGAATTAGTTCGTTCTCCAGGTAAGGTTGATATATCCATACATGAGTTTGCTCCTGCTGCCTGTGTCTACAGAGAAGAGCAAGTCTGACTCATTAAACCACTGAAAAGCCAGTCAAAACACAGGTCCTCTCCAACTATTCCTTTTTCCCCCTAAGAATTACCTACATGTCTAGAAACATAAGGATGCTTGTGAGCAAGTAGCTGCAGAAGAGTCACATAGGAGAGGTGACTGCCCAGGAATACTTCAGGTGATCAGTTTGAGCCAAGGAACCAAAGAAATAAGTGATGGTATTCAAGAACAGAAGAGCAGCATCAATACTTTCAGAAATCAGAGTCTAATGTTCTGGGAATTGTACTAACATACAGTAAGAGTAATATTAAAAATCATTCATCTTCTTTAAAGTGCAAGAAGCAATATTTAGGTAACAATCATGAGATCCTTCCATTCTGCACCAATTTGCTGACTTCCCTGATTGGGTGGCCTGGGAATGTCTGGCATTAGTCTGGAGAATCTTCAAGCCTAGACGTGGAAACCTACATCTGAGGGGATCCCAGAGGGGACTCTTCTGAAATCACTTCACTCAGGATACATTTGCTCCAATTTTCTAAGCAAGTGGCTTGGAGGAGGTCCCAGGCTTGTGCCAGTCCCCAAACAGCTTACTAAGTCTCAGGAGGAGGAGATGCCAGTAAAAATTATGTCTGTTTTCCAGACCATGGGCTCTGATTGAGGGAAATGTTTAAATGTGTGCTTTCAGTAATAGAGAAAACTAGCATATAGCAACATGCTGCCCTGTGTGGCAGGAACACAGTCCAACTGGGCTGGATTCTATGAGGGATGAGATGTTTTTCCTAGGTAGTGCTTCCTTTTGTTCACTAAAAGCCGAGAGTTGAAGGGAGGGAAAAGGGAGAGAGGAGTTACTGGCTCTCCCTTTGAAGATGTTAAAAGATCATGTTTTGATGTTGCATTTTGAAATAAGAGGATTCCCTTTGACACTGTAAAATGTGCCGTAAAAATGACACTACTATTTATTGCAAAGCATTAACAAAGACTTTATGTCTATTATTTAACAAATGAAAATGTTAGCTATCTACCGCTCTCTTGGCGGAGTTATGTGGAAATTGAAATCTATGACTGTCCTTTACCAACTTAAGTCCACATGGTTCACTTTCATAAGGATCGTGGAAAAAAAGAAAGGCACCAGTGTAAAATACTTTATCAGATGCTGACCTTCTGGCATGAAGTCAGAACCATCTTGTGGGAAAATGAATAATTCTTAGCTCTCAGTCTCATTTTTCCTGATGCTGTTCATAGACTTGTTCTACCTCCCTGCTCTTGCTAAGCTTTTATTTCATGCAGGACTTGCAAAGGATATCAGGCGTCCATTACATTTATTCCCTTATGTTTTTACAGATACATATATAAATATACATACATAAACCCCCAAGTCTAATAATTAGTTCTCCTTATGGCAGCATGAGCACTTGTTCCAACTCAGTCTGCTGAAATCATTAAAAAAGTCTCTCTGCCAAGTGAAGCCATGTTTAGTCAAAAACTTTTCCTAATATATCTAAAACAAAACATACACAAGAAGTACATAAGCCTGAACAAAGCCTCCAACTGCTAAAAGACAAGAAAGACAAGAACCATCCAGAAGAAACCAAGTCTTGGATTCTATTTTATCAGGATGTATAATTTTTCTCCTTGGTGTACAAAAGTCTCATCAGAGACTCCAATCAGATTTATAGGTTTCCCACAACTGTATAAGCAAGTAAGTAGCACTAAAGCAGACTTTGTCTAGCTCAGGACAGAAATTACATTGCAACTGTAAAGGCATAGGAGATTAGTACAAAGTCATTATCAGACACATATTACAAATTCAATATGTGTTGCACATAAAATATGCATGATTTCTCCTTACTGTATATCATGTATCAAAAATATAATGTGTTTCTGAGGCAAGAATGAATTTAAAATGAAATATTTTATTGAGAAAAAAAAAAAAACGCACACCACAACCACTTCTGATATAGGTAAGTGGAATTTAAAATTGAAAATATTTGACAACCATCCATTAAAGCACACTTTGAAATATTCTTAGAATCCAGATTTCCTGCCAGGGAAGTGAAGTAAAGTTAAATATCCAAAGCAGGAAGCTTGCCTGGTAGACACTATTTACCACTAGAAATTTTTATGACATGAAAAGATGATAGTTTGCAAGGTAAACACTCACAGCCTCAAGTCTGTAGCAGTACAGACAGCATGCAAAATGCAAAAGTACACTATTTATTTGCTTGGAAGAGCAAAGAGCATGTCCATTAAAAATAAGATGATAGGAAGTGAAAAGGGCATAGTCTTGGAAAAGTTTGGTCAATATTTTGTGATTGTGTTTTGTTTGTTTGTTTCTTTGTTTTTACTAAAATGAAACTTTCTGGAGGGTTTACCTGTTTTTCTGGTTCTTATTCTAACAGGAATTGCAAGGGTCTGAAAGGGGGCAGAGCAGTTATTCCAGGCACATGTGGGACAGATGGCATATGCCCACCTTGTGCTACATCGCCAGGCAGCATTGGGGCAGAAACCTCAGCTGCTCTATTTTATCCCAAGAGTTGTGTTGGCACTTGATATAAACAGATTCAAGTGCTGCAAAGGGAGAGCTATGAACTTGTAAGGTTGGAACATAAATCTAAGCCAGTTCCTCTTACAGAGGAGTTGCCATAGGAAAATACCCAAAAGGCAAGAGCGAATATGGACTAAAAGTTGCTTCCTGTAAGAGAGCTAGGCAATACTTCTCTATATTAGAGGAAAATTGTTCAAAAAAAAAAAAAAAGAGAAACAAACTAAAAGTGCAAAACCACCACCAACAAAACCAACCAACCAACCAAACAAGAAAAGCCTTGAAAGTAGTCAGAGAAAACAGAGAAAAGTAGAAATGGGAATAATTGAAGTGACCACAAGCAAACTGTAGAAAATAAGAATTAAAAATAGAATAGGCCATACAGGCAGCAGTGTCCTGTTCTGGGCGCCCCAGTATAAGAGGGACATGGAGCTACTGGAGAGGGTCCAGCAGAGGGCTATGAAGATGCTGAAAGAACTGAGGCCTTCCTATGAAGAAAGGCTGAGGACTGAGACAATTCAACCTGGAGAAGAGGAGGCTCAAGAGGATCTCATCACTGTCTGCAAATCCCTGAAGGGAGGGTGCAGGGAGGACGGAGCCAGGCTGTGTGCAGTGGTGCCCAGTGCAAGGACAGGAGGCCCTGGGCACAACCTGGCCCCCAGGAGGCTCCCCCTGAGCACCAGGAGCCCTTCTGTGCTGTGCAGGTGACGGAGCCCTGGCACAGGCTGCCCAGAGGCTGTGGGGTCTCCTCCTTGGAGCCCTTCAGCAGCCGCCTGGACGTGGTGCTGGGCACCCTGCTCTGGGTGTCCCTGCTTGGGCACGGGTGGCACCAGCTGGCTCCAGAGGGCCCTGCCAGCCTCAGACACTCTGGAACTCTGTGATTCTGTGTACAGGACATTTTCTTATATCTGTCCCTACCAGTCCTACACTTGTGCCCTCACAGCCCACAGCACACATATATTTGCGGGCTTACCTGTGATTCTGGGTGTCATTTCCAACCCCCCTCCTCCCCGGCTGGTGCTATTATAGACACATAAGCATGCATCACTTGTTTACCTCTTCCTGGAGTGAACTGATGGAGCCACAACTCCAGAGCACATTGTCCTTCCTGGGGTTGGGAAAGGCTTTAAGTATCACATCTTGTGAAATACATCACTCTGTCAAGACTTGTGTCTGCCTACATAGGGAAGAGTGCTGCCTAAGTGCAGAGGAAGTTAATTATGCACAGAATAATTAATAGCAATTTACTTAGCACATCTATATACTTACTTGCAGAAATAGGAAACACACTTGAAGTGCTCTTGTTAGTTTGAGAGAAAGCCCGCTTTAACCAGTGCTCTTCCACCCACGGGCTGGCAATGCAGGGAAGCTGTGATCAGTGGAATTTGGTCAAATTAAAAAAAAAAAAAAAAAAAAAAAAAAAAGGTGGTCACTGGGCAGTATGCACCTTAATTGATTTGTAGGTTTGGATTTACAAGTCAGTTGTGTTTTATTAACAAATACATAGGCTTATGCTGTGTGATTGCTCACCCTGATAATGGACTGGGTGCTGGAGAGCACTCGCCCTGCACCATTTTTCTTACCATCTTCAGTCTAAAAGTTAACAGTTCATGTCTCTGAATACTTGTTAACAACCAACTCTCCAAACATGCATTCAGGAAACCTTGGCAGATTGCAGTTGTTCACGGCCTTTGCAGGAATTATCAAAACTGTCAGTATGACTGTTATTAACATAACAATATCAGAAAGGATCCGAGTTACAGCAGTGATGTGAGGCCTGGCCAGAGCATGCTCCCAGTTGTATAGCTCTTACAAGGAGCAGCAATCCTATTATTTTGTCACAGAGGTTGGAACATGTAACTGAAAAAAGCCGAGATACCAATCTCAGTAAATATTTTCCATAAGAACAGGCTTCCCCCCCCTTTCTCTGGAAATACGTATAAGGTGAGAAGTGAATGTACTCTCATTTACAGTGTTGTCTGAGTAATTTTCTTTGCAGATCCACCTTAAATCTTTTTTTTTTTTTTTTTTTTTTTTATTCCCTTAAAGCTGCACATCCCAGCTGGCATGTCCCAATCCTATAAACGTCTCAATATAATACACCATCATTGTCTGATGTATGGGCTTCCATTTGGTGCACCATGTCCAAAGAACATTTCTTTATGCTCGAATGACTCATCTATGAGGAGATTAATCTCTCTGGGGGAGAAATTGGTGTCTCTCCTGTGGAAGCAAGTTGCTATGCACACATTAGCTGCAGATCTCACTTGTGCTCTTAATATTCAGGGTACAGCTTCTATCTGCCGTAAAAATCCTTTTGTCCTTTCCTAAGTTAATGCCATTCTTCAGCTTGCAAAGCAAAAGAGAAAATTTAAAGCTAATCTTTAAAATAATACAGTGAGGTAGCACACTCAATGATACCATGCATTTTTAACTTGTAAGCCTCTTTGCCATTCTTTCTGGGTGTCAGGTAGTCTTTCTTACCCTTTTCTTCAGCCTGCATCTCTTTGCAAGAAGATACAAAAGGCTGGCTTCACTAAGTGAAGAGAGCATCAGTGTTGATTTAGATCATTTCTGATTCTCAAAGAGGCGAGGGTTAAGCCTATACCATTTTGATTGCTGGCAAAGCAATATTTAACAGGAAACTTCTGTGTTCAAGATAAATGAAAGCGCAACAAGCATGTATCACTCGATATACATTATCACTTTCTTGTTGGCTAGGAAATAAAACTTCTGTTCCAAATGTTTTCAGCAACATAAAAAACTTCTTGAGAGCTTTCTTACTCCTTCTGTATGCTTGCAACCCCCCATCACATCCAGTGAGCACTGGTAGAAAGTAATAAGGACAAGTAATATTATAGCTAAACTTGCAGATAGATTAATTCACACTGCAAAGTGCAATTTAAAAGATCAAGCAGAGTGTTGCCTGCAAAAGGAGGCCTTATCTAAGGAATTACCTTTAAAGTCACATATTTAGCTTTATGCAGCTTTGTCTTTTATTGAAACCTGTCAAAAACCTGGGGCTGTCAGAGCAACTGCCAGTAAGCAATCTAGAGCTATTAATTAGTACATCCTTGTTTTCTCCACAACAAACATTTTAATTTGTCCTCTAAACAGTGTTCATGATATTAGCCCTTTGCTCCTGCTTTATTTTTGTCTGTGTGATATACATTACACATGAGAGAGTCCTACGTCCATATGTCCACAAATTGCAGTGGACATATGGCAGCATACAGAAAAGAGGTCTTTTACATTTTGCATACAGAAGCCCTTGCAACTATTATCATGGAGACATTACAGCATCCCTTTATGTCATGTTGCTATTTAGTCAAGTTTGTGTCATGTATTTGAACCTTCTCAGCTGGCTTGATTTCTTTTAATTGTAGGCATCGGGTTAGTCTGTTTGTAACAAGCAATGTGTGGAAATTGCCCTAGTAATAATTTCTGCAGCAAACATCATTTAGTTGATCAAGAAGAAATGTTTGTTATAATTGCAGTAGAGAACAATAAAATGTTGTATTTTTAGACATGTATTGAATGTTATTTGTCAATAGTTCTCTACCTGATGAAAACATATATAGGCAGAGAATTGCCAAAGACAACAGAGAAAACAGGCCACAAGAAGTATTTACGTTTCATTTTCTCAAGTGATGTCATCTCATGAAAAATCTATCTATCTTTAAAATCAGTTAAAATAGCAGCTTGGTTTGAGATATCCAGCTTTTTCAATACAAACCATTGGAATTTCATGTAAACAAGGAATATTTTAGGAAGGGATGGACAAAGATTCTGATTTTAAGACATTCAGGTAAAATTAAATCTCAAGGAATAAGTAAACTGTTCCTTCCCAGACAGCCCAAAGTAGCCAGCGCTATTTTTCATATCACTAATAGACACTGATGGGCCATGCTCAGAAGTGATATTTGTATGGGTGTGGAAGCCAGTGGATGTAGATTCACATGGGTAGTGCTGATAGGGAACTTCCTACCCACCCACTATTGTCTTATTCTCAACATTTTCCATGATTTTTATTTTTTCTTTTTTAAATAAATAATTTTGTTCTCAAAATATTCTGAGTGATAAATGAGAAAGCCAGAAGATTATAACTGCATAGGACACATTTTGCACTAAGATATGCTGTAAGGGCAGGATTCAGCTCAGCTCACTCTAGCTGCCTAAAGATATCGGACATGGATTCTTGTTCATGGAGTGTGCTTTTTTAGGCGACTTCAGAGTTCTCACCCATTTTAAGAAGCGAATTGCTGCTGGAGGTGTTTATCTCTCCCCAAAGTCTATAGAAATAATGTAAATAATGAGCCAGATTAATTACCTACACAGCTAACACTGTCATCTTACATTGCAGATGTCAGGCAAGAGGAACCACACTTTCAAGATAAAGTTTCTGTTTCAGCTCTTCTGCTGTTTCTGGTGGCAAAGCAGGGCAAAGGAGGAGAAACATCACTGCACACCTATTACTCCTGCGCCAAGCTGGCGTGGGAGGAAAGACCTGAGAGCCTTAATAGTGCCCAAGCCCTGTGCAGACAGACAGACTGACGACAGCTCTGTGCCTCCCACATTGTGGGTACCTACTTGTAGAAGGTATAACCAATCTGGTTTCCTAAGGTTAAGCAATAAAGGTTCTGAATATCAAGGTTAAGTAATAAACACAAAGCAAAGGGAAAGTATTCCCTCAATTCTTGAATAAAACATTCCAAGAAAGTGCAGTGCTAATGGATTTGAAAAAATAAGCACTATGTAGCAACATCTCCTCAAGCGCAAGTACCGTCGCGCACACTTATTGGTTTAAATTTTATGCAGCTTCACCCCATGCATTTCAGATGAGAGTGATAATGTACCTCTCGGATCTTTTTCCTTCCTTGCTGTAGGTACAAGGGGCTGCTCTTTCCCTTGTGCTTATTAAAGCATTGCCTTCCAAGCAAATGAGAAGGACAGTTGCCAGCTATTATAAGCATGGATTAAAACTACTTTTCATGTGCCCAGTTACAATAGTTACCTGGCAACAAGTATTCCTGTTCCTTTCTTCTCCCCAAACCTGTACTGTATGCAAACAAACAAGAAAAAAAATACAACCCCAACAACAACAACAAAAAATACCAAAAGCAACAACAAAAACAATAAAACAACCCAACACATGAGTACTGAATTAATTCCCAAACTGAATGTAAAACCCCTAACAAGGTGAATTTCTTGGCTGGGATTGGGGGTGTTGCTCCATCAACTCCAGCCAGTTCCACAAGGACCACACTGCTTCCAAAGGCTTTCCATTGCTTCTCCCCAGCTATAGGTCTATGGTATGGCAATAAAAAGCATGACAGCAAGAAGGCAGGATAAGTGATCAGGAATGAATCTGAGGTCCTGTTAGCTTTAGAGAACCAGGTCAATGTTTGCAGTCCTCACCAGACTGATCCCAGCGTGTAGCTGCCTGTTCTCACCCTTCTGCCTAATTCATTAGGCTTTAACCTGGTGGACTGTGAATTTATAGGATGGTTATAGCAGAAAAGTGCACGGGCTCACTTGTGCAATCCAAATGATATGCAGACTCTCCAGTGGATTGGTATCTTACATGACAGCATACCTAAATGAGGACCTAGAGCAGGTCTTGTGATTTCACTGGTCAATCTTTATGCTTTAATCAAGAGAAAGAAGTTTTTTGTTTGTTTGTTTGTTTAAACCTGGTAAGACTTTAGCTTCCTGTTTTTAAGATCTGAGAAATACCATGATGTAAAACAGCCACAGCCTTCCCATATTTGCTTACAACTACAAAGAGGACTCTAAGGCTGAGGACAGAATGGGAGTCCAATGTACCTACATTTAAAAAGTAACACAAACCAATAAAAAAAATAAATAAATAAATAGAGAAAATCAATCCTGTTGCAGACTGAGCACAACATACATGCCAGAAGGTTCCTTAAAGCTTTGGGAGTGTGGGACAGAACAGGCTCTTATCTGCTGTCACATAATAAAAGTGTGTTTGTGCGCAGTTGTACAGACATACAAATATAAACAGCAACAAGCATCACACCCTTATGTCCAAGCTTATTCCTCTTCTCACACAAGCCCAGAGATCCCATTTCTAGTCCCAAATGTCTTCGTTTTGTAGCAATTTCACTTGGACAGATGAGGAGGCAGGTAGCCAAAGGAACCTCAGTGGGAAGGAAGGTTAAAGACTTGCCCATCACAAGTTGCCTGCACATCAGAAGGTAAACCCCCCTTCTCTGCTGACATGTGTTTAGATGATTCTTCATGAACTCCAGTTTGGTCCAGTGAATGCTTTTCTTACCTAGTCTATACCTGTAGCCTACCACTTCTTAAATCAATTCATTGTTAAAATTGCAGTTTTCATTCAATTTTCTCTCCACTACACATCTGCAAAACAGTCCTTCTCTTGGGAATTGTAGGAATTCCAGTTTCCATAGAGTTTTGTATCTCCCTTTTTCCTTCATTGCATTACCTCTGTCCTTTTATATTATTTTCTATGTTGTCAATCTGTCTTTTGCATCCTTTGGACAGTCTCTTTGCTCCCCTCTTTCTTTCCCACTGCCCGGAGTCCCTATAAGCTTTTTTTTTTTCCTGCTGTCTTTCTCACACCTTCAGCATCCTTCCTCCTCCACAGCTGAATCCATCTTTTGTTGCCTAGTGTTTGCTTTTCTAGCCACTCTTCTCAGTGAGTTTCTGTTTCCTACTGCCATCCACAGCTCGTGGACAGGCACTGATGGGATGCATGGACATCATACACCTATAGGCATTTCTGGGATGACATGGACAACCCCATTGCATACAGCAAACCACAGAAGGCTGGCAATAAATCTCAGCAACATCACTGACATCCTCAACCTGACCCCTAAGGTGACGCTTCCCTATACCAAGTTGTGGAGCCCAAACACCTCCAGCATGGTGAGTAGGCAATGCAAGGGTGCGTGGGGAGGAAAGGCATCCTACCTCACTGCTGCACTATAATCAGAGGGCAACGACCTCACAGCTGCGAACTATAACCTTTTAGAAAGTGTTTAATGCAGTATTTATGGCAGCCATTATTTTTACAGTGTTTCCACTTTGAGAAGGAAAGCAGAGCAAAATGTTTACAACAGCTTAGCAAAATGAACCCCACAGGTGAGGTGAGGCACGGTGCTAACCTGGGCCGGCCTGGACCACCTGGCAGCCCATGACCTGCCACCAATGGGAATCAAAGTGGGGTGGTGGAAATGGGCCCTCCCGTGGGAAGGAAAAAGTTTCTTCCCCTGCTTCAGTTTTTGTTTGTTTCTTTAAGGAACAGACTGTTTCAGAAAAATAAACACACAGAAGGGCTCAGGGCAAAGATACATTTTGTATACAGCTTTAATGAAAACATGTTTTTCTTGTTAACACCTTGTTATATCCTAAAATCACAATACAGAAAAAACTGTGAATAAGGCTGTGTGCATAGACATCTCAGATTTTTAATGAAATTCACCAACCAGCAGAGCTTCCCCCACATGCCTGCCGCTACCACAGCACCCACAGCTCTCAGCTTGCATGAACCTGGCTGATGCTACCTGCGTGCTCGCCCTACCCACGGCAAACGCTGCTCCAGAGCAGGTTTGTGGCACTCAGCTGTCCTCACCAGGTTGAAAAGAGCACGACAGTGAGATGTAGCTGTCAAAACTGCACGGCGGGAATGTTATTTTTCATTAGTGACCGCTCCTGCAGTCTAACAGTGTGCTTTTGTACAAGTCAGAAGCATCAGTCTGTAGGCTGGCTAAATACGAGAATCTCTCAGCATCTCATAGTTTGGGATGGGTTTTTGCTTCTCCACATTATGATTAATCCATTGGCAAGCCAACACCATCAGAAGCTTTTATCCAAGCAACTTCACAAAGCCCTTTAGGACTCAACGTAGTGTGCTCCATCCAGGAAATGATATTTTTGCTTCAAAAGAATTCAGCAGCCTCTCTCCAAAAAAAAAAAAAAAAAAAATCATAATTTAATTCCCTGCTGAAACACATTGGCCAACACTGTCGGGTTGCAGGTACTCAGGATTCACAAGACAGTTGCTGCCATGCCGAGCTTGAGAGGAAATGCCATTTGAAAAAAAAAAAAAAAGAAAAAAAAAAAAAAACGTGACACTCTTCTCTGATAATGACCCTGCAGCGTCTCCGTTTGCTGGTAACGATGCAGAGCCACATGTCCCTGCCCACCATGAAAGAGCGACAGCCATCACAGGAGGGCTCTGGGGACAATGCTGACGCTGGCGAGCAGGCGCTGGCTGTTCCACAGGTAATGAAACCCTGCTCGTAACGAGGAGATGAGGAAAGATGGTACTGGAAATTGCTGGCGTTTGAACTCTGAAACTCAGTGGGAGGGAAAAGAGAAGCAGTTTTTGTGAAAGACCTTGTTCTCGGGAGTTTCAGAGAAAAATCTGTGCTTTGGGGCACCTGAATGCTCACTCAGATCAACTCTTGAAGAAGAAGCTTGAATTCTCTCATATATTTAGTGGCAAGAGGGGGCCTTAAAACAGGATTTAGACCCACTTTATACCACATTATTAATATCGAGAAGCCATAAAAGACCTTTAGTGTTATTGCAAATCAGACTTCAAATCCCAGCAGAGTACAAAAACTGAGGCTGAACTAGAATATCAAACCCAGACTTTGGAAAAGTTCAGAAACGAATCTCCCTTTAAAACTCTTACTCGGTTTAGAAAATAGATCAGTCATTCAATATGTGAGCTTCAATTCCCTTCAGCTTTGGGGAAATTCTCCCATTGATCTGGACTCCTCACACAACTTAACTTCTGCATAATAATTACTGTCCTTGGAACATCACTGCTTTGCTGTTTGTAAGGACAAAAGAAAACTACCACAGATTTGATAGGAATCAAATATTTTGTTTCTCGAAAGGCTGTGGGTCTTTCAAACCTGAGAGAGGGGTGCCTTTGGCACAGACGGGTAGGTGCGATATACCCACTCACTCCCACTACTTCATTACAGATAGGGTAGCATTATTTTTAGCACAGCAGGTGTAGAAAGGGGTGGTTTTGAAAGAAAGAAAACAAAAATAATGAATTATTTATGCAAGTTAAATCAAAATATGCTCCATATAAATGTTTAATCAGGTTTTCACCAACTTCTCTCCATATGCTCTGCCTTGCTCAACAGCAGATTTCTAATGGAATCACTAAATATATTTTAATAGCTCTGTACATAGTATTATACAACTCAACTCCTGCCTATAGAGTTTTTCATTCAGAGGAGCCACAGTAAGATATGCAATAAACTTGCTCTGAGTTGGCAGTTAAAGAAAAGCTTCAGTAAAAACTACTTTGGGATTTTCCTCCTACAGCCTATTCACCACAGGAAAACGTTACGGGGGATGACACAGATGCAGCATACGTAAGTGCAATCATTGCAGCAATGCACATTGGGGCAGATGAAGGCATTTGTCACATTCGAGCAATACAAGTTGCATTTGCTTGAGAACTTGCTGGTACAGCTAAGAGAGAGGTTGCCCTGGTTCTTGCATTAGAAGTCCTGAAGGCACCAAAGCCTCCACTGCTCTGTATCCATCTTTCAAAGGCATTCACATGAAATCAAAGCCAGTTTGTAGCTTATTACACCTGGCTTGCTCAGTTACCAGCTTTTACCCTGCAGGCCATGTTTTAAGAGCTCCTGAGAACTAAAAGCCAATGTCCTGGGTGGGCTGTCAGTCACCACCAGAGACAGCAGCTCCCCAACTAAACTGAAATACCTACAGAGCTCTTCTTCCTTTTCCAGAGTACCAAAAGGCTGAAATGCAAGCTCTCCCCCCCGCCCCCCAACCCTCCACCCCCTTCCAGAACATAAGCAATTCAATACCCCAGCTTTCCCCCAGCACTAGCCACTCTGTTTCTCGTCTTCCTTTCTATACAAAGCAGCTGGTCCCTGCAGATTAACAGGGCCCAGCTGCATCTGGTCTCCAGCCACTTAACCCCTTCTGAGCTGTTTCCTCGCCCTTGCAGAAGAAAACAGGATTGTCTGCTTTCCAGAAGCCTCCTGGGGCTTGAAGTAAGAGCATCCCTACTAGCAAAGATAGTGTGGGTTTTAAATCAGGGAGAAAAAAGCTTGCTACACTCTGAAAAGATTTTTATTTCATGTAATAAGCCCCATGCTTTACAGAGTTTAAAAGCAAGGGCATGAGAGAATTAAGCAGACTTGGAAACAGTAATGTCATACCCCAGTGTACTAAGGATTTATGGATGTTATTTTATAACTTGTTGAGTTTGATGTGGAATGATCTCTGCTCTGTAACTACAGTAATTATTTCGTAAAGTACTCTATTGTTATGCTGTCACCCATTAAGCATGCTGCGTAGTGGTTAAAAAGTATTTAGACAGATTGCACACCTGTATGAAATTCTTCCAGACTTTCCAGAGGGGATGGGAGTCTGCATTCACAAGGGTTTCTTCTTACAGCTTGTGGAATCCTCAGAAACATGAGGTCAGTACTGTGTAGGTATTCGTGATGGTTGCAGGATTTAGTAGCTGTTAGAGAAAGTCACAAAAACTAAACATTAGTAGTTTGTGTATGAAAATGTCAATTTATGAATTTAGCTATATTTGCAATAAAAATATCTTTGCAAATTTTACATTGGCTATTTAAAAAAAAACACCTGTAATCTTATGAATGACATTTGAAATTAGGAGTAAAGATATTAAGGTAGGGTGTGAGAGGGCTTCTTTCTTTTGAAATTTAGTAATTAAGTTTTAATTTTTTTTAATTATTTATTTAACATATCTCTAATATACCAAAGGAAGTGCAGAATAATTATGTCTAGATTAGGAAAATGACAAAGGGAAACTGGAGTTGGAAGGATAAAAATACATTAATTTATACATTTTCTAGGATTGTAAATGCAATAGCCAGTTTTCTCCAAATTTTTCAGGTTGATTTCAATTAATGTTTTGATTAAAGTTTTCTTGGTCACAGTAGCTTTCAGCTCCTGTTCCCACCAAAGAATTTCCTCTTTGGAAGGCTGCTATACCCTTTCCTGGCAATTCTGGTGTGAGACAGCAATCTGCATAATATCAGTTGTATTGCCTTCCAAGTGAGCCATCTAAAGGACACTCAGGACTCACGTAACTGCAACCAGAGCTGTTCTCCAGCTCCCCGAACAGGCACCCAGACAAGCCTGGACGCCGCCAGTCATCATTCCAGACATGATGTAGTTTGGTTTTTGCTGTGATGGAAAGAAACACTTCTCACTGCGTCTGTGTCTCCTCCTTCCAATGACTGGAGGAACTAAGGCCATCCAAAAGCACGAAGCAAGATCTTGCGGCTTAGCCCAGCCATTAAGGCTTTTTGAAATCTCGGTAGGTGCAGAGAAATAGCCCACTGCTCTAGCCCACCTCGAGTGCATCCGGTCTCCGGTGGACTTTCCTGTCTTTGACCAAATCTTAGCAGCTTAACTGTGGGACCCCAGCAGGTCAGCCTGTATCCTCTGGACCAGAAAGTTTCTTCTAACCTCATTTGAGCCAGTATTTTTTCCACATGAGAGTAATGAAATTCATTTCTTTATGATGTGATTCTGACCCCAGGAAGCCCCAGAGCTACAGGAGACAGAGACAGCTGTTAGTCTAGCAGAAACTGCCAGGTTTGTGAAGACCTTGTGATGGACTCAGAACATCAGCAGAAGCAGAGGGCCCAGGGGAAAGACCAGACCTTAGCTGAAGTCAGCCTGAAAGGAGAACAAAGAGAAACAAGGAGAAAGAAGAGTTAAAGAGAAGAGAAAACAGCTAAAAGTCTAACTCTGAGCCAAGGAGATCAGCTGGAGAGTTGCTTGTTTGCACAGGGTGATAGCTGAGCTGGATTAGGGCTGGACTGAATCAAACGTGAGGCAGGAGATTATGGAAGGATCCAGTTAAGTTGGGAGGGGAAGAGGCTGAATATAGGGATGTGTCAAGTGACAGAACATAAACTTTAGAAACTAAGACAAGCATTCGTAGAATTCCAGTATTAATTGTCATATTGACTCCTTTTCTTTCTGTGGTGCTTATAACTGCATTAGCAGATTAACGTATGATATTGCCTGAGTGCAGAGTATGGATTTTTTGCATAAAGCAGGATGGAATCAGATTTGGGGGGGGCAGGAGTGGCATCAGAAATTCCAGTCCAAGTAATCTACTTTTATTCCTGATCACTAAAAAAGATGATAATAATAATAATAATAATAATTCTAGAGTCAGTGCAATATCTACCCACTGATGCCCTGCAACACAATAGATGTCACTCCCAGTGCAGCCTAGGGTGAAGCTGCCTGCTGCTTCCTCTCTAGGCTCATCACCTCCCAGTCCTTATTCATTTTCCATCCTGTAATATTCAGATCAAAGCATTCTTGCCATACTGGCATTTTTCAATGCATAAAGCTTTTTTTTTTTTTTTTTTTTTTTTTTTCTTTTCTTCCTTTTTTTTTTAAAAAAAAAAAAAAAAAAGGTTAATAGTTGAAGGTCGCCCTCCCTGGTCTCTCACCACCTCGCCTGCTCAGGACAAGCGCTCGCTGCAGCTGGCACGGGGCCGGCAGCAGATGCACAGGGCTGGGTGCTGCCATTGGGGTGCACCTGTTGGCTTGCCACCATCTGCTAGCCAAAAACGGGACAAAGCCCCACCCCATGCCGGCCAGCTGAAGAGGGCTTAATCTCCTCCCCATGGGTTTTGAGCCGGTGGCCGTGGCACACGCCATACAAAGGCGTGGACCTGCACCTAATCTCCAATCCTTGCAGGGGGCTGCTTCTCATGCTGACAAGAAAGGGCTCTTTAAATAAATCCAGAGAGCTATTACCTGACAAGAAAGCCTCTTATAAACTGCCTTTTAAAAATTATTATTTAAAAAGAGAGAAAGGTATTAGGTTAACATGGATACTAATATTAAGTAAATTAAGCCGCGGCAGTATTTTTTTTTGGAGGCTGCTGCTGCTCCTTGCTAAAGGGGTGACTTGTAAGCTGAATAGCTCAAATGCTTGCTTTGGAAACCGTAGGCTTGGTTTAGTGCATGCCATGGCTGTGCCCTATAATTACCTAACCAGTCCCTGTGAATCTGAGCTGCCAAGGCATCACTGCTATACAAAAAAAATCATGCTTTGGGAAGCTGGTCACCCAGGTAGGTTAAAATTATCAAGTTTCCTGCATTAAAAAAAAAAAAAAATAATGTTTAAGCAGGATTTATACAAAAAGTAAAGGGAGTTTCAGAAACTGCCTATTCAAATTTCAAAGCTAGCCTGCGTGAAATACTGCAGACACTAGGACATGACCGACACTGTTTTAGTGTTTAACCTGTAAAGAGTTTTCTAACATTCAGCTTAACAATAGGGAATAGGATGGATGCAAAGAAAACCTGCTACCACTGAACCTTGTGCTGAGCCCTTGTTTTGAAATACACCCAGTTTTGTCCAAGTGCAGGAGCAACAGACTCGACAACTCAGCTGCTGTCTTTTTTATCAGGCGTGA
Organism: Anas platyrhynchos; assembly: GCF_047663525.1. NCBI lineage: Eukaryota > Metazoa > Chordata > Aves > Anseriformes > Anatidae > Anas > Anas platyrhynchos. The sequence continues at coordinate 25,125,777 of NC_092588.1, read as the reverse complement.
ATGCAAGATCCCTCTGTTTCTGAGACCTTGAGCACAGATACTTCATTACATCAGCATCCTGCACTGTTTGCATTTTTCATCTACCTGTGCATTTAAGCCAGATAGGTACACCAGGAGCTCTCATAGACAGAGGTTTGTCTTTGCTATCAGTCATTGTTCTACAGTGACACTCCAATCTTAATTTATTTTCTGTCGTATGCATCAAGTACATTAAAAAGAATAACAGCAAATAAAATTATAACAACAATCTTTTAAGAGCTGCTCGCCACCCCCAAGCACTGCAGCTAGGGTAAATAATTTTAGTAGGAAATATTTTTTCCAAGGAAAATACTGGAAGTTTCATTATTTGAAATATTTTAATTTAGACTTGATAAAGCAATGGTGAATATACAGCGGGGTAATGATCTTACATCCAGAGGGATTACGACTTTTCTATCTCTAAATTTGCAGAAGCTATCTGAAGGCAAACATTGACTAGGAATGTATTAAATTACCGTGAGCAATCCAAATTTTTTAAGAAAGTTAAATATTAAAATATATAAATAAATTACAAGTTTTCCCTTTAAAATATGCACGAGGTAATTCAGAGCAAATGTTAGAACAAGTCCGTCTGCTAAATTAGTCACAAGGTACTAGTGGCTACTTTTCCATTTACGCTAATGATGAGAAATGTAAAAGGCCGGCTTCATAATTCAGTGTTCATTTCAAGAGGTTCCAAGAACACTTATGCTAGATGGGTCTGTCTAGCTAATCAGCCAGTTTCTTCTCTCCTTTTAAGATCGAAACACAATTATAGAACCTGTACTTCCAATCTTTGCATTTTTCCCCCCTGCACTAAAATGTATTTCAATGTAAGGAATGCTGGAGGATGATAGAGTTGAATTAACACCCTTAAACTAAGCATATTGCATTCTCTTAAATCAATGGTTTCACTTCTGCCCTCAAGCAATATGTGATTTGTAAATCTGAGACATGCTACCTTTAGGCAGTAGGCACTCTCTTTAAAAACACGAAAGTAGGCAACATATGGTGGCACTATGCAATATGAAATTGTTCTAAAGATACAAGTTTTCAGCCTCAGTGGTACAAGCCCAATTTTAAATAAAACATAGTATCATATGGTTCCTGCTTAAACACTGCAGTAAAAAAACCTGGCTATATGGTCATCCTCTAAACAACAGAGGGAACAGTTTACATGAGTACGCTTGGAAACCCACTGTCTATAAACAGGCAGTCACCCACTACCTTTCAGTAGATGTAAATACTGAAATATATCAACTTATGTATTTGCGGACCCTTGTAACTTATGGATTTGTCTATTTTTATTTGTATTTATTTTTATTTTTGGTTTAATCACACAAACACAACTGTGGGTATTTTTTGTTGTCAACGCATATGTGTATCTCATAAACTACGCATTCTATGTTCACATTTTTCTACTGCTGAGACCAGCTGGGTCACATTAGTCATGTCAAAGCATGTCAAGGACTATAACATGTAATTCAGTCCAATGTTACGGTGAAGGTGAATCTTTTCCATTATCCATGCAGAGAGGGGATACTGGTATTTTAGCTCTGGGACATGACTTTTTCCTTAAGTCTGCTCTTATCCTCAAATGCAAAAATGAATTCCCAAAGCATAACATAACATTTTAGCCTTTGGTGACAAGGATAGTAAGGAACTCCAAGGAGGAAAATATGTTTTACTATTAATCATCAATGATCTGATATGGTAGTTTAACAATTGATTTGTGAAGGCGTAAAACTGGACTTGGTAAAGAGAAATTACTATTATACTGGTATGTGCACAGGCAGAGCCCAACCTCTATTCCTCTTTTTGTTGTTACAAACCCTGTACAATTTAATTCTGTCTGTAATTTAACCTTGCATGTGCTGCACTTCACTATTCCAGTTTAGAAAACAAACAGGACTCTTCCTTATAAATTATTTTATTTTACATTAAGGATAAAGAGTGTTATGTGGAGACTTCATATACTTCTGTTTTTGCTCTGTAGTCATTATGTATTTTCCCTCCCCCAAATGGACTTCAAAAAGAGGAGTCTGAATGTTCTGCCCAACGACGACTCTAATCAGTCATTAATTTTAAAGGCCTCTTGCCTTTATCAGGTTGTCTCTTAGGCTCAGACTGACTCCTACAGTAGTTTAATATAGTGGTCTTTGGTAGCTGAGGCAGCTGGAATTTATGTTGGTAAGAATGCGATGAAAGAGTCATTGGGGTCTGGACTTCTATAAAGGAATTTTTGAAATTATATGCAGCACAATTGATGGTGCCAAATTAATCTGTTGTCTTTAGCCATAGACAAAGGAAAGGAGAGTAGTGCTAAGTTCCTTTGGGAGCGATGCAATTGGATTAATCAAGAGTGCTTGGTGGATGCATCAGCTTATTTCTGTGGCAACAGTATTCTTTACAGACAAATGACCTCTAGGCTAGTCCTTTGAAACTCGATAGTTAAAGGTGTTGAGACATCTAATTCTCATTGACTTCGATGAGTTTAGACACATCCCTTTAAAATTCTGACTCTTGTCCATGCAATGATAAAAGGGTTAGGGCATGGCTCGCTCTTTTACAGTCCCCATTCTCAGGGACTGAACAATGAAAAATCATAGATAAGAACAATGAAGATGAGATAGAAATGTTTGTCTTTGGGAGGTGATGTGGGTGTGTGTCTGTTTCTCCTGATGAGAAAATGAAAAATTTCTGAATATTCTTCTGTGACCTCAAGACAGTAGAATATCACTGCATGTTTGTGTGCCTCTCCTGCAGCAAGAAGGGCCTCCTCAGGGCAGGCCAACAAAACAGTGCCCTCAGCTTGTTTAGATCATAGTGCCACTTATGATAATTAGCTAGGACAATTACTCCGGTTTTGTAATTGGTAACTGCCCTCAAAGTACAATAAATATATTGGTTTTATTTAGACTTCCTTTCTTGGTCACTGTCTACATTCAAATCATTTTCAGACATGTCTTGATAGGTACTGGAACCCCTTTCTTTGTAGATTCCCAGTCAAGCATCAACCACAAAATTATCCTTTCTGTGATAGGCTTATACCTGTGTCTCTCCCTTGTGCATCTTCCTTATTTTCAAAATTTCTGCAAGATTTATTTAAATTAGCTTTATAGTTACTAACCTTATTAAAAGCATTCTTACCTAAGTTTTGCTGTTGTTGTTTGTTTGTTTTTTTGTTTTTTAAATCTGCTTCTTCTGCCTAATTTTGCATCTCACTTGTGTATGTATGTTGTGTAATCACTGTCTGTGACTTCTAACTGGAATTTTGGGAAGTCATCTGGGCTCCTCCTCTTGCACAGCTAGGTACAGCTGTGCTGAAGTGTAATGAGCTGCGAGCTCTTGCAAGAGATATTGATCTTACTCCATATTTTATTTTACTTGTTATGACACTAATGACACAGGGTTGTTTGCCTGACAAACAGAAGAATGAGATTACACATGTGGACTACGGTCAAAGTAATGCCAGGTAAATATTTTGTCACTGCTACTAATAATGACAATTACAGCATCCCCTTCATTTCAGCAGAAATAAACACATGTAAGTCATTATGAAAGAAACACTGCAACTTGAAAAACTCAAAACCAAGAGAAAATTAGACCTCATGTTACAGAAGAATCAGAATAAAACAACATGCTATTCCTTTTCTCCAAGGTTTTGTTTCAACATTATCATGCTTCTGCTTATGGCTTATATTAAAAAGTTTTATAGTTTGACAAACAGACAAATAAAAGATAATTAAAGGAACAGCTCTATGATCCTTTCTGAAGCTGGATAGTTTCTTAGTCTACTCCTACATCTCCTGGTTTTTTTTTTTGTTTTGTTTTGTTTTGTTCTGTTTTTCTGTTCACTTAATGTCTTTTCATAACCTCTAGTATCATAACGATGCTCAAGGATAAAAGAGATTCAAGTTTCAGTATTACATTATGGGGCCCTTTTTGCAGGAGTTAAGATCCAAAGGGAGTCTTTGCTAATTCATAAAGCTTGGACTGTAACTAGATTCATTTCTCAATTAATTAGTGATTCACCCCACACAGCCAATCTAGTATTTAGGTACATATCTTTGGAAAAGTGCCCAAAGGTGGCATACAGTTGCCATGGTTACACCCACAAATATATCAAGTCTACCTGGAAATGACCAACTGTGTTTAGCTGGTCACCTGCACATGCAAACCTTGTGACCTGTAGATACAAAACATTATAACATCATACAAAAACTACACTCACTGTGAATAAAAACAGATGCACAGAAGGTTGCAAAAATCCTGGTTCATTTTAATGCTGTCAGTGGACGTTGTGACAGCCTTTCTTCCTGCTCTTGCCCCTTTCTGCTCACAGCCATGGAAACCAACTAAAACTATATGGCTATTGGACTGTGCTATCAAGATAAGAGAGATGTTTGATGAGATTCTTGAAACTTCAGAGGAAGTTGAACTGTACTTACATTTTCACAACAGGATCAGGTAATGTTTCTGGTATTTCTTGCCAGCAGCTAATAATCAGGTGAAACATGACAATTTTGATTAAATTTATCAGAGCTCTGGGACTGTCCAAATGGGAAAATCAAGCAAATGTAAAATGATTTTAATATAGCAGTAGATACATATAAAATTTGTACATACTTTTATGCAGAACTGGTTTTGACAGAAATACTTTTCAGTACAGAAAATTTACCCATTATTGTAAAGATCTGCCCAAAACCTCAAAGGTGAACATGTCTCCGTGTGGAGAATGCACAGAAAAGAACAGGGGGCAGATTTAGCAAGTCTCCTTCTTTCCGTGCTTAAAACACACAGGACTGCACATGTGAGCTTTATTTCAGACCTCTCATAAATACAGAGCAGAGGAAATGTTCTCATGAACCCCTGCAAAGAGAAGCCATCAAACTTCACCTCAGACTTGTAAAACAGTATCATATGCTTCAGGTACGATGATGTATTCCTACCTGCAAATGTCCTTATGCTGTCTGGATTTCATAAATCAGAGCACGGAACATAGAAAACTGAGATAGAAGAAGCCTGATAAACTGTCCAGTTTACCTCATTTCCACTGTCACATGCTTTCCGCTGTTTTGTCAGTCATGGTTCCAAATGGGCCAAGTGAAAAGGCTTCTCTAATAACCTTGCAATTTTATTCCATTGTTTAATGCACCTCATGGTCTGGGAATTTCCTCTTCTTATACAGCTTGAAGTTTCTCTGCCTTAATTTCATCCAATCATTTCTTGCCCTATCCCCTCTGTACAGGCATAAATACTTAATCTTTCACCTGAGGTTTGGCTCATTTTAACAGGAGTCAAAAGGAACCGAATATTGAATATTTGTATGCATAACAAGAGGATCTAGAATCATTATAGCTAAAGACAATGTGGATTTTGGAAAGGAGATAAAACCTTTTTGAGAATTTGATCAGACTTTTACTATCAGAAATTAGAAAGGGACCTTCTTGAGTGTAGGTTGTGTGTTGTCTGACCACTACGAAGTTCTTCAGCTCACACTGTTCCCAGCACCTGATAGAGGCCATACTCCAGGATAGCGTACTTGTAGCATTCTGCAAATTTGGGTTATGCAGGGACTGCAAAGTGCTCCTGTCAGATAATCCCCACATTCCTATGACAGAGAAATGGGTATTTCTCAACAATGGAAAACATAGATCCTAAACGTTTGTCAGCGTCACCAGTAACTCTCAATTTTTGTGTCTGGATTCATGGGGAAAGAAAAGGAAGGAAAAGCTTTTAAAGACCATTTTATCTTTATTCAATCGTATTTCCCACATAGACACATGAAAGTTTGCTATTTTTCATACCTGTTCCTAAAGGTCTGCACTAACATCATAACTTTGGTCTAGTGTCAGGTGAAGTTAGAAGTTTCATATCCACTTGCTTGCTACTCTGAGCACTAGAAACCTGTGGTGTCTCACCACAGTTGAAATTCTTCCCCACTCTCCACAGTCCCTAATAATATCCTGGACATGTACCTTCATCTATATTCATGAGAGTGCAGATGCAGCCAAATTAGTGGCAGCAAAGCACATTTTACACTGTAGAAAATACAATCTGTCTTCTTTTTGATTTTTTTTTATATAAAAAAGTTTTATTTAAAAAAAAAATAAATCAGACAGTAAGATTTAAATTCAGCACCACCCGTTGCAAGAGTCTGTTTAAAAATGCACAGCTGGCTTGATGATGAGTGACAAATCAAAAGTCAGAGTGAAACTTCCCAATCATCTGAGCCCTTGCCACCCGATTAGCAGAAGAAAAACAGGGCAGATGGAGGGAGACGCAGCAGTTCGGAGGGAACAGATGGCCACTACGAACTTGATATATGAAATTAATAACACTTTCTCAAATACAATTAGTAGCAGGAATACATTACCTGAATTTTCATAACTGTGAGCAAGCTGACATTAAATGAGGTTTTTCAGATTAACAGTCAATATAGCATTGATATTTGGAGAGAAATAAAAAATTATATGGAATGTAATAAGGACCTTTCTGCTTTTTGTGCTATAACTGATTATGAGTGCCCAGCTGTACAAAGTCTGCATGATTCTATAGTTTGAAACTCCCTAGATATGTGCTTTTATGATTAACTCATTTATTTCTTAAACCAAAGACAGGCGCCATGAGGTTTCACACAGATTCTGACTGTGTCGTGAGAATCTGCATTATGGTGAAGGTTTATTCTGTCCTTACAGCCAAGGGCTTATATAAATCTGGAATATATTTTTCAGAAATGATGACTGGTTTTGGAAATCTAAACTGAGATGTCTTAATATGTCCTGACTTCCCATGTTTCAACACCTTGTGAAAATCAGGACCATTTAATTTGTTTTTAATTGGGCATCTAAAATAATTAGCCTGCTTTGAGATTCCTGCTTTTACAGATATTCTGTACAGAAGGGACAGGATTCAGAACAAGAACAAGAAAAAATATGTAATACATTTCAAAGGCCAGATCATGGCTTCAGAAGAAACAGCATTGCTACAAGACACATAAGCCTGCTCAATGGATTGCACTGACGTACTCCACCTATGTGGGTGGATGACAAGGATCTTGCCTGGTTGCTTACAAGCCCTGGCATACCTAGAAGGACAATTTAGTAGGCGATTCTTTAATCACATCTACTGCTCCTTTTCCATAAGCCAGTGGTGGCAGAATCAGCTGAGAGGTCTTTTCCTTAGCTATAAGAAAATGTCACAAAGGCAATTAATAAAAACAAATACTGACACCCTCCTAAGGCAACAGAAATAAAAATGATTGTCTTCAAACTAAAATTGGCTTTTCCAGAGTGTATGAATGCATGTGCAAACACACACCAATGAGAGCATTTTCTTTTTCTTCAAGACAAATTTTCTACTGCAATGTAACAACTGCCACTGAAGAACATCACATTTGGGATTGATCCTGTGGTCTATAAAAGGGACATTCCAGAAAAAAAATAAATAATGGAATTGGAAGCACAAGTGTTACTGTAGAAACGTTTTCCTGAAATGGTCTGAAATAAACAATGTCATTTTTACTCTACAGGGATTAAATATTTTGTTCTGTGTTGAACTCTCTTGAAAGGCCTAGGGGATGTTTTTAATCCTTTGCTACCTGATACCTGAGATGATAAAGAAATGTAACTAAGTTTCTTCTTATCAGTGTCACACAATAGTCACTTTTTTCTCCTTTTCCTTTCTGTTTTGTTATTTTCTTTATTGTCATTTCCACAGCCATAGCCAACAGATGCAAATGTAATTTGTTTATGAATCACAGCACATATTTATGTGAATATACCATATGAATATGCTTGCAGTATGATTTCAGCTGGGTGAATACTGCAAAAGATGATTTGCAAACACTGCTATGAATAAAGGGCATGATACAAAGCTTGTTGTGATCCATGGGATGTCTCCTGTTGGCTTCCAGGAGTTTTAGCTAAAGTTTCAAGTCAAGACTTTCTATTCAGAGGAATTTTTGCTTGCTGGTTGTCTTTTGTTCATGATTATTTATCCAGTCAGAGCTTTGTTCATGTAAATTCTGTGGAGAAGCTTCTACTTGGGGTAATGCACATTCCTGCACAAATACATGTATTTTTTCTATGACTACATATGGTCATATGCAAGTGTTATCAACACAAAAATCTATGAGTAATCGTTATTAATAACGGATACAGCAATGATCTACGTAGAGTTCAGGAGTCGTACACACATATGTTTTAGCTAGTTCTTCAAAGAAACCTTTTTCTGTCCCAAAGAGAGCTGTCAGTCCAAGATTAGGAGGCGGCAGAGCTGTATCTGTTTAGCAAACAGGTAGAGCTTGGCCTCATGCTCCCTGAAGTCAACAACACATTTCCCACTGAATTCAATAAAGACAGGATCAAGTCTGTTCTCAGCACTGTAACTTACAAAAAAAAAATAAATGTTGAAAATAGAAATGAACTTGGGCTTTAGGTTTCAGAGTTTTTAAGTATTTCCTTATTCCTTTAAAATTCAGTTCTGCAAGGTGTCTTTTCAATGGACGCTAAACTCACAGGACCTTATAGAATTGGGCCACTGCCAAAGGGCATAGCTGTTTATCGGTCTTGTATTCATGGACAATGTCTATTGTCTCTACTCAGATAAAGCAGGATTTGGCCATTTTCCACATCAGACCCACAACACTATGATTAACATCATACTCTAATAAACAGTAATGAGGAAAAGTGTTCCAACAACAGAATAAAAATCTCTTTTAGTGCAAATGTTAAAGTATCTCTTTTTGGATTCTCACTGCCAACATTTAAGTTGCAGAATTTGGTAATGTTTATTCTTCAACTCTAGAAACTCTTTACAACTGCCTTCAGTCTTGTCTTTTTCACTTCCTTGCATGGCAGAAAATATCTGCAGATGACGATACAAACTGGCACCAAGCAAAATCTTTGTATGTATTTAAACTTTTGCTGTTCGCTTGACTCAGTGACCCAGCGGTATGGTCCAGAATTGCATTAACCAGTTCCAGGCAGTGGAGACAAAAATTCCTTTCATTCATCAGCAGATAAGGAGTTTTGACAACTCTCCCTTGTGAGCAAGAAGGGGGAAAAAAAAAAAAAAAAAAAAAAAAAAAAGGCAAGAAGAGATTACAATGTAATAATGCAAAAAGCACAGTCAAGGAGCCAAAGAAAGACTGAAGGAAGCTGTAGGGCTGCCTGGGCAGACAGGGAGACTGCTATCAGAATTGAACAAGAGAAAATCCAGATCCCCCTTCCACTCCTCTACCTGTTTCTTCTCAATGTCACTATCAGTGCACACACTGATATAAAACAGGTCCAGCAAGTATTCCAGTAACTCCTCAAGACCACCAGGGCAAAAACAAAAACATTCAGGGCTTGACACTTAACCAAGGCAACATGCCAAGCTTATCACATGTGAAAAAGCCTTGTAGAGGAAAATAATCATCTTCATGTTCACAGGGCCTGGGTGTTAACTCTCCAAAGAGTCTCCTGTATTTTCCACTCTTGACGGTTGCAGCTGAGGGGGTTCTTGCAGAGAAATTCAGACATCTGAATGGATTTCTATTAACTACAGAGCATGGGAAGGAGCCAGACATTTCTCTTTCGCATCACAGTACTGATTAGAGACAGGGCGCTTTCTTGTTACCACAGAGGCTTGTGTGGTGAGCTGGCCTAAAGAATGGCTGACTTTCTACATAATCCAGAAATCACACACGGAGCTGAGCAGAGACCAGTTCCACTTTCTCACAACCTTCAGAGTTTCAAAAATAAATAAATAATTATATATATATATTTATATATATATATATATTTTTTTCTTGCACTGGAACATGGTGAGGAAAAAAGAAAACTTTTCAAATATGTTCTGCAAACAGCTTGTGTCAACAAGTTGTAGTGACCCCAGACCAGAAATAAGCCCCCCTGCACAGCTGCCAGTATTTGCTTCATGTCTTTCTCTGCCTCTGCAGCCTTATGCCTGGAGCCTCCGGGTTCAATGCCAACACGTTTGGTAACAACACCTCACTCAAAATGTTCTTTTTGGCTCTAACCCAGCCTTTCTGGGAGGAGGTGGAGGGCTGTTTTTTCACCAGCCAGGAACAACGAAGATCCAAATTCAAGTTCCTGTTCTGCCTGATTTGGGGTATGTAAGTTGAGACACCGTTCTTGTGTGTAGGACAACCTCTAGGTTGCCCTCTATCCAAATCTCCCAGAGCAGCGGCACAAACAATTTCTGTTGTAATTTCTGTTACTCTGCTCTGGTTACTACTAATCGTGAAGGAACAAATCTTGTTGCCAAGAATTTTGTAGGAGTAAATCAGGACAAACTTTGAGTTTCGCACCTGATATTATCTGCAGGTACCATACAGTTCATTTGCACCTGAAGATGCATGATCATGTGGGAAGCTGAAGTCCTCACATCCTCTGCTCTTATCACAAGTGGTAGACATTAATCAATGTTAATTACAGATATCATACGCGCACACACACACACACACCCGTTTCAGAAAATATTGCTGAATTTAATTGAATGCTTCCAAACATATCAAATTTGAGGTTTCTTTTCTTCCATTGAACACTGCATTATTTCTCTTCATTAGATTCCTGCTCCTGTATCTTAAGTTCCTCTCCAACTTATCACAAAATTCCCTTTTTATTTACTTTCATTTGAGTGAGGACTTGATTCTCTGATATACTTCACAGTTCAGTGAAGTCAATAATAGATGCTCAACTCCACAGAGTATGAGAAGTGCAGGGATTTTGAAGTTTGTGATAATTAGGAACAAACCTAGAAATATTGTTCCAAGCCATAAGTTTTTGCATCCGTATTAATGCATTTTAGCTGGGCAAGTGAAAGAGATAAAGGCAAACATGTTTGTATACTCAACTCCTTTATGAGGAAAAGTGGAAGCTGCAGGTGTTATTTCTACCTGATATTGGAGGGACATTGAAATATTCGTTTCATCAGCATCTAAAACCAGTAGATTTCAGAGTATAAACTTTAACTTCTCACTGCAATCAAATGGAATGAAACTGAGAACTGCAAATAAAAGTAATACAGATTCATACTCTGCCCCTGCTGAAAATATAAACTTCTTCAAAGTCATTCTTGGTATTGACAATTAAAAATAAACTATAAGAAAAAAATCTCACATGCTTTTAGAGGATGATTATGAGCAATTGGAATACCAACAAGTATCTGAGGATAAGTATCCAGTAGAATTACCATTGAAGAAACAGGGCTTGTACACAAGATCTCCCTTACATTGGTAACATATGTTTATGAAAAGTTAACTCTTCCTGCTGGTAAAAACAGTATTAGTGATCAAACACTTACTGAAGAAATAGAGAGAAATAGCTTTATGTTTTAGATATACCTAATGTTATGGGTCTGCAATGGTATACAAATAATTACCACAGTCCTTACAGGTAAGTCAACAAACTGAATGAAACTGATGGTTCTGCAACTGAGAAACAGTAGACAATAACTCTTTGTCTGCTTGTTATGTATGAAATCTTGGCTTAGTAAAGAAAGGTTTTTCATTGTCTTTCAGAAAGAATAATCAGGCTGACAACATCACACAGAACTTCCTAACTCTTTTCAGCCAGTTAAAATGTTGCCTTCTGACTGGAGTCCTTTTTTGCCTAATTGCTCTGTCTGGAGTTCCCATGGATGGTGAGCTACCCACTCATGGAATACCCCTTTGCCTGAAGCCTGTCTGAGGATCACTCTTCTGACCTTACGCTGTCTCTCCTTCCCTCTCTGCAGAACTTGCTTTCCTGTGTTCCAGTTTCCTGGCCCATCTGCTGCCCTCCCACACGTGGCAGAGGGCAACAGATGGGTGATAATCATGCGGAAAAAGGCAAATGGAGGCCATGCGGAGGGGAAATGCAGCTCTGTGGCATCGTGCCCTGGCAACACAAAGCCACCACTAGTCATCCACTGCACACACACCGCGAATCAGTCAGTGACAAGTAAGGCGTGTGGCTGGTTGGAGTAGGAACAGGCTGTGACACTGCCAATGCTGGGTGGCTGGTTTCCACTGGCAAACATTGTCACTTATGGTACAGCACCACTTAGGAGTAACCAAAGAGAACCTTGTCCACCTCTTCAAGAAAGACTCGTCCTCCAATTTAGTATGAGGGAAGAGATGTTTCATGGTGTTTTCTTCAGTGCTCCTTTAGGACACAGACGCAGAGCTAAAGGGTGGGGTGTCCTGCAATGTTGGGTGAAGTGAAATGCATATAGCAACAACCAATTTCTGCACACCTTTGAATCTTATAGGCTTGACATAGTATGTACAGCTCACCTGCTTCTGATGACAACTTGCTAGGACATGTAAACTGGCTGGTGACAGAAGAGGTGGATTTGGTGGTGTCTGTCAGTCACAGGATGACTATGAACTACCCAGACAACACTGAAGAAAAACAGGAGGAAAAAAATATATAAATAAATAAACAGGAAAAAAAAGGAAAAAAAAAGCCCAAAGTAGTATAAGTATGTTATCATGTTTTCAGAAAGGGAAGTAGCAATGTAACTGCACATCTGAGAAAGATCTCTGGTAAGTTGGTGCATGGCTTCCTTAAGAAAGTAAGAACAGTACAGAGTAGGACTGCTCATATGATTCACATGAGGCTTGCAACACCAGGGCCTTAGATTTGATAGTCTGAAAGTTTCTTTCCAGTGAAACATAACTTACATCTCTAGGAAATACAGGCAAAATCAACTGTATTTTTTTTAGTGAAGAGCAACTTTCCCAATAAATGAAGGCTAGCAAAGCCATATCTCCATCAATCAAACAGTATTAAACCTTTTAAAATGTTTAAGTTCCTTATGCCTATGCAACTTTAGACTAAACTCAGGAATACTAACAGGTGACTCTTAATATTGCATACCAATTTCTTTAACGCGTGTATTTTTCCTAATTTTTAACTTTGAAATGGTATGTAATACATATGGTTTGGTAAACAGCAAGTGGGAATACAATATGCAGACAAGGTAAATATGCTGTGCAGTTGTGCATGCTGTATTACTGTCTGAACAGACAAATGGACAGAGAAGTTAAGATCTGTTCCCTTCCAGCCATGTAACAGGGCTGGTTGTTCAGATAGGAAATAACATCTGGAAAACTGTAAATAAAGCCTCCGACTGTTAGGATAGTGCAAACAACCTCCAAAACTCTTCTTGTATTTAAACACTATTTGTACTATTATTGTTCACCAGAACTTCTTCCATATTTCTACCATATGCATACATATACACTGTATTCAAAGGGCTCATTTTTTCCATTGCTTCTTCGCTCATGCTTTGTCATACTTATCTACCAGTTATCACTCTTTTAACATCAGGATCTGAGCAGTGCGGAAGATATTTCAATATGATTTCAGGACTATGACTTAAAAATTGCGCTTTCCAAGGCCTTGGATCTATGGCACATAACTAATATTATAGTTTCCAAATAGGTCCTGCTCTGAGTGTGATGCTCTGAAGCAAACTTCTGAAACAAAAATTATATCAAATTACCTAAAGGAAGGAAAATATACATAGATCCTAATGACAATTGATTACATGATTTGTTATGACATAATTATCAGCTAGCAAGAAAGATCTGCTTGTATCATAAGTCCATTTCATATTAATTAATGCCAATAAAATTTTACTACTGCCATACATGGAATCAAAACAAGGACGAGCAGTAAAAATGTAGAATGTTTGCAGTGGTTTGACAAGGTAAAACCAAATTTATTTTTGCTATCTAGTTTCCTTGCCAGTCATTTCTTGTCTAAATAGTAAATCCTTTGCATTTGAGTTTATTTTCCAAGAATAACAGGTTCAGATGTTTAGTTTGGCTGAAACTAAATTAGAAATGTTGGCCACCTATATGAAGAAAAATAAGACATTCTTGCAGATGGAAGATCAGAGCTACATTGTGGATTTCTGAAAAAAATATGTTTTTGGGTGCAGAGAATAAAGTAGGCAAAATACTAACACCAAAAAAATAACCTTTTGTGGACATTTTTGAGTTCAGATTAGATGAAAACGAATAAAAAATATAAACATTCTCATCTCTAGTTTCAAAATAAATAGTGGATATATCATATCTTGAATGCTGTAGAAATGTATAGGGCACTATTGATTAGCCCAAAAAGAGTGGTATTGCACTAGCAAAGAGGTAGATGAGATTTTTTATATGCTCTTGAAGATGAGCATCCTATAAAACTAGAAATTCACAGTGTGTATACGGTAGTTTTTATATACAAAATGGTCTTTCAGCAAATGAATTATGATGTGTCAAAATGACTCATAGGGACTTTGCCACAGAGCAGAGTATTTGAGAAACTTTCTGCTGCAAAGTAAATATTTGTGTTTTGTTGATTAACAGGAACATGGCCAGTCTCTGACATTGCAAATCTAATGGTGATATCAGGGTTAATGAGTGAAAGCAGTCTTACCTTTCTCTCTCCTTTTCTTGCTCTGTCATACATGCACAAAACCACGCTGAGTGTGTACAAAAGACCTCATATGCATAGAGGACTTAAGAAACTCACTCCAGTAGAAGAAGTATAGCATCACCAGGCAGAGTAAAGAGCACCTTGAGAACTGCATCGTCTTATCACAGTCAAAAGTTGTGTACGATAATTAAAAAAATAATAACAATAATAATAATTAAAAAAAAAAAAAAAGTGGAAGAGACATGGGGGCTTCTCAGGCTCTGTAAACCACATATGAGAGCAGAGCAAGGACCTTGGTTTGGAATATGACCTTAGCATCTCTGCTTACAGAAAGATTTTGCTATAAATCTTGCAAGGTCAAGCTTCCATGGGAAGTGCCTGGGTTGTTTTTGTCTCAGCCATGCTGAAAATATAATATACAATGATGTTTGTGCTTGTTCATTTTATTTGCCTTCTCCTGGTGGGTCATGCCATGTATGTATGGCAGAAGGAACGGAAGGATGAAGGAGAAATGGGAGAACCACTCAGGCTTGCCCATCCAGCAGATTCAGTGATCCTGCAAAATGCATCCACAAAGATAGTTGCCAGCCCCCAGAGTGACCAGGCATCCTCAGATATACTTGCAGATATACTCCATGTGGAAACAGCCAGGCCAGACAGGGCTCCTGAAATGGTCCTTTCCCATAATGGCAGCTGTCAGATTTATCACCTTGGGCTGTACTTATTCTGCTGCAAAAGGGACTCAGTCCCATAGAGGATCTTTCCCAGGTCCTTGAACACTTAAGATGCAAACAAGCATTGGAAGCTGAGAATGCCTTTAGTGGCTCCACAGCTTTGGGAGCATTCTGTTTTGCAAGAAATTCCCCAGGGAGGTCATTTCCAGCTCTGATTTCTCTGATCCCTTAATGCTGTCCAAGTTCATTAAAACACCTGAAGAAAACAATGTACTTCCAGAGGCAATATAAAAAGGAGTCTGCCTGCTTGAGCCAGTGAGAAAATAGAGCAGGTGTGTGCTTACAAAAGCAAAAAGAAATCTTACAAAAGACAAAACAAATTACAAATAAATAAATGCTTAGAGAAAAAACAGCACACCTCTCTTCTGAGGCACCAGAATAGAACACAACCCTCACAGCATGATTCAGCCTGGTGGACATTACTCAAGGTGCTTCCAATTCTTGTTTCCTCTCTTTTCCTCCTCCTGCTGCCCCTCCCCACACTTTTCCCTCAGAACTGTTCTTTACTTTAACTCCCAGAAAAAAATAAATAAATGTTTATTTCAGGGCAGGGAAATTTCATTTGCAAACTCAATCAGTTTTATATCCAGGAAAAACAGATAATAATGATTGTACAGCCAACAGACACCATTGACTTACTGCAATTAATCCATTCTAATAATATTGATCTCTTCCCAGATAAAAGCAAAGGTTGGATAATTATACTTTTTTCCACTCATACAATTACATTTTATTTGTAAGTGTATTGAAGTTTAGTTTGCAAAAGCTTTAGAGGCAGACCTCCATGCCTTACTTATCCACTTTCTCAGATGACTTTAGAAAAACTGTCCATGTGATGAGATTAAGTTGCCTTGTATGTAATTTCATGCAGAGAATTCCAAGAATTCTCTGTGTATTTGATATGCCTAAACTCCAAAAACCTCATCTTTGATGGCAGAGCAGACTTCAGGGCTTTCTACATTGGCATGGCACAAACTTGAAGAAGGGTCAAGATGCTCCTGTCACAAGAAAGCTATTTCAAAGGAGCTGAACCAGGATGGAGACCAGAGAGTTGATCTGCTTGGTCCTTTCTGCAGCTGAGATCACAGCAAGGGCAGCTGATGACTCCGTGAGGAGCCAAAACCGGATGCACCCAACTCTTCTTTCCCTGGCAGCAGCAGCAAACCCAACTGAGAACTTGGCTATGAGACAGTTAAAAATAAATTGCTCTCCTGAGTATCAGTGTCATCAGTATTCTTCTCAATCTATAATGTCAGGAAAGCCCGCAGACACAGACCAAATCTGAAGGTCTAAGTTTTGAATTCTGAATGAAATGCTATATGCAAAACCACATATAAAGTAAAATGAAAAAGAAAAAAAAATACTAGTCACACTCTCCTGTAAACAGTGCCTGGAAAACAAAATGTACAGTCTTTATTATGATATACTGATCTCCATTTGTCTGGAGATATCACATTTACTCCTACTCATGATGGTTTACATGCTCTTAGAAACATCTATATTTAGTTTTCTCCTAGAAAAGATATGGCACTTAAAAATAAAGGAAGTGAAAGAGCACAAACAGCCTAACTGGATTACTGGAATGGGATATTATTTTAGTAGGAACACTACCAAGCAAAGGCTTTCATATAAAATATGAACTTAAATCCTCTGAAAGTAGCTTCAAAAACTGGGCTCTGAATTTGTTTCAGTGATTTTGCTTCTGTGTCAGACCCATAAAGATTTTCCAGACTCATTTCAGATGTGAATGAAATCTCCTAGGAACATGGTTAATAAAACCTGATGGTACTTTTATGATTCTCTTAGCTGATGGGAAAAACCTCATTTCTGTTGAATCTTAGCCCTTACTCAACCCTGAACCCAAATTCAAATTCTAAGCAAGTCAAATCCAACACTTTTTGGTGCTTTGATCATTGCTGCACAAAAGAGACAGAAAAGGGAGGATTTCTTTACTGTGAGGGTGGTGAGGCACTGGCACAGGTTGCCCAGAGAAGCTATGGATGCCCCATCCCTGGAGGTGTTCAAGACCAGGCTGGATGGGGCTTTGGGCAACCTGGTCTGGTGGGAGGTGTCCCTGCCTATGGCAGGGGCTTGGAACTAGATAGTCTTTAAAGTATCTTCCAACCCAAATCTATAATTCTGTGAAACTGCCTGGGAAATTCTACTGGTGAACAGAGAGGAAAACTATGCAAAATCATGCAAGCCTCTCAAAGCCCTGTCATTCACAGCTTTAACTGCTGCTGAAGTGTTTCTAAGAGTATAGGTTTGGTGCTTTTGAGAAGCACTCATATACATCCTCACCACAGCATGGATGATTTTTACAAAGGACTCCTAGCTCTATTAGTAGGAAAAGTCAACATCACCTCCCTTAAACACACACACACACAAAAAGGAGTATAATCCACAGCTTTCTTTCCAAGAACAGAAGACAGCATTCATGCGTGTGCACCAGGAACTGTTTCTAATCACCTAAATAAGGAGCTTCTCTGCCTTTCAAGATACAAGCCTGGAGCTGATGGTGTACAGAGTACTTCAGGATTTTTTTCCTTTTTCCTTCCAGTCCATTCCTCTTTTAAACTTACAAAATAATAATAATAAAAAAATAATAATTATCCCAGGAGAATGTTATGCCTGTGTAATTTTTTCCACTGTATCGATAATGACTGTATTTCACATGCCCCTTCTAATTACATAATGCCTGAGATTAAAATTCAACAGCCTCTCTCAAAGAGAAAGTACTTTAATATCTGGAGTGCTGCTCCTGTAAATTGGCATCTGAAAGACAGGCTAAAAAAGGGGCATAAATACTAACGTTCCCATCCTTCCTAACTGACTGCAATGCCAATGAGCTGCACCGACTCTTTACACAGACCTCCCACATTCTTGATAGGATGTTTTCTAGCAGAGTGATCCACAAATATTATCATTCAATGACAATACAGTTTCATCAAGGTACGTCTCAATCCACAGGATACAAGCCCCACACAACAGACGGAAAATTTGGCGCAGTGATGCGCACACTGCGTGTGTTACTTACTGGTTATTGCAGTGGTCATACCGAGTCCCGTATGGCGTTATATTAACGAATGGCATGCAAGCACCTTCTGTTGAAACATCTGCGACAGGGAAATTTCAGGCATTTTTCCAGACATTTTTTGTGCTCTGGACCAAATTTTCATTAGGGCTATAAAAGCTGGCAGGCAGCATTGTTGTGTATGATTTTTTAATAAACTGGGACATGCCTTTGTTAGAGGAGTGAAGAAAAGGGCTCTTTAGAGACTTCTTCCTATTACAAAAAGTTCAGAAAACATATGACAGCTCACCAAACAGTGTCTCCTAACTTTTTTTTTCCTGTCTCCTCCAAGTGTAAGATTTCCTGCTTCTTTAGATGTATACAGAGATTTACAGGTTTTGAAATGAAACCAAAAATGTATTTTTTTTTTTATCTCTCAGATTAAATGATTCCAACAGTGGCATTACTCGAGAACGTGTTCAAAGAGAGAGCACGCAGCTAACATAGACTTTTAGCATCTTTTTGATGCCTGCTGCCAAGAATCTCACAAAGGATTTTCACTTGCTTAATAGACAAGGACCCCCCCCCCCCCAAAAAAAAAAAGGGGGGGGGATGGGGAGAAAAGAAAGCAAATGGGCATGATCTTGTATACAATGCAAAGCTCATGCATAGCATTATTCCTTTTTGTTTCAGAAACACCACATCACCAGCTCACTGCTCTTCACTTCCCCACAAAACAACAGTCACCAGACACAAATCGAAGTTCCATTTTGCAATTCTCCCTGCCACACTACGAACACTAATGCAGAACAAACATGCTTGACAGTAAATATGTACATTATCATTATGTAAATAGCTATGTTATCATTATAGCAAAATGATGATGTTCTTTGCTAAGTCTATATTCCCTTTCCAAGAATATTATGCAGTTCGAAGTATAATTTCGATTATGCCACTGGGGCTAGAAAAACACTTCAGTTCAACAATAATTAGTATACTGTATATAACAAAATGTTTACTATGGATAAAGATGATGTGCAATCCTAAATCGTTCTAGACAAACAAATGCATTTTTGCATGGTAGGGTTTAGCCTCAGCAACAGAAGCACTTTCAGATTAATATCCATTCTCACATCCAAGCTGAGCACCATATTATAACATTTTACACCAACAACACCACAAGCTGTAATAATGACATTTTAAATTGTATGAGGTGAAAGATCTACTGTTAGGATGAAGGAGATTTCATTTCTGAACCTTAAATGAACTAGAAATGACTGTATGTCACAGGCTGTTTGGCAATGTTACAGCATTTACACAAAGTCCATTGCTCATGCATAGATAGGTACATCAGCATTGCAAAACAGAATTCCTTAGGTTTTTAGTAACTCAAAAATTTATGGTAGTCAAAGAGCAAGGCAAGGCCAACTCCTGACTTAATAAGCTCTAAGAATACTAAGTGTATGTCTATCTACATCATGCAATTACCTGTGAACTCTAGATATGCATGTCCATAAGACAGAGATAAAAAGTGCTGACTTCTTACAGAAATTAAATAAATAAATTCTGGCATGAGTAAAATTGGATGAAAGTGTTAATTTCTTCACAGCTTCTTTTGAGGTAAGTTAATGTAAATACTTGTCTCTCTTTTCCTCTGTAAAAGTGGATTAATTCTTCAGAAGTTTGTAAATGGGTTCAAAATGTCTTCAGTTTCTTCTTTCATTTTCCTTTGAATGCTGCTTTGAACTGAAAAATTAACTTTCCAAAAAGGCAGATATGCCAATTAGAATGAAAAACAAAACAAAAGGAAACAAAATGAATTTATAAACTATAAAATACAAAATGGCCAGATTCTCACTGTTCTGCTGCTCATTTCTATTACAGGTTCATGTACCACATTTGAAATGTGAAAATCTTGTGTGAAAATATTCATACCAGTCTCAGTTCCCACTGTGCATCAGCTCCCTTTAGATAGTCTTTTCCTGTGGAAGCTCACATTGAAAGAATGAAAATAAAGAAGCTGGACATATCTTTGAGCACTCTCACAGAAATTGTGCATGGCTAGTCCTCTTTTGCCACATCAGTTGTTAGATATTTATTTTACATCTTCACCCAGTCAGGTCCTGCCCATGTAACCAAGCCACTTGGGGGGAAGCAGCAGCAGCAGGGAAAAGCTGCCCATATCCTTTTGATTAATGTTTTCATTTCAAACTGATCAAATCTCAGAAAAATACTAATTTCTTACCAAACCTCTTCCCACTTCTGGCCTCCACAGCATACAGGGTTGTGAAATAGGACCGTGGGTTATACAGAAGAAATATTTCCCTTTCTTTTAAACATGAGGCTCAATAGCACCACCAGATTCCTCTCATTCTTCTCCTGTGAGAATCAGTGAGTAATTATTCCCAATTTACATTCTGTGTAGCATTCATGACTTCATGTACCTCTCTCATAGTTTAGCAAGTTTTCTCTCTTAAACTGAGAACTCTTAGGCTGTTTAGTGTCTTTGAAGCCAGTCCATACCTACGGATGTCTTTGTTACCCTTACCTAGGGTACCTTTCCTAGTTCTACTATACCTTCTGCACACAGTATTCAAGACATAAAGTAACCACCGATAATGTAAACATATGATAATGCAATGATGTTTTCAGTTATTTTCCAGTACCTTGCAGGAGCACTCCAACAGAGAACTTGGATAGTTTCATAGAGCTAGTTACAGATTGAACCACACAAGTAATTGACTGTAAGAGTTGCTTGACAAGTGGAAATACGTGGTAAAAAAAAAAAAAAAAAGAAAAATTTCATTTCAACTGGAAACAAACAAAACAAAAATTGTTAATTTATACAAAGCAAATAAACTAGAAAGAGAAAGAGAAAGAGGAAGAGGAAGAGGAAGAGGAAGAGGAAGAGGAAGAGGAAGAGGAAGAGAAAGAGAAAGAGAAAGAAACAAAAACAAAAACAAAAACAAAAAAAAAAACAAAAAATAAAATTTTGTTATTTCTAGACAAGAGGTGAAATTTTTTATTTTTATTTTATTCTAAGGACTGCAACAATTTTTAAGGAATCTTAGGGAAGGGTTACCCCAAAGATCTCACTTTTTGAAATCTAAGGCAAAATAGGTGGCTGTTGTGAATTGCAAAAAGAAAGAACAATTAAAGCAACTGGATACAAGCAGGAGTCTAGACCAAGGTTTTTCTCTTGAGTTTATGCACCTCTATCTGTATAATTGTTATTCGTATTGCTTTGAGGTAGTTGACTAGAACTTGTAGACCTGGTAGACCTGCACTGACATTAAGCTTTTGCTAGTAAAACCAGTACTGTGCCACTGGCACAATGATGTGCTCTTTGATCTCAGTCCCTTTCCTATACCCTAAACATGTAAAGGTAATACTTGGGCACCAGCAAAAAACATCAAAAACTTTGTCATCCTTTCTTGTTGCCACATCTTTCCAATTCAAAGAATGGACCGTTACCACGGTGGACCCTAAGAAAACTAAACTGGATGCAAGTAAGGGATCAGTTACAGATTGCCACTGTAGGGTGAGCTGTACCTGTCTTAGCTTGCAGTGTCTCATCTCTCTCACATGCAGGGTGCAACTGCCATAACAGCTTACCACTGAAGATTCATATATACACACACATATATGACTCTCTAATGTAACAAAGGCATAATGTAACCCAAGACAAAGCTGAACATGGTACAAGCCAAAAGTTTCTATGGTGAGAATGTCTAATCCTTGAAAAACATGTTCATGGAATAAGAGGGCACTGTAACCATTTCAAGTCTTTAAACATTATGGAGTAGATGCTACTGTTTCTCCAGCTGATAACATTTCCTCAACTGTATGTCTGGCAAAGGCCTCTCTCTCCTCTGTTGAGTTCTCAGGTACTTCCACAAGTCATTTAAGGAAAGATTTTAGGGATTGGGAAGACTTTGCTCGTGAAGAACCAGACACATTCTAGTAGGGAGGAGGAACATGGGGAGGGAGGGCTTTCTTTCTGATCTTAATGGACCTTACATCACCACTGGCTTCCTGCCCTGGATCTAAAAGGAGCTGCAGTAAAACCAACTTTCCAAAAGTTGGTTAGGCATCAAAGAAGAGGTGTGTTGTGGTGGGGCTGTGCTTTGTACAAGGTCAGATGTCTGGGTTGCAATACACTATTAACTATTTGAAAGAATAACACGGAAAACATTGGAGTGTGCGGAATGGGATCTCTTGATATCTGTATTTTGCATGTCACTTTCTGAAAAGAAGAAAATATGCATTCCTCTTCCACTGAAGCATATTGATTGCAGCCCTGCAGATTGATTTTGGTCCATGCCATGAGGTTAATGCTCGGCTTGATCTGCACTGACATGAAAATACCATCTGTGTAACCCCAGCTTGCCTTGCTGGGAGAAGAGAAGATACAGGGCTCAGCAGCTGGTCTCAGCTACTCTGGGAAAAGTGTTTGTCTCCAGACCAAGTCTGGATCCAGCCATATCTGGCAAAAGTATCGTAAGTATATCACATGCATACTCCAGAGAAATCTTAGGAAGCTTAATGGAAGATCAGTTCGTATGTTGAGGCTGTTACATGAAAAGCATCAGGAAAAGCATAAACTGTTCTTATTTTGAAATCGCGCAGGGAAATTAGTATACAGTATAATAATGTCACAGGACTGTCATGAGTTGATCAAATATCTCTAAATGAAGATATATAATTCACATGATCTTTTCTTTCTCTTTGGTCAATATCTAATTAATGCATTTGTCCCTAAAAGAGCTGACTGCCTTTCTGGTTATTAGGACACAATATTGAATCTTCCCATAAGCATGCAAGTAAAATGTTTTGTGTGTTACACCAAGGAAAGACTATACTGAATTCTCTTAACTTCTGACAGCATGAAAATAAGCTGGAAACAGTGCTTGTCCCAACAGAAACAACCTTCCTATATTGGATCCTTTCCTGATATGCCAACATAAACATTTTTTCCTTAAAGATGAGCATATATTCTGGCTGTTTATCTGAAAATTTGAACTCAGTAAATTGATGCAAAGTTTGTAACATAATTAAATGAAAAAAAAAAAAAAGGATTAAAAAAAAAAAAAGGGAATCCGTGTGTTGGATTGCTCTCTCAGTTCTGCACTCCTTTACTCCTTGGAGGGGAATAAAGGCAGTTACAAACTCGCTCCCTGCTGAAATCAACATGTGACTTTGCTCTCCTGTGTTCAAGCAAAATCCACACTCCCTAAATCCCTAAATTGCACGGTGACTTTCTTGAAGTTTAAGAGCAAGAGTGGAGCCATGGGAGATCGCTTGCATGAAAGCATCCCTTCAGTTTCTCAGAGCACCCGCTCCACACTGCGTGCCCTGCACTGGCCCCGCAGCACACGTTTCAAAGCGCCGGCTGGCTCTGCCCGCGCTGCCAAAGCACATGTGGCTGCGTGGAGATCCCGAGGTGACACGGTCAGTTTGATGAAGTATACAAAAGCTTTTGGCACTGCATATCTGCAATATCATGGACAGTCAAGGAGGCGCCTGTTATAAAAATACACAGTGAAACACAACTGGAGGACTGCTCTTTCTCAAAGGCTAACGTAATGCATTCCTTCTGTTTAGGCTCATTTTCCAGCCTTTCACATTCTTTGTGAACAAGAGTTATAAAACAAGCCTGATGCAGGCCAATTATTTTTACTTTGAAGGCCATTAATCAAGATTGACTAAGAAAATGAAGACAGCTAAGCAAAATTTCATATGTGACTAGAGTGAGATTAAAATAAAACCAGATGGGGATGGACAGAGACGTTAAGCTGCTTTCTCTCCCCCTTCCCTCCCCTTTTTTTCTTTTTTTGACTCATGTAATAAATGTCTTTTACAAATTACAGCACTCTTATTTTCTTACAGTAAATCAAATTGGGTCATAATGTACAAGTGGTCTCATTGCTGAAATGTCAAAAATAGAACCCGCCTTGTTCTTCCAAAGTAATTCCTCAAATCTAAACCAGCAGTGTGGCCTGACAGTCTATAAACCATCTACCTGGATGCAGATCTCTTTTAAGGTAACTGTCTGTTGCTGATAGATGCATTTTGCAAGCTCCCAGCATGAGCCATACGGTGAGATCTGTAGCATGTAGTCATTTTCAGGAATCTGAATTTGCAGGACTTACGTAAGGGTACTTCTAACAAATTTCAGGGAATTTCTGGAGCCAGAATTTTTTCTAAACATCAAATAACTTTAAGTCAAAGACAAGTAGACCTATAAAACCCTGCAAAAGTTTAAATAATTTTTGCAGACCCCAGTTTTCATTGGTTAAATGAAAAACACCATGAAAACTGTAGAGATTACTTTTGAGTTTTCAGGACACTCCAAGAAAAAGAAGAATCAGAAAGATGGGTAAATACACAGAAGGATATTCCCACATCAGGCAGGTTTTTTGAAAATGTAGCTATTGCAAAATCTTTTACTTAAGATGAAATGGTCATGTATATATTAATATCTTTTTACAAGAAAAAAAAAAAAAGCCTATTAGGAAAAATGATGAGAAAATGGTCCCAAATATGCTTAGACTAGATAATTCAAAATGACTTTTCTTTTCTAGTCAGATTTTGAAGAAATATATTCTAGTAGTTAACCTCACTCATATTGTTTCAGACATTTCTAGAAGCATATTTTATTAAACTCTACTATATCACTACCAAGAAAATAAATAAATAAAAAATAAAAATAAAAAATAAAAATAAATATAAATAAAAATAAAAGAAAATAAAAAGGGATAGACCATCAGAATTTTATTAGAAGCCCTGAGACCTAACTTTGCAAAGAAGTTAGCTGGTACAGTGAAAAACAAGAGCTATTTCCCCAGGTTTCACTGTGTTTGAAATGTTAATTGGGTCTGAGGACTGGCTATATCCCTATGAGAACATTTTATTTTAAGGAAGGGAAGTCCATGAACATATAGACTGGAATTCTGTAAACTCTCTGAATGAATGTTTCAGTTCCCTAGTTTTTTTCTGCATCACCTCCCATTCATTTGAACCCATAGTTTTCTTCCACACGCTCCTTATAATGTTGTAGAAATAGGCCTAGAAGGCATCTTTAGGCCACCCTCTCCACCAAGACAGGATCAGCTGTTCCTCCATTATTCTTGACAGATGTTTGTCCAACTTGTTTATCAAACCTTGTACGGCAGTCTGTATAGATTTCCTAGCCAACCCATTCTGCTTCTAGCACAGAAAACATTTCCTAGTGTGTACCCTTAATCTCTTTTCCTGAAAATTAGGCTCCCTACTTCTTTTGGACATTGGCAACAGTTTATTACTTTCCTTTTCACAGCTACCTTTGAGCACTTATCATACATTTACCCAGTTTGCCTCTATCTAGACTAAACAACCCCACTGCCTTCAGTCTTCCTTTACAGGTCATGTTTTCCAGACCCTCAGTTGCTCTTGCTCCTCTTCTTGGATTCTTTCCAAGTAATTCATATCTTTCTTGAAATGAAGTGCCCCAAACTGGACACAGTGCTTCAGCAGTGCTCTGGTGTGAGACCAGAAGAACTAGTTCATGTTTCTTACATATGCCAGCACTGTTTATACATCCCAGGATGATGTTTGGGTTTTTGGCAACAGCCTGACCTTTCTGATTCATGTTCATTTTGTGTTTGCTTTGGCCCCCAGCTCATTCTCTGAAGAATGGCTGCTTTTCCATACACCCCCCCGTCATGCAGCCCACATCTCCTCACCAAGTTATGCCATTCTTGCTTTAGGCCATTTCTCCATTTTGTGACGATCATCCTGAATTCTGATCCTTCATAAACTTCACAGGCACACTTGGCTTAGTATCATCTTTGTATCAAGTATTCTACCATCTAGGGACTTTAATTAGACTAATTAATATCACTGGCCCCAAACGTAGCTTGGAGAGTACATCCTCTCAGTCAGATACTGATCTGGCATTAACTCTCATCATGGTACAATTTCCCAAGCAGTTATATATCAGTAACGTATCCCTCATTTATTTTTGTTGAATATTGTGCAAGACAGTGTCAAAAACCCTACTGAAGTCAAGGTGTAGGACACCTACTTCTTTGTTCTATTCAGAAGGCAAATTAACCCTAATTTATTTATTTCTGTAGTGGGCTACTTGGCATGTTTTGTGCTCTTTCACACAGTTATTTATTGTTCTTATATCTTGCAGATGCTCACAGGAGTCTGTTGGATGTTTGTATTTTTTCTGAAGAGGAAGTGAATTTGCCTTTTTAAAAATTCCATAAATCCACCTTTCTTGTTTTATTTTTAAAGGTGGGGGTGATTTACCAAACAACATTTGTAGGAGTAGCAGAATATTCTGAAATGAAGCTAATTTGCTCCTTATGGCCTTGAAGACTGTATCCCCTTTAAATAATATATGTTTATCTTTATTTATTAAATTAAGATCCTATTCTTACCTCCTCAGATCTCTTGTCACAGTTTATTTGTTTATCAGTTTCCTCACAGTACTTGTTCCACTCCAGCCTGTTTTCTCTGTCCATTCTCTCTCGCTATTGCTTTTCAGACTCAGTTAAGTGGAATCTGGTTCAGTAATGTTCAAGTGCAATTTAATGTTTTGAAATGAAGGCATTTGAGGTGCTTTAGTATAAAGGTTAATTCACCCAATTCCTGCTTCTCTCATTCAAATAACTTTATGAACAGTAGATCACACAGTGATCTCTGAGGGAAAAAGTGCTTAGGAGCACAAAGACGCTGTGCACTCTGCCTTGTCTTTTCCCTGATCAAAGAGGTTTGAGCACTGCTGATAGCAGCTTTCAAGAGATATTACTGGTGGGGAAATTCAGTGCCCATCTTCCTGGATGCTTGTTTATCTCACATTCCCTTTCCTTAATTTAGCTAAACATATACCTAGGTAAATCTTCCATTGCTTATTGCCCTTAGTAATGCCTTTACTCACCTCATTTTCCATGCTTTACTCAGAGAGGAATGAAAATACAGATGTGTTGTTATTAGAGTGTATAGAGATAGGTGAGGCAAAAACTAGAGACCTTTTCTGATCTTTACAAAGCCATGTTGTTTTGTGAGGACAGTGGCTTTTTAACTTTAGATTAGTCTCTGCCCTGAAAAAAGAAATCAAGCAATAAAATAGCATTTTAAAATAAGAAGCTAAGCTACTGGTTAAACTTTCCTATTTGAAGGCACTTTCCTCCTTATGCTTTAGAGGTTGTGACTCAGAACCTTTTATACAGGGTTTCCTGAGAAGCTGAGACTTCCATGAAACAGCAACAGTGCAAGATATCTGAACCCAGGTACAATGGGAAAACACAGCCTGACAGGGCTCTGCTTGGCTCACCTGTTGACATAAGCGGAAGTCGGTTCTCCAGCTATGACAGTCGCCCACCTCTTTCTGAATCCATCCTTTCAGCTCCCTCACCCATTCTTTCAGCACTCTCTGATGCTGTCAGCCACAAACTACCTTTATAAACAAAGCCGCAAATACAACCTCCTGATGAAGGAAGGTGTTTATCTATTTTTGTAAATAACAGCTGTGTGGAAGTGGTAGAATGTTCATTTCCCAGAATTTCTATGTATTACCATGGAAAGCTGCAAGTATTCTTAATAAATAAATAAATAAATAAATAAATAAATAAATAAATAAATTAACCTAGTGTATTTGGTATTTTGGTCCGTTAAGGACTCTGTTTGAATTTGATGGAAAACCATTTGATCATTTCTGTGGAAATCTGTGACAAGTTCTGTGGGACTGGCCCACCAACAGAAGAGAGCAATAACTCCTTGAACACTGCTTTGATATCCCCTTAGCACTTCGGTGATATCAAAGTGAGACAAAATTCATCCTCCAGATGAGCTCCCTCCCAGATACCTCAGGATGTGATTATTAGATACCTCTTCAAAACCAGAGGAAGATTAATCCATTTTCTTATTCTTCTCCTTCATTAAAAGTTCAACATCTCTCCCCACTGCTGCACCTGACCCTTAGCTTATCAGATCATCACACAGAAGGTGAGCAGCCAAGTTGTACTAAACTCCTTGGTGGTCTGAGTCTTTCCAGGTGCCCTCCAGAACTCAACCTGCTCTCTAGACAGCAACACCTGCTTGTGAACTCTGCATGCTGCTCTGCTTCCCTGCTCAGGTGTTTCCTTTGTCACACGTACCAGTAATGATCTGCAGATGGGCTGAGCTGCTGGCTAGTGTGGTGCTTCGAGGTGTGCCTCAGAGACGAAAGACCATCCAGATGGAATTTAACCTGCAGCATTGCACAGACTGTCCATTTAAAATCATCATCCCCGAGCACAGACTGCAAAAGCCTTTTCCACAGTGTGTGGTAGGAGACCCTGCCACTTCAACACAGTGGCAAACAGCTAAATAAAATCAAATAAAATAAATCTGTGTTCATTAATACTCACTGATGACTCATTTCAGAATGCTCAGAGCCTCTTGAGCCTGCTCTTGCATGGTTGTGGCTAAAGAGATTCTCCTGCCTACTCACCAGATGCATTTTACAGCCTAAGCAGTGCAGTTTGCTGAGGTGTTTCAGCCAATGTTAATGAAGTGGAATTTATGGCAAAGGTTGAAAGATGGAATAACAAAACAGGTAATTTGCTCTAAGAAGTATGGGGTTTGTGGTCTGTTTCCATTCCCCAAGGTGAGGGGAGGGAAGGAAACCTAACAAGTAATGCATAAAAGTCCCAAGACTTGAGTTTGGTTCAAAGAGCTGCTTTGAACTTCTTGTGCAACTTTGGGCAAGCCACTTTCAGTTATCTAGGCCTCCATTTCTTACTGAGTGGCTGTAGATTAAGATCAGACATGGTGGCAATGAGCTGTGTAGAAAATCTTGACATGCAAAAACACCTCAAGAGGAAGCTGTGAAGTTATTTGCTAGCAGTTTGGAAGTAGACAGAACATAAGTCTGCATTTCTTTTGAAGTGTTTGCACCACATTGTTGTAGGAGTTCTCCAAAGGCCTTCTGCTGGGTATAGGGGACAGTTGTTTAAGACACTTGGGATGTCAGGAAATCTTTCAAACCACAACATGGGTTGCTGCTGGCTGCTGTATACAGGCTAAAATGCCAAGACACATTTTCAACAACATCCAGCTAGGTCTACTTGACTAGAAGTTTGGCTCCAAATGTGTCCTGCTCTGCTTTCCACTCACCATCAACTGGCAGTGTTCATCCTCTCTGGGAAAGTCCTGGGCTTACCCATGTAAAGGGCTTCATTGCCTGTGGTCTCATCAGAATAGCTATGCCTTAGCCCAAGCTTTCAGGGTTTTTTGCCAGCAGAGAAAGTAAGCTGAGATGTGGGGGGCACATCTAATAGTTAGGCAGACCTACCATCAGCTTCCAGTCAGGAGTCTGGTCAGCAGTATTTCCAGCACATGCAATATGACTACACCAGAGTGTTCTGGTATCATCACTTTTTTTTTTTTTTTCTTTTCCTCCCCCCCCCCAGTATATTTAAACAATAAATATTGTATTTAATCCTGTTTAAGGTTACTTCAAATCTTCAACTACCGTCAGGGAGTAGCTGCACTCCTGAGGCACAATTCAGTAGCCACCCTTACAGAGTTAAGATCTCTATTTGCTCCATAGTGAAACTAACTGAAGAATTGCTTCTGAAGCCCTTCTGTTTCCTAAGTATTGCTTTGATTCCTTGCCTACATCATCTTTTAGCTTAAACAAATGTTTGCTGGCCTTATCTTCTTGCTTCTTCCTGAAGATGTTCCACCAGTATGTACTGACACACTCATTTATGATTATGACAATTATATTTACCAGATGTCAATTAAAAGATTCATTTGTCTCACTGGTGTGTGGATTTATAATGAAAAGCTTCTTGGGAAAAAAAATAAATAAAAAAATCATATAATAGAATGGCTTGGGTTGGAAGGGCCCTTAAAGTCCATCCAGTTCCAGCCCCTTGCCCTAGGCAGGGACACCTCCCACCAGCCCAGGCTGCCCAGGGCCTCATCCAGCCTGGCCTTGAACACCTCCAGGGATGAGGCACCCACAGCTTCTCTGGGCAACCTGTGTTAGTGCCTTACCACCCTCTGAGTGAAGAATGTCCTCTTAACTTCTAATCTGAATCTTCCCTCTTTTATTTTAAAACCATTCCTCCTTGTCCTGTTTTTATCTGACTGAGCAAAGAATTGCTCTCCATCTTTTTCATAACCCCCCTATAAATATTGAAAAGCTGCCATAAGTTTACTCCGGAGCCTTCTCTTCTTTAGGCTGAACAGTCCCAGCTCTCTCAGGCTTTCTTTGCTCAAGAGGTGTTCCAGCCCCTTGATCATCTTCATGGCCCTCCCCTGGGCCTGCACTAACAGCCCCACATCCTTCTTGTGCTGGGGGCCCCAGACCTGGACGCAGCACTCCAGGTGGGGCCTCACCTGGGTAGAACCGAGGGGCACAACCACCTCCCTTGCCCTGCTGGCCACTCCTCTGCTGATGCAGCCCAGGATGCAGTTGGCTGCAAGCATGCCCTGCTGGCTCATGTTGAACTTTTCATCCACCAGAACCCCTAAGTCTTTCTCTGTAGAGCTGCTCTGGATGAGTTTTTCTCCCAGTCTGTACTCATATCTGTGATTTCCCCAACCCAGGTGCAGCACCTTGCACTTGGCCTTGTTGAACTTCATTAGGTTCACATGGGCCCACTTTGCAAGCTTGTCCAGGTCCTTTTGGATGGCATCCCTTCCTTCCATTGCATCAACTGAAACACTCATCTTGGTGTCATCTGTTAACTTGCTGAGGGTGCACTCAATCCCACTGTCTCTGTCATTGATAAAGATATTAAGTAATAATATTTAATATTATTATTTTTTTCTCTAATTACTATTCATTTGGAATGAATTTTGAGGGAATTAATTCCTTCTTCTTCTGGGTGGATGAATTCTTATAACAAAAGAGAAAAAAGGAGTTTTATCTCTTGTGGACAGGTAACAGTTCACTTTAATATAGACGATAACAAGGATTATGGAATTTTAGAAATATTTTCTTTCTTCCCCTCAGCTTCCCTCCTCTTGCCTGTGGCATCATTCCTAGAATATCTAGGCTGTGTGTAGATCTGAAGCTTAATTATCTGTCCTCACAGTCCCACAAGGTTATATATGCATATGCAGTCCTACTTAGGAAGAGTATGGTCAGATCCTTACCTGGATCCTTACCTGTAATATCTCTCGTGCCAGGAAAATATTACCTTTTTATTGAATGATCTCTCCCTGGTATGTCCAAGTTCTTCTTTTAGTTACACATACATGTTTTCCTCACACATAACTAAACTACAAAAAAGAGTTCTTTGAAAGCCAAATACCTGCTAGGAAAAAAAAAGGCAGTGTTCCAAGTCTGATACAGCACATGGCTAGTGTGAATGCAGTTTGTCCACCAGTGTAGTTGAGGCATGCTAACTTCTCTAACTAAAAGCAAAGAAGAGAGCAATGAATGAGTGTTAATATCTGATGGCCTGCAGCTTCTCAGCCTGAATGATGAAGTGAAATGTTGCTTATAACTCTATCAACTGAGAACAACCTTCAGCACAGATCTGGAGTAAGGTGTGAACTCATGCCGCTGGTCTAGAGTACAGTGTTTAAGGCATTCACTAACACCCCACCCACACCGTGACAATATAAATGAATACTACCAGTCTGAGAAAACAGCGCTATTAAATTAAGTCTACTTCATGAGCATCACCACCACAACAGAATTTTTGCTCTCTCGGACTGTTTCTGAGTAAAAAAAATTAACCTCTGAGATTAAACTGAGAAAGTGAACTGTATATGGATATATCAAAAGAACAGGGAAAAGAACTGGACAAGCATCTGGAAAAAATCAAGTTCACCCCTGCTTAGATTCTTCCAAAACAAGATTCTTAAAGGTTTTATTGGACACCTGAGAAATGTCTCACAGTCAGGTTTTTCACCTGGTGGAAAATGCTGGAGGTGCCAGTTGCAGAACAGCCATCAAATCTATCACACCTACTTATTTTCTTGTTCTGTAGGCAAGTGGTGGACTGATGTTTCTGGAGGCCTCCCCTGTTTGCAAGAAGTTTCATCCTGTTCTCTGTTTTGTGGCCCCATATTTTCATCAGGATTTCCTCTCTACAGTACTGAGAGTAGCTAAGTCCTCTGTGTGATGCCAGTTATGAACCACCTGAATACCTGAGCAGAGCAACCACACAGTTCTTAACCCACCACCCTGTGCTTCAGGGCGACTTCAGATACTGAGGAAGTTATAGATCTCCAGTAACCTATACACTGACTGCCTATGAATTTCTGGGTGGAGATGTACTTGCCAGAATTATAAAGTATTGTGCCTGAGAAACTACTGTGACACTTCTTGAAGCTATTTCTTCATTTGTATCAGATCTGCAGAGCCTGATGTGCTGGCCTTACTTTATGAAGTTGCTCCTCACCCAGAAGTTTCTACTTTCGGTGGGAAAATCAGTGCAAGAGTCTTCATCGGACTTAGTTCAACATCAGCCTCAATTCATTTCCCTTTACCATATGTTGTTCTGATCAAAAACATCTTCATAAATACCAGATCCTGGCTCACAGATTTATTCTGCTCATTTTGTAACAGTGCCTGTTGGGCATCACGGTGTTTTTGTTTTACAGTTCAACTGAGACACTTGAAAGCGGACATACAGAACAATTTTCAAGCAAGCATTCTGGCTTGGCAGCCTCTATTCCCATTGAAGCAAAAGTGAGTTTTACAGATTTCACTGAAGACAAAGCTACACCAGGAACAAATACATCCAAGCTGTCCAACCTCTCTCCAAGCTGTCTTGTCTTGTAGGTGAATGCTCTTCCTTTTAAAGAATATGCTGAAAGGGACTAAACAAATATGTAGAGAGATTATCTACTGTGACATCTGTGACATCTAAGATGAATGAATTGTAGGTACTTAAATTGAAATTCAAGAAAGCATTGAATGAGTCAGACCAATTAATTCAAGGTCTGCTGGACCAGTTAGCCTATGACCCCTTAAACACTCAAAGAGAGGTAGACACAACATTTAAGTTAAATACTTATAATGGCAGTCTTACTACTTCTATTGATTCTAGAGGGAACCAAGATCTGTTAGTCTAGGAAAGAAATCTAAATCGATTGTTGTCCTTTAGAGTAGACACACTGATGTACACAGTTCAAAAAGCCCCCTTCATTACTTTAAAAAGTATGTGGGGCAAGTTCTTCCCTCTTTTATACCCTTGGCAGACACAGGGGGTTCCATAAGATTTTGCAGCAATAATAGAAAACTAAATAAAATATTACATCATAAAGACCACATCTATATGTGGTCTATTTCCTTTCACCTTCTCCCACTTTCATCTTATCCCTCTATTCTGCTTTGAGATGCTTTAAATATATGCATATGAAAATTGTCTGGGGGTTGTTCTGTTTATCCAATTAATTTTATCATTGCAAATTAAAATATAACAAACAAAAAAAACAAATAGAAATCTGTATTGTACAAGGAAATTACTCTCTTTTTCCTATACATTTCCATATATATAAATAGACATATGTTTGTAGTTGGATATTTTTTCTCCTGGAGAGCATGTCCTAAATACAAATTAGTACAACAAACCCAAGCAGATCCACAGGCTATCATTTCAGGCAAAATGTTTGCCTTATACATATTCTATGACACACCAAAGTGTTCCTGTATAACAGCTAAGTAAAATATTTATCAATAAAATATTTAACTGTATTTATGTAGAGGATCTGAACAGCACTAAGACTACTTTTCTGTTGCTTGGATGGATGTCCAATTCTGGAGAAGACAGTAATGGAGATTTTGCTGAGCAGCATTCTAATAGACTAGGGATGCAAGCTTCATCATGTTACATCTTCTCCCAAGGATATATAGCTTCAAAGCTACTGAACAATTGAGGATTCCAGGACACCCTGTGCTGACCATGGTCTATATCCCCCTTTCTCCTCCCCTTTGTGACAGGACATCTGTCTACGTCTTCCTTGCTCAGTTGCCTGCACTATCATATCTTCTCATTGTGCTTGGTGGTACTTAAGTGTCCTCTTTCCCTCGTGTGCCCCCAGCTCTCCCCAGTATTATTACTGATAATTTTTCTGAGAGGTAAGCCATTCTGGATGTAAACGCATTGTACAGGGAAGATGGTATAGATATGATATAGATTACAGTAGAACAAGCTAAGCTGAGTGCAGGATGTTGCAGCTGATGGCAGTTAAAAAATCATTAATAAGCCATGTCTCTTTCAACTACATCCCTTCTGTGATCCATTCCAGCCCCATATTCCTCTGACATCAGATGAATTAGACAGGTTTTATGATTTAGCTTTGCTTTTCCAACTTTTTTTTTTTTAATCCAATTCCATGACACAGATTTCGTTTCTTTCTGCCAGTCCCTTCTCCATTATTCAACATTAGTTAGAGAGACTTGTTAACTTAAATGGGTGCAGAATAGGATATTTAAAGATTGACGTATAGAGATGTTGCTCATAAAAGCATTCACAAGGCCTTGACAAAACCATGCAACCTGTTTTCTCCTGACAGTTTAAATATTTTCCAATTTAGCCAATGACTAGACTTATCCACTATTTTATTCATGAAAACAGTGTCAAAATGAGAAATAAGGGCATTCTGCTTCCTCCCCTAATTTGAAATATCATCTTGAATTGGAAATGAAACAGTTTTAAAAAAAAATACATGCCTCAAAACATAATTTTTTTGTGCCGAGACATTTAATCCTCCCCCCCCACCTTCAAACTGTGATTTTTTAGACAAGTGAATTTTTTTTCCAAATGCCCTCAACTCCCATGAAATAGTTCCAAGGCATCCTCTCCAGTTATGTCAATCAGTTTCAGGCAGTCTGTAAAGAGACATGACATTTCATAACAATGACATACCAGCCTGAGAAATGATAGGTGGGAAATAAGCAGTTTTCTCAAAATAATTTCATTCATCTACACAAACTCACCTTATATATAAAATGTTGTCTTTCTTCAACTTAACCTGGTTAAATGCAGAAAATATTAAAAAAAAAAAAAGAATGAATTAAAAAATGAAGTGCTTGCTACCTGGGAAAAGATTCAGGTTTCACAAGTAATGAGTGGGAAGAAAAAAATGTCTGATTTCTCTGCTGCTCATGGGTATTTTGATTGAATTTAACACATCTCAAGCTGCCAAAAGCCAATGCTACTCATATGAAGCAGCACTGCTTCTCCAATTAAAAAGTGGAAGCGCAGCTGCTTCCAGGCAAGTGGAAAGGAAAGTTGGCTTGAGTGGCAGCAAAAGAAGAGGAAAAAAAATAAATAGATGTGTTAATTTCTTCATATGATTTTTTTTTAATTATTATTTGGTTGTTGTTGTTTTTTGTTTTTGTTTTTTTAAACAGTGGCTTCTGTGGTCAAGAGAAACAGTCAGGACGACACAGGTGGAATGACTGTTATCATGCGTTACGAAAGGAAATATGGAGACATGAACTCCTTCCCTGTCCCGACATTATTTTCTTTTAATGGTTTTACCAGCTTGCAGGCTTACTCTTGTTCCCTCTCTCTCTTCCTCTCCTGCTAGAAAAAAATGTGTATATTGGACCCTTTGAATTCACTTCTTGAGAGTGAAAAGACTAACAGAAATTTCTTTTTGAGATACCGCAGGAATAAGACGCGTATATATGGTACATATTCTTCCACGGTGTCTAATCAATAGGAATATTTAAAAAGAGCAGACTCCAGTCCAGATGGAGTACTGGTGTCTTCTTATCCTCACTATTGAACTGACATGCAGTCTAGATCGACCACTAGCTGATCTGTCAAAGTTGAGCTGCAATTTGTACACACCAAGAGCTGTGAAAAGCAATAAAAACATCTTCATTGCATGTTAGCACACAGACATGCCTAACATCCCAAAACAACCGCATGCAAATTTTATTGTTCTGACATTAATTATCCTGCCAATAAAAGAATACAAAAAGTAATCAGCTATCACAGCTCTGTTCCATTCTTCTTCAGACTGCTGGATTTATGTGCCATAAATAAATAAATAATGTGGCTTAAAAGGGGAGTCTGCAAACAATTAAAAAATGGATCCAGACAAAACATTCAAACACTCTCAGATTCTAGGATATATTAGAATTTGGAGCAGTTGTTCTGAACTTTCCCAAATACCCATAAATCATTATTAGGTCAAATACTTGATCAAAGCACATCATTTGACAGTATTTGGAATCCAGATATAAGTTTAAACTGTGCAGTTGAAGAGCTGAGACATCCTCACGTTTACAGTGAGTTACCAAATCACCACATGCTAGCTAAGCTAATTTCTATGTGTGCTTTCATTTTCCACCAAATGTGAGATAGTTTGAGATCCCCTCCCTCTGAAAGGGAAGGGGTTTAAAATAATCCCTATAATCTTGCACTTTCTGTGGCCTAAGAGCATGTACATGGATAATTGATCCCTTTCCACTCACTTGTATGTACTTGTGCTGTGGTAACCACTCTATTCTACAAGTCTGATTTTTAAGCAATGTATACAGATAAGGAAAGAAATCAAAGAACAAGATCTATACCAGATAATTTCTGTGGTGCCTACATAGGCTCTAGGTCTAGAAAATCTGGCAATATATGCCCTTCCCCAAAATGAGCTGTCAAGCAGACAGAACTTTCAAAGCCGCCTAAAGCACACAGGAACTTACACTGCATTTTAAAAATGTGATGTTAGCGTGCAAGAGGCAGGGCTTTCCTAAGACAATTTGGCATCTAACATCATAGCTAGATGTCAAGTAGGATTTTCAGAAATGCCCAAATCCCACTGAAATCAATGGAACTGTAGTCAGTCACACTGAAATCAATACCCAGTCAATACTCAAATGTTACTTCACAGTGGCAAGCAGCCTTTCTGATGGTTAAATGCACTAGAGATGAGACCTGAGCCAAGTTCCTTACGCCAGTGACTGTTACATAAAATAATACAGACTTTCACTGCTATCATCTGTCTTTTAGATGTACTTGGAATATTCATGTATGAACTAGGAAGAAATAAAGTATCTGACAGCTTAGTGCTAGGCACATGGATAAAATAAATCATATTACTGCCATGTCAAAATTAAAAATTATTAACTTTAATACCCACACCAAAGAACAACACAGCTTTCTTATCTGGGGGAATAAAATGGGAATTCTAGCTACGTGGCTGCTTTGCTGCAAGAAAAATTAACAGCAAAAGACTTCTGTGTGAGGCCTTTTAAGGTCAAAAGAATGAAAACGTTATTACATCTGTTCTCTTTTGTTAATTAGATACACATTAACAATAAAATACATTTATTAAAAACAACAGCAAACACACACAAAAACAAACAAACAAACAAAAAAAAAAAAAAACAAAATTAGCAGTATTTCTGGTTTCATTACTTCAATTCAATTTCTGTCATGAAAAACATGAAAAAAGCAAAAATGGGATAGTATTAGCTGAACAAACTTATTGATAAGTAATGTATTCACCATAAAAAAAAATTATAAGGGACTAAGGGACTGTTGTTATTTGTGAATGTAACTCTCATTCTAAAAAAAAAAAAAAAAAAAAAAAAAAAGTGTTAAAAAAGATGAATTGAAACTTTAGAAAACAACTATTCTCAGGGTTTGGCTATTATTTTGAAATAACTATTCAAAAAACAACTGTTCATCTCCCTTCACATTAAAACAAACAAACAAACAGAAAAGTAAAGTATTTCCAATTTTCCAATTAAAAAACAAACAACCACAACAAACAACAAACCTTTCTTCTAGCAAAAACAGTAACAATTTAATTCCCTAGCCTCTCCTTCTCTAAATTCATGTCAAATCAGAAAGAATGTTGCCAACATTATTTTATGAGTAATAGGTTTTACTGATATAATCATTCTTATTTGCCAAAATGCTTAAGGTTTTCTTTGGCTTGATCTATACTGAAGGTCTGTCAACCAAGATCTCAGTTTTAATATCAAATCAAAACCCAAAGCACTAAAAAACAACCACACTATTTCTTATCCCTTGTTAATAATGTATATAGAGGGACAAAGCCAACAGTCATTCTTCCAAAATACTCAGACATTACGAAAAACGTTATTCACAGATTTAAAGGTTTCACTCCTAAGGTATCCCATAGAAATGCTGCCCTGACACTGTTTTATCTGAAGCAAGCCCTTAAAAGTAATTTTTTTGAAGCTACCTTTGTGGAGCGATGCCCAAAATTTTGAACAGTAGTTCACTTTATGACAGTCACTTTCAGTTAAAGGATTTCTACCAGCTAGAAAGCTCACTTTAACAGGTATGTAATGTATCTCCTGGGTTGTCAACAGAGCTTGCTATCCTGACAACCATCTAAATACAAACCTAGCTGAAGACCCGTTCTCCTTAGGAAATAAAAAGATTTCCTGGTGAAGCTCTATTAGCAATCCTTCTGGTGCAGAAGCAATGCATATTGACAAGTACGCCTCATGCATCCCTTGGATGAAAGAAATTATGCTGGCAAAAGAATTTGATGTTTCAACTAAGAGTATGTTAGGGAATCTGTCCGTGTAGAAGTACCATAAAAAATAAATTACACAGCCAGCTCACACTACTGTATTAACAAAAGTTGTTAAGAGCACATCTGGCTTAAACAGAGCAGAGGATAATTTGAGGAGGGGCAGGAGAAGTTCTCTGAGATAACTTCAGGTGAAACAAAGCAGACGTCAAGAGCTGTGAGCCTGTGCTAGGCAGAGCTGCATGTTTTTCCTCTCTGATGCCAGGAGCACTGAGACTTACAGGCTTCGTGTAACTTCATTAACGTTGGGATTGTGATCTGACCTTGCTTGCCAATCTGAAAGCAGGCTCAGACCCTCACTGTTCGTCATTACAGGCAAGGTGTTGCCAGATTTAAATAGGTACCCTCAAAGGAAAAGAAGATCAGTACATCAAAGCACTATCTCTAGTTTATTTAATGTGGACTGACCAAATGGCAGGCCTTTTTCATGTTTTAGACTAGAACTGTAAGCAATTATATCTGTATCATTGTAACTGATACCACCAAGCCCGTATGCTTACCAGGACCTCTTTCATCCTGTTTACTTTATATAGCATTATCACCCCGAGGAGCTCACATTGCTTTAACAGTTTTCTAATGTTTTATAGACATATTTGGTCTCTAAAGATGAAACAGGGTACAGAAAATTAATACTCCATCCCATCTAGATATGGACATCTCAGGGCAGAGCTGCCTTTATCTGCTGCCTTACTTAGTGCTACTGTGAATTACATGTTTTTTCACAGCTTAAGAAAATATTTGTATCAAAGCAACACAAAAGAAAAGCAGCATAAATATAGCATATTTCCAAAGTCCTGCTAAGCCAGAACTAAGGATGATACACTAAAACAGAGCTAAAGAAAGCAGAACTAAAGATAAAGAGTTCTACTTAGGTGCAAATCACTTGTCAGTGCTAGGCCCTGCTGTAAGGCAAAGCTGCTTATTGCTCTTCTCTCCAAGTTAGTCTCTCCAAAACTGAGTTTAGTGGTTACCTGATGATTTTCTTTCTCTTTTGCCTACCTCCTCAGTAGGATCTTTGGTTTCAGGATATAAATCCTGGAGGCTGAAGGTCTATCAGGAGAAGGCAGTGCAAACAGAGTCACCCTAAGGCTTCTCTATTTGTGATGTGGAACACCCATGACCCCAGGACCTCTCAGGAACAAGAAGGTCAGTATTATTTCGCTTTCTGGCACACTGTGTTCAGTCCCATATGAGGAGCAGAACGGAGATTTGTGCTTGTTCAAAAGCAGCAAACAAGCATTTTGCATGCTCATTTCACAGCTGTTTCCTACACTCTAAGATCCTGCAACATAAACTGGAAGGAAAGGGAGAGCCTATCCACTACTTTGAACATACAGGCCTCTCTCTGTGTATGACACTCCTGATCAGCAGATTCCCTAAGACTCAAGTGAACACAATGTTTTTTTCAGCTCATCAGCTAAGATATTATTTTGAGTTTGGGCCTCTCTTTTAAGGTTAGTTTGAAAATCAAGACTGGTATTCTTGCTCTTGGGTTTGGGTGGCCGCATGTTACTCAGAAAGAGAGGATTGTTATAATCATGGCCAACAGATTTCCAGGTGTTTGTCAATACTATACATATGGTTTTACAACTTCAAAACAGCAATAGTGATACCTCAATTTTTTTACTTTACTCTTTCCCTATTTCTGTTATATGAACAATGGAAACCCTCTTCTAATTGTCTCATTGAGTTAAAGTCAGCTCTGTGGGGCTGTGGGGTAGCTGCAGGCTCCATTAGCTAGGTTAAATACTTAGCTCATAGTGCAGTATCTTCCTCTGCCACAGACAGCTCTCATGCCAACAGGCATCAAGGCTGAGCAAGCTTATAGTAGGAAAAAGGTAGTCTATCTGAACAATGTGAGAGCTGGAGGATCCAAACATACATAATCTAGAAATGAGAAAAGGTAA